>NC_081184.1:133548053-133903406 GCF_029867415.1 Vicia villosa | reverse complement strand
ATTTTGTAATTCATTGATGCAAGTTGGTTTAAATTTAAAACTTGAAGAAATATCTATAATTCTATATAGGTGTCACTTGTCGAACTACGTCCACAGATAGGACCACTTTGTTAAGGATGACAAGCACTTGTTATTGTTATCCACACGAAAGTTGTTTTTTCCCATTAAAGAGGATAGACAACCTGGACCCCCCACTTTCCTTCTAATTTCTTCATCTTTGACCTTTGACTACCCACCATAACCAAATGATTCAAACCTAATCATATTACTTAACTTATTTCCATCTGCCCCTTTCTTTCATATAGTATTATTACCCAAATTCTTCCTATATTTGTTTAAGAGTTAAGTTAATGCTATGTTACTCCATTCATCTTAAATCATGCTTCAAGTTAAAGTCCTCCTAAAGAGTTTTTTCTTTTAAATTTTATGGTTTTAATCTTTGATTCGTTTTATAATAAAAAATAAAGAATAAACACTCTTTTTAATGTAAGAATAAACACATTTAGTTGCTGTTAAGTCAAGATATTTTTGCTCAAATGTAGACTGAAACATTACAATTCAATTTAATTCATTTGAATAGATGGAAAGCACATGTATCCTTTTGCACTTTTGGACAATAAAGAACCACCTGAAGTTGCATCAAGTAAAAGCTTTGGTTGCGGCTGCAATCCATTACAGAAAATATGAATTTGTAAGAGATCATCGAAACTATGGTTTGGGTACTTGCGTAACAAAGATTTGTAACATTCCCAGGCTTCACAAAGAGTTTCTGTTGCATGTTGGGTAAATGTTGCAATTGCTGTTTTAGCATCCATAAATCGATTATATCGAAAGAATTTGTTCAGAAAATTATCTTCTAAGACATTCCAATTGGTCATGGTTTCAGTGGGTTGGTCAAGATACCAATATTTTGCTTTACCGATCAATGAGTGCGGAAACAATCTCATGAAGACAACTTCTTCTTTAGCTTCGGGTGCACCTAACGTACCGACAAGTTCATAGAACTTTGTAAGGTGGTTGTATGGATCCTCATGATCCAAACCTGCAAAAAGATTAGCATAAATAATCTTTAAGATCCTTGTTTTCATCTCAGCTTGTCGGTTTCTTGGATTATTGGTGAGACGAGACAATCACCTCGGGCTGCTTGCGCACACACCATTAACAAGTTCAACCATTGTTTCTTTTGTTGGATTCGATGAGGAAGTTGATGTTGATGCCCCCTTTATTTTGATTTTTCTATTTGGATAGTTGTTTTTGTTTCTTCGTTTTCCTTTTGTTCTTTCGAATTGTTCTTTCGATCTCCGGGTCAAAAAGAAGTTGTTCCTCCAAAATTTTGCCTCAAAGCATAAACATAAATTTCACCACCTATCCAAACTCTTGAACAAACTTTGCAAAAACAAATATATACAATACATAAACAAAATCACAAAGCTTAAAAGTATAGAAACTATTGTGATTTTTTAATATCTTAAACGCCAATTCCCGACAACGACACCAATTTAATGTAGTGTAAAATTAAATGTAAGTATAATGTTTATTGTATCCACATGGATTGGGGCGATATCAAAACAATTCAAAAATTTCTATAATTCTAAGCAGAAGTTTCAAGATGTTTGTTTTATAAGTTATGTAAAGTAATTGTATATAGTAAATAAAGACAAGTCTTAGAGGAATAGAATTGTTGGGAATTGGTTTTCATCCACCGATTCAATATGAATATCATGAATCAATTATACACAATTAAACATGTTTCAATATTATCACGTATCAGTTACAAATAAAGTTAATGTCTAAACCTTAATGAGAGTTCTACCTTACGGTTCAACCGACGATTTCTCAGCCTATTAAACAATACGATAGCATTAAGATTCGATACTTTTGGTGAATATTAAACCTAAATCTATGTCTAGCATTTAGAGTTTAATAGATGTTATCTTAGATCGATATTAGAATCATATTTATTGATATAAATTCAATCCATGAAAGTAAACAACTAAACGATGATAACATCAATACTGACTCATAGATAAATTGCGTATAACGCCATGATTAATGAAAATACATATTGTTTTGGTGAACTAAGATTGATCCCCAAAAGAGAGGGATTTAGTTACTCATGGTAACTTGAAGCAAAATGGAAGAATTGTGTTGAACAAACATTAATAACGATTTCCCGAATCTTTATGTGTATCCAACTCCTTCTCCTTACAACCTCCTCTATTCCTATTAATATATTATAATATATTATGGTATTACAATGATAAAAAGTGGATCCTCTTAACTGAGTTGAGTCTGTCCTATTTATAACAATTTTGGTCGCCTGAGTTCGCTAAGCGAAACAGGGCTCACTCAGCAAAGTATATTTTTCTTCTCCACTAAGTTTGTAAGTAAAACCGCACTCAGGAAGCCGCTAAAGTTCGCTAAGAGAAGTGAGGTTTGCTTTGCGAAGTACCATTCTTCAGCCTTAAGTCTTTCCAATATCTTCCAAAAACCGCCAAAGTTCGCTATGCGAACTTCCTTCGCTTTTCCTCGTTGCTGGAGAAACTAGGTTGATTTTCTTCTATCTTCAATTGTTGGGTGTTTGCTAAGCGAAATTTTCGCGTAGCGAAGTGTCTGTTTCTTGGTTTTTGTTTTAAGGCCATATCCGACACAAATGACAAATAAACTCAAAGTAAACTTGCACAATTACTTTACTTCAATAATTGGAGTGTTTATGTTTGAATCTTGTAAATTAAGTAAGATAAATGTCATGTTTTAATATGATAATTCACCATGAATCAAACACTTATCAGATCACTAGGATGAAATTTTTGTTCGGGACTCCTCCAATCTTCTATGAATCCTAGAACCCCAACATATGTCGGTCAGGGATCTTCGCTGATGTACCTCCATCCTTTTTATAGACGACCAACATCTCATCTTTTTCCTCTTTATGGTCCCCTTGGAAGGGAGGTTTTCCCGAGGATCAAAAGTGATGACGGATATAAGCTTCTGATGCAGTGGAAAGGGGTTTGACTTGCAAGGTTAGCACTACAACCCTCAAGTCATTATGTGAGGAAGAAGATTGAATTTAAATTGAGTTTGGAACTTTTTACCTGAATTTGACACCTTCTAGATAAATAGTAGAGAGGGAATAACAACTTTTTCTTGTTCTTCTTATCTATATTTTACATGATCTACGTGCTTGTGCTATTTTCCCGTATTTTTAATTATACCAAAGGGAAGGGGGATAAGTATGCTCTTATGGGGAGTAAATTATAATTTATTTTCATATGAGAAAAAGTTTAATCATCCAAATCTTTACCCTCCGTTTTATTTACTTACCACCTTATTGAGAGATGCGTTGACATCATTAAAACGAAAAATTAAGGATTTATATGCTTGTAAGTATTAACTATGAAGATAACACCACCATAAGTCAAAAGATGTATAGTGGTTGAGAGCTCTTTATAATAGGGGGTATTGATTCCAACTGTTAGGTAAAACTTCCAATTATGGCACCTGATCATGAAGATATCACAAGCCTCATCAGTCAAAATATTCAAGTTCCAATTGAAGTGTTAAGTCATTGTTGTATCAAGCAAGGGAACTAATAGACGTTCAAGAGAGAAAGTGTGAAAGATTGCTCTGTCTTGCACTTAACATTTTATAATGATCAGTTAAAATGTAAAAGGTCAAGAGTAAGTCTTGAAGTGCTGAGGAAATCACATACTTACAAAAAAGTTTTTGAAAACCCTATTAGATTTTCTAAAACTTCTTAAGAACTTATCAAGGCTCGAATGAAATTGATTAAGAAGTATTTCTTAACAATTGACAATTATTTTATAATGCCTAATCAATTAAGGAATCAATATTATCAGTTAGAACAAGGTAAGTGACCTCTTGAGTTAATCCCGTGTAAAAGATATTTCTGTTAGTTCTTAAAATTTAGTTGTATCAAAGCTCTATTTGTGTGTTGTTGTGGGCAAATCTGATAACACGATTTTATATCGTATATTTAGCTTGAAATCCATAGATATTTATAGCATTTTCCGTTTATTATATTGATTTATTATGATATTACGCGAGTTTTTGCTTTGTTTCAGGTTTTACACTCTTATTATGACTAATTGTGAAAAAGAGAAAAAATAGAGCTAAAATGACCCCTTTCTATGCCTAAAAGATGAAAAAGGAGTGCTGAAGTGAAAGAGGGGTGCAAATAAGGCCCAAGTGTGCTGAAAGAGACCCGAAGACCCAATGAAGAAATCCAGCCCACGAAGGAAAGCAACCCAAGCCACACAACTAAGTAGAGACGCACGTCTATGCCACCTCAGCAGAAGGGAGACGCACGTCTCCACTTCCCTAAAGATTCTCCACTTGAGACGCACGTCTCAAGTCACGCACCCAGTCTCCCTGAAGAATCGGAGACGCACGTCTCCAAGTCCCAGTCAGAAAAGCTCCCTAAATTCTCGGATTTCAACTCCAAAGCCTCGCCTATAAATAGAGGCAGATACTTCACTTCAACCTGTCCGATTTTCTGCTAACGAAGTGCTGCCGAAATTGTACCGCGAACCGTATTTTCATTCTGCCTTCATTCAAACACTTATTTTCTCACAACGATTTCTACACCGGAAATTGTTGTGAACTTTTTATAAATCTAGCCTTACGTTAGATTTATCGCTTTTATTTCCTTGTTTTATTTTCCGTCCGTTTAAATTCCGAAGAACGATCCAGCCAACCTGTGGTGGAGGTTCGATACTTGAAGATTTATTTGCCATTTATTTAATTCAGGTTTAATATTTACCGCCTTATTTATATATTTATTTGCATGATATATTGTATGCCTATTAACATGCCTATTACTATAAACCGAATCTATTTATGCATGTTTAACCGTATTAATATGTCTGGCTAAATTACTAAGGTGTCGGTATGTAGAGTAAGTTAACCGTGGGATCCGAAATAAATTGGCTTAATTATGTTTTATTAAATATCACTTATTTTTGGTTTATATGTCTAATTTAGTTATAAGTCTTAAAACCAATAGAGCGAAAGTTTGAGGGGTTAAGACGGTCAAAGGTTAAAATCAATAGAGCGAAAGTTTGAGATCGTTAACCAGATAGTAGACATAGGACATTAGTTTTAAGGATGGCGAAAGCGTATTAAAACTAATTGGGACTTATTTATTTTCAAAAATTGTTTTTACACCCGAGCGGGATGGCGAAAGCGTACGTTAGGGATATTAGCTTGCTCCGAGTCAACAGAGCGAAAGTTTGAGATTAGGAGATTTTAATAGATAACAACTTCATAAAATAGGCATTTTATTAATTACGTTGTTTCCAAAAAGCTCTTCTAAAATCTAATGGGATGGCGAAAGCGTACATTAGGATTAGGATAGTAATCTGAATCAACAGAGCGAAAGTTTGAGACGAGAATTTTTAATCAATTGAATTAGTAAACATTTTTAATTTAATTATGCAAAAGCCAATGGACCTTCGAATTACCTTAAGTTAAACGAAATACATACTGATACCTGTCTTTTATTATATTCTTTATTCCTCACAATCACTCTCCCTTAGGAACAATCAAAATTTTAGTAGCCCTAGCTTTACATAGTAACCTTAGATAACGGTAGATCGATTCATAGTCCCTGTGGATTCAATATCTTTTAAAACTACACGACACGACTGTGCACTTGCAGTCATCAGATTTATAGACACGTAAAGTCGCGATCAAGTTTTTAGCGCCTTTGCCGGGGACTATTTAAGTCGATATCGTAACTCACTGTTACACCGTAGAGACTAGGACAATTCTTCCCTTTCTTTCTGAACGATTGTATGCCAAATACTCGTTCACAAGGAGGAGATTTAATACAACGAATTAACGAGATCAAACGTTTCATTAACGTCAAACGTCGAGCTCGCAATCTTCCCGAAGTAGACCCAATTCCGATTAATCAGGAATTGACTTTTACTGATCAAATTAATCAATTCACCCCAAAGTTAGAGATGGCTGCTCCTCGTCCTCTTAGAGACTATGCCGCTCCTTCGCGCGCTGAACCGCACTCAAGTATCGCACCACCTGCGATTGAGGCAAACAATTTCGAACTGAAGCCTTCACTGGTCCAAGCTGTTCAACAAAATCAATTCTCTGGAAGCCCTGTAGACGACCCTAACCTCCATTTATCTGTGTTCGTGCAATACGCCGACACCGTCAAAGCTAACAACGTTAGTTCCGAAGCTATTCGATTACGTCTCTTTCCTTTCTCCCTGAGAGATAGAGCTAGAGCGTGGCTTCAATCCCTGCCTTCAAATTCCATAACCACATGGGACGAATTGAAGAGAGTATTCTTAGCGAGATACTTCCCGCCTAGCAAAACTGCTATGCTCAGAGGTCAAATCAACGGATTTACCCAGAAAGATAACGAATCACTCTTCGAAGCTTGGGAACGTTATAAGGACATGCTTAGACTATGCCCTCATCATGGACTCGAACCATGGCTGATCATCCATACCTTCTATGGTGGTCTCTTATATAACACTAAAATGACTATAGATGCCGCTGCTGGCGGAGCATTAATGGACAAGCCTCATGATGAAGCATATAACCTCATAGAGAACATGGCACAAAACCATTACCAATGGGGTGGAGAACGATCCGCTCTAGAGAAAGCCCAAACCAAAGGAGGAATGTACGAAATAAGTGGTATAGACCGCGTTAATGCGAAAGTAGACGCTTTAACTCAAAAGATCGAGAACTTAACCATCACTCCATCAGCCACCGCTGCTGCTGTAACACCTAACTGCGAGATCTGTGGATTGACTGGACATGTAGTTGGCGAATGTCAACTCTTGACTGGAGCCCCATCTGATCAAGTAAACTATGCTCAAGGAAACCCTTATTCTAACACGTACAACCCTGGATGGAAGAACCATCCGAACTTTTCCTATAAAAACAACAATGCGTTGTACGCACCTGGACAAGCACCTGCTGTACCACCTGGCTACCAAAAAGCGCCTGTAGCTGCTCAAAACACCCCTAGGAAGTCGAATCTAGAAATCATGATGGAAAACTTTATAGCTTCCCAACAACAAACCAACAAAGACTTCCTGAATCAAAACATTCACAATAGCGAGCAACTAAAACAACTATCGAACAAAGTAGATGCTTTAGCTACGCATAACAAAATGCTAGAAACTCAAATCTCACAAGTAGCTCAACAACAAGCACCTACCGCTGCCCCTGCTGGCACGTTTCCTGCTCAACCACAACCTAATCCTAAAGGACATGCGAACGCAATAACACTACGAAGTGGAACGAATTACGATGGACCCATTGATCCTAGAACTCAAAACGTACCCGTGTCACAACAAGAGCCAAAGGAAACCCAAAAGACATCAAATGATGACCAAACTGCTAAGACTAAAGAGCACAATAACGAAGTGGAATATGAAAAGGAAAAACCTTATGTTCCACCACCACCTTATAAGCCGCCAATTCCTTATCCTCAGAGATTAGCTAAATCAAAAACCGAAGCGCAATTTAAAAGATTTGTAGAACTTCTGAAACAATTAAACATAACCATACCATTCACAGAAGCCATAACTGAAATGCCTTCGTACGCTAAATTTCTGAAAGAAATCTTATCAAACAAAAAGAAACTCGAGGATAACGAAACCGTGACGCTTACCGCTGAATGTAACGTTATCATCCAAAATAACATGCCTCCAAAACTGAAAGACCCTGGTAGTTTCTCTATACCCTGCGTAATATGTAAAACCATTATAGAGAAGGCCTTGTGCGATTTAGGAGCTAGTGTTAGTTTGATGCCTCTTTCAACCTGTAAGAAACTAAATCTAGGTGAGCTTAAAGCAACGAGAATGTCTCTTCAACTAGCAGACCGTTCAGTAAAATACCATGTAGGAATGTTAGAGAATATCCCTGTTCGTGTAGGTCAATTCTACATCCCAACTGATTTCATCATTATGGATATCCAAGAAGATTCTAACATTCCGATCATATTAGGAAGACCATTTTTAGCAACCGCTGGTGCAATTATAGACGTAAAACGAGGAAAGCTTACTTTCGAAGTAGGAGAAGAGAAAATGGAATTTATCCTTTCCCAATTCCTAAAAGCACCTTCTATAATTGACACATGCTGTTCTGCTGACATAATCGACGAGTGTGTTAATGAAATACAATCCGAGCCAAATAAGGAAACCGAGATCCTAAAAATTCCTATACCGCCAATCCTTGAAGATGACAACTGGCGTGGGGAATATCAAAATAACCACTTGAGTGAATGCTTGGCACTTACTCCTGATCCTATACCTGGACCGAAGAAACCTGCTATAGAACTGAAAACACTACCTACTGATCTTAGATACGAATTCCTAGACGAGGAACTAAACCGACCTGTTATAGTGAACGCCAACTTAGGACAAACCGAAACTGTAAAATTACTTACTGTCCTAAGAAAATACCCAACCGCTTTAGGATATAACATATCAGATTTGAAAGGAATAAGTCCTTCCCTCTGTATGCACCGCATTATGCTCGAAGACGACTGTAAAACATCTAGAGAACATCAAAGGCGGATAAATCCTATTATGAGCGATGTGGTTAAAAAGGAAATCCATAAACTACTAGAAGCCGAAATAATATATCCTATATCCGATAGTAAATGGGTTAGCCCTGTTCACGTCGTACCAAAGAAAGGAGGAGTTACTGTAATCACTAACGCTAAAGGCGAATATGTAGCACAACGTACCGAAACTGGATGGAGAATGTGCATTGACTATAGGAAGTCAAACAAAGCTACCCGAAAAGACCATTTCCCTTTACCTTTCATAGATCAGATGCTCAAACGCCTAGCTAAACACTCGCATTTCTGCTATCTGGATGGATACTCCGGATTTTTCCAAATTCCTATCCACCCTGACGACCAAGAGAAGACCACGTTTACCTGTCCCTATGGTACATTCGCTTATAGACGAATGCCTTTTGGGCTTTGCAATGCACCCGCGACCTTCCAAAGATGCATGATGGCAATATTTGCCGACTTCCTAGATGGAATAATGGAGGTCTTTATGGACGACTTCTCTGTCTGTGGAGGAAGTTTCGAAACATGTTTAGAGAACCTTGAACTGGTACTTAAACGATGCGTAAGCGTAAACCTAGTCCTTAATTGGGAAAAATGCCATTTCATGGTTCGACAAGGAATTGTACTTGGACACATCGTATCCGATAGAGGGATCGAAGTAGATAAAGCCAAAATTGAAATTATCGAAAACCTTCAACCTCCCAAAACCGTTAGAGAAATAAGAAGTTTTCTAGGACACGCTGGTTTTTACCGACGTTTCATTAAGGATTTCTCTAAAATTACAAAACCCTTAACTGAACTACTAATGAAAGACGCTGAATTCATTTTTACCGATAAATGCACTGAAGCATTTCATACGCTTAAACGAGCATTAATCTCTGCGCCAATTATGCAACCCCCCGACTGGAATGAGCCTTTCGAAATAATTTGCGACGCGAGCGATTATGCTGTAGGAGCCGTTCTAGGGCAAAGAAAGGATAAGAAACTACATGTCATATACTATGCGAGTAAAACCCTAGACGAAGCTCAAATGAATTATGCCACGACAGAAAAAGAATTATTAGCTGTCGTATTTGCACTAGACAAGTTCTGTTCTTACCTGGTAGGAGCCAAGATAATCATATACACTGACCATGCCGCCATTAGGTACCTCCTAACCAAAAAGGATGCCAAACCAAGACTTTTGAGATGGATTTTGTTGCTAGAAGAGTTCGACCTAGAAATTAAAGATAAAAAGGGTATTGAAAATGTCGTAGCAGATCACCTCTCTCGATTGGAAAATCTAAAACCTGAACAAGTACCAATTGACGACGATTTCCCTTATGAAAGACTCATCGCTCAATTAGAAGCAAATGAATTCGAACCATACCATCCAAACGCTGAAACCAACAACTTAGCTGAAATAGCTTTAGCCCGCTCTGATACACCTTGGTATGCAGATTACGTAAACTACCTAGCTGCTGGTGTGCTTCCTCCCGATCTAAGTTACCAACAGAAGAAGAAATTCTTCCACGACCTAAAACATTACTATTGGGACGACCCACTCCTGTTCAAAAGAGGCCCCGATGGGATCTTTAGACGTTGTGTACCTGAAGAAGAAATAGGAAGTATAATAACACACTGCCATTCTGCACCGTGTGGAGGACACCATAGCACATCTAGAACCTGCGCCAAAATCCTTCAATCTGGACTTTTCTGGCCTAACCTGTAGAAAGACGTTTACTTTGCTGTAATAAACTGTGATAGATGCCAACGAACCGGAAATATTTCGAGACGTGATGAAATGCCTCAAAAAGGCATTCTTGAAGTAGAAATATTTGACGCCTGGGGAATAGACTTTATGGGTCCGTTTCCATCGTCGATTGGAAATCAATATATACTCGTAGCCGTCGATTACGTTTCAAAATGGATAGAGGCTATCGCTTCTCCTACAAACGATACACGGGTAGTCACCAAACTCTTTAAAAACGTCATCTTTCCTAGGTTCGGTGTGCCAAGATTGGTAATTAGCGATGGTGGTTCCCATTTCATTTCAAGAATACTTGAGAAACTCCTTCGAAAATATGGAGTAAATCATCGAATAGCTACACCATACCATCCACAAACAAGCGGACAAGTAGAAGTATCTAACCGCGAAATAAAACAAATATTGGAGAAAACTGTTGCTATATCTAGGAAAGATTGGTCAACCAAGCTAAACGAAGCTTTATGGGCTTATAGAACAGCTTTCAAAACTCCAATAGGAACTACCCCATTCAAACTCGTTTATGGAAAATCATGCCACCTACCGGTAGAGTTAGAACATAAAGCCTATTGGGCCATTAAAAACTTAAACCTAAACTACACTGCCGCTGGTGAGAAACGACTTCTTGACATAAACGAATTAGAAGAACTTAGACAAGACGCTTATGAAAACGCCAAAATCTATAAAGAGAGAACGAAAAAATGGCACGACAAGCGTATATCTAGGAAATTTTTTAGCATAGGCGATAAAGTACTTTTATTTAATTCTAGACTAAAATTATTTCCTGGTAAGTTACGATCTAGATGGTCTGGCCCTTTCGAAATAACTAACATATTTCCGAGTGGAGCGATAGAAATCAAAGGAGAAACCATAAAGCCTTTTGTCGTAAATGGGCAACGTCTAAAGTATTACCATCATCTCGAACACGATGAAAACATGGAAGTTTTTAAACTTGACGAGCTGCCCGCTCATTTGAAAAAATAGTTTTCTATTTTTAAAATCGTCGAGCTTACGACATAAAACAAAGCGCTTGGTGGGAGACAACCCACATTTATTTATTCTTCTATTTTAATTTATTTTTATTTTTAATCTTTTATTTTCATTTAAACATTCTATTCTATTTTTCATTGTTTTAATTTTAATCATTTTTTACTTTTTCATACATCTTATAATAATTACTATAATTATAACTGCTATCTTAAATTGAGAAAATATTCCTTTTTATAATTATATTTATTATTATAACTTGTTACTTAATTTTTTTTTATTATTTTAAATAAACACTAGCCTAATTCTAACTTAATCTTAATATTTTCAACTTCTAGGTTTTTCTTAACTACTAACTAAGATGCAAGAAGTCGATAATATGGAAGTTGTGTTCCGCGGTAGAGGACAAGAAGCAAGATTTAATAAGCTGGCTGAAAGACAAATGGATTTGACTTGCTACCCTCACCAACCGACTATGGTACGACTTGGTATCGAAGAAAGCGTTTTGCACCTGCTAGACCAAATCGGTTGGACTGGTTCTCACTTGTTCCGCAAGTTTAGTACCTACCGGAAGCTCACTCTGGAATTCTTGAGCTCCCTGACCTATCTTCCCAACAGTGGACAAGGACTGAGAAAAGGAGTCATTCTCTTTAGACTCTTTGGTATGGAATTTAATTTTTGCATCCGAGATTTTGCTGAAATGCTAGAGCTACCTCATGGATCAGATGCATACACTAAAGTAGCTGAAGACAGTCTTGCTTACTGGGAATTGGAAAGATACTGGGGCAAGATCACTGGAAACGACAACCCTGAAGAAAACGAATTCCAATCTGAGAACATCCATAACCCCGCTTTCAGATACTTCCATAAGATCATTGCTCACTACATCTTTGGAAAACTGGATAATGTCACTGAAGTTTCTAGACAAGAGTTATTCATCATGTTCTGCTCCTCTCAGAATCGCCCGGTTAATGCCATCGCATTCATGCTAACAAACTTCGAGCGCATCACGCAAGACAAAGTTTCACCTATTAGGATCGGCGGATTTGTCACTATGATTGCTAATGCTATAGGAATGAGAGTACCTTTGCTTAGATTTACACCTCTTGGTTCCCATAACTCTATGGACATTAACTTCTGCTTTAATCGAGGTATCATCGGTAACCTTAGACCTGATCGGTTTGAATTGCTCATTGACAACAAAGTTTGGTATCAGTTCACCTTACCGAATCCTAGGACGAGTGTGCACAACCCTGCCAACTGGCTTTACTATGGTCAGATTCCTGAGAGAGAACCCTCACCTGAAACTCCTCAAGCTTATGAACATTTTGATGAGGAAATGCATGTATCTGAATTTGAGCCTGAAACACCTCCTGGATACTATGAACCTTTACCTGAAGATGAACCCATTCCTGAGTATGAACCTTTACCTGAAGATGAACCTATACCCGAGTATGAGCCTGAGACTCCTTCTGAAGATTCTGCTGATGAGTACACTGTTGACATGACTGATATCGAGCTCGAGCCACAACAACCCGCTGCATCCACCGCATCGGTGAATCAAAGAATGCCTAATCTGAACACGCACGAGCAAGCCATCAATGCACTACAACAAGATGTACAACATGTGCGCAACGAGCTTCACACTTTGCAAATGCATTTCTTCGATTTCATCGACACCGTCAATGCTCAGTTCGATGAAGTTTTCAAACACATTTATTCTAATGTGCACAACAATAGACGTGGCTAGATGTTACCATTTAGATTATTAGATTTTATTCCTAGTTTTAGTAATTTCTATTCCTAGTTTAAATTCTCATTTTTCTGCACTTTTACATTCTGTTCCTGTCTACACTCAGTACTGGTTTAATGTTAAATGCAATTTTCTATTTATTACTGCTGCTGTGTTTTTACTATATCACTATTAAACTGCTATGCATTCCTGTATACCATATTTTTGCCGTTTATAGTATGATACAATTACACTGTACTGAGCTGTTATTATGTATTAATGCTACTGTCAGAGTTGGTCCACCCTTGCACGCGTGAAAACCCCTTTCCCTAGGATAGGAGACGCACGTCTCCACCTCTGTGGGACCCAACCCCTGCATGCTAAGGACAGGAGACGACCGTCTCCATGCTCTGCTCCCCAGCAGACTGGCTGCCTGAGACGCGCGTCCCCCAAGGCCAGCAGTCTGCACCATTTGACCACGCAAAAAACCATCTTTATTCCCTCTTGAATTTTGAATTTGAATTTCAAAATTCATTCTTCCTCAAAATTCATTCTTCCTCATTCTTCCCCTACTTATTCCATTTAAACACCATAAACATCATTCATCCTCCATCATTCACCTCTTTAACTCTACATCATTTCCCATTTCTCTATTCCATTCAAACTTCAAACACCACCATTAATCCATTTTAATTCTACATTAACCACACCATTTTCAAACCTCACTATAAAACCACACCACCACCACTTTTATTTTTCACAACCTTCATACCATTTCTTTTCTACCATTCTACTATCATTTCTATTTTTCTTTTTCAAACTCACCATGCCTCCACGTTCAATCATCCGTAGTGTGCATCCTGAGAGACCACCCCCTAACCTTAACAATGTTATATTCCGAGAAGACGACAATGATGCTCAAAGAACCAAATACCTCGCTTTCTATGAACGTTCGGTTGTTCCCACAATTTGTGAACACCGAATGTCTGGAAACTCTAGGCCTCATTGATGGTGTCACCCGTTTGTTCACTAAATCTAGCCTACACCATCTTTGTACCGAACTCGTACCTACTTATGAGCCGCTCGTCTTAGAGTTCTTGAGTTCTTTCAATTACGACACTCCTTCTGATCAACCACTCTTAACCGGTAGCATCCAATTTCGGATGTTCAACCGTGAACATACTTTGGATCAAGAAGTTGTGGCTACGTATTTGCACTTTAATACGTCACCAAATGCTCTCCGCACTATCTTTCAAGAACTCAATGGTCGTTCATGGGAACAACACGCCTTCGACCTATGGTTTAATCTCACTGGCGAAGTTCAAACTGGTTGGAGGGCTCTTCATGCTTCTCACATTCAAAACCCCGCTATACGTTATTTTCAACGTGTTTTGGGGCATACTATTTTTGCGAGATCCAACAACCACAAGGTAAATCAACATGAACTATTTTTTCTCTACTGTGCGCTAAACAATCTTCGTTTCAATGCCGCACCGTTTATGCTCCAACACATCCAAGGTTGTGTCAACGCCACCGCTACAAACCCCTTTCTGTTTGGCGGTATTATTACTTCCTTGGCCTGTGCCTTAGGTCTTGGTGATGAGCTCCTTTCACTCTCTCATCTCATGATGCCTGCTCAATCACTCGACCTCACTTATTGCCGTGACTCCCACTTGGTTTCACCCCGCCATGATGGCCGATACACCTTGGTCGTCAACAAAGTTCTGATTCCTTATGTCATCCTTCCGTGCCCCGAAAGAATCAACATCCGTTATGTTCAGCGTTGGAGGCTTATTAAAGACAATCCTCAAGATAACCAACCTGATCATCCTAATGAACCTGTGGATGCAAATGAAGAAGAACTCAACCAAGGACAAGCTGATGACAACCAACCTCCTCAAAACAACCCTCCGCCTATCACTCTTGATGCCATGTATGCTGCAATTCAACGACAAGACCACCTATTTCGAGCTATGCAGACAAATCAAAATGAAACACTGAGACTTATTCGAGAGATGCAACAGGAGAATCGTGCCTATGCTATTAGGAACGAAGGCCAATACACTGAAATTGCTACACAATTGCATGATCTTAACATTCGTGTGAATGGCTCTCCTACTGATAGACGTCGTCGTGTTCATACAAGAGGCGCAAGCAGTTCTCGCAACCGCAACATTGAGGAGTAGTTCTCATGCATTGAGGATACTGCATCATCTTAGTCTGGGGGAGTCGCATTACTTGCTTTAGTTTATTTTCCTTTTCTTTTTCTAGTTTTATTTCCCTTCCTTGTAATGTTTTTTCTAATTCAATAAAGAATATTTATAGAATTTCAAGTGTTATCTTTATAATTCCGTAGTTATTTCAATTTCTTCCATTTTCTTGAGCCATAACAAATTTTTTTGCTCTTAAACGATAAACGCAAAAACCCCACACGTTCGAGAAATACGAAGCTACTTAAACACCAAACGCATAGCAATTGGCTAAGATTTTAGTCAATATCCTTATTGTCCCTACACTCTAAAATCCCCAAGTATGCGTAACCGATTTGAATACCCTTTATACCGAAACCATCGACTTTAATTTTTGAAGTAACCCTTAGTAGTTTATTCTAGCAGTCGGCACCGTCTTAGATACCAACTACGCAGAGAGTCGATGAATATAAGTGTATGATCCTCATAATAATAATTATGTGCTTAACCATAATAAGAAATGTGCCTACTAAGTAAGGTGATCCTCACAAGATCATTTAACCTAACGGTCGCAATTCTCAAATACAAAGAATTTAAAAACTCATTGTTGATTGGTTCAGAAGTCATCTGGTACTGAACTTGGTAGGAAGGACTACTGTCCTATTCCCCACAATCCTCAAATGAGCGCTAAGGAGTATACCACATAATTGTGCCAGAACTCCATAAGAAGGATCATAGTCACTAACCGACTACTCTGCTATGTGTGTGTCAAGATAATGGGCTTAATGTGATTGCGCGCGAATGAAAAGGGTAAAACATGATGACGAGTCAAAGGTCGAGCTATAATGGCATGATTCGGATTGGTATGTATACTGGGAGTTGTCTAGTGTCACTACTATAAGTTTATGGCTTGGATCTGCAACATTATTTTCAAACAAGAACACAATGTAGCTGAGTATGACCGAATGATGTGGTGGAAGCGTGTTTCACTTCGCTGTCCTCCCATTTCTATCTTGTTATTTTGCTTGAGGACAAGCAAAGGTTCAAGTCTGGGGGAATTTGATAACACGATTTTATATCGTATATTTAGCTTGAAATCCATAGATATTTATAGCATTTTCCGTTTATTATATTGATTTATTATGATATTACGCGAGTTTTTGCTTTGTTTCAGGTTTTACACTCTTATTATGACTAATTGTGAAAAAGAGAAGAAATGGAGCTAAAACGACCCCTTTCTATGCCTAAAAGATGAAAAAGGAGTGCTGAAGTGAAAGAGGGGTGCAAATAAGGCCCAAGTGTGCTGAAAGAGACCCGAAGACCCAATGAAGAAATCCAGCCCACGAAGGAAAGCAACCCAAGCCACACAACTAAGCAGAGACGCACGTCTATGCCACCTCAGCAGAAGGGAGACGCACGTCTCCACTTCCCTAAAGATTCTCCACTTGAGACGCACGTCTCAAGTCACGCACCCAGTCTCCCTGAAGAATCGGAGACGCACGTCTCCAAGTCCCAGTCAGAAAAGCTCCCTAAATTCTCGGATTTCAACTGCAAAGCCTCGCCTATAAATAGAGGCAGATACTTCACTTCAACCTGTCCGATTTTCTGCTAACGAAGTGCTGCCGAAATTGTACCGCGAACCGTATTTTCATTCTGCCTTCATTCAAACACTTATTTTCTCACAACGATTTCTACACCGGAAATTGTTGTGAACTTTTTATTAATCTAGCCTTACGTTAGATTTATCGCTTTTATTTCCTTGTTTTATTTTCCGTCCGTTTAAATTCCGAAGAACGATCCAGCCAACCTGTGGTGGAGGTTCGATACTTGAAGATTTATTTGCCATTTATTTAATTCAGGTTTAATATTTACCGCCTTATTTATATATTTATTTGCATGATATATTGTATGCCTATTAACATGCCTATTACTATAAACCGAATCTATTTATGCATGTTTAACCGTATTAATATGTCTGGCTAAATTACTAAGGTGTCGGTATGTAGAGTAAGTTAACCGTGGGATCCGAAATAAATTGGCTTAATTATGTTTTATTAAATATCACTTATTTTTGGTTTATATGTCTAATTTAATTATAAGTCTTAAAACCAATAGAGCGAAAGTTTGAAGGGTTAAGACGGTCAAAGGTTAAAATCAATAGAGCGAAAGTTTGAGATCGTTAACCAGATAGTAGACATAGGACATTAGTTTTAAGGATGGCGAAAGCGTATTAAAACTAATTGGGACTTATTTATTTTCAAAAATTGTTTTTACACCCGAGCGGGATGGCGAAAGCGTACGTTAGGGATATTAGCTTGCTCCGAGTCAACAGAGCGAAAGTTTGAGATTAGGAGATTTAAATAGATAACAACTTCATAAAATAGGCATTTTATTAATTACGTTGTTTCCAAAAAGCTCTTCTAAAATCTAATGGGATGGCGAAAGCGTACATTAGGATTAGGATAGTAATCTGAATCAACAGAGCGAAATTTTGAGACGAGGATTTTTAATCAATTGAATTAGTAAAGATTTTTAATTTAATTATGCAAAAGCCAATGGACCTTCGGATTACCTTAAGTTAAACGAAATACATACTGATACCTGTCTTTTATTATATTCTTTATTCCTCACAATCACTCTCCCTTAGGAACAATCAAAATTTTAGTAGCCATAGCTTTACATAGTAACCTTAGATAACGGTAGATCGATTCATAGTCCCTGTGGATTCGATATCTTTTAAAACTACACGACACGACTGTGCACTTGCAGTCATCAGATTTATAGACATGTAAAGTCGCGATCAAAATCCTGTAAAAAGCTTAATTGTGTTATCAGTTAAACTCTCAAAAGGAAACTCTTGGAAATATGAGCAGGCCAAATGATTAAGTAAAACATATATGAATCTATGATGCACGTTCTTTATCTCTTTTATATCTAATTTATGTTGTTTATATTATTTCTAATGCATATATCTCTTCATCTTAATCTTCTTTCTATATTTTTGCTACCACATCTTTGTGTAATTATCAATACTAAAATAATTGTTTTAAATAACAACGATTTTATAAATTGGTGTTAATTTTCAATCAACATAATTCACCTCTCTTGTGTTTAAAGTCACTTGGTCAACTAATTTGACTTAATGGGCCAGACCGCGTAGATCAACCCAAAATCAACATAACTTACGTAGGATTTATACACTAAAACATAAGACAAAGCATTCAAGGCGTATTGATGATCATGAGTGGTCGACCTCAGACAAAAGAGCAGGAGACTTGATTTTCATTATTCAGTCTCATGTAGACAAGGAGACACCAACCTTAATGGTCAATCAATTGATTTTATAGATATATAGAATGCGAGATCATATATATTAGTAACCCTAAACCAAACTGAACCATGAAAATCAATCTGGTTTGATTTGGTTCTCGGTTTTAATTTTTAGGAACCGATGAACCGAATCAATAGATATAATTACGCTCTAAATATTTTGTTTCACCCATCATTAAATCCAAATTTTGTATTGGTCCAACCATTCTCCATCTATGTTTACAGTTCTTTCCTTTTAACAAAACACACATATAGAAGCAAACTCCAAAACATAGAAAGTAGAAACCATAAGTCACAAAAATTTGCTTTCAGTATATTGTTGCTTTGCTTCCCGCCATAATTGTTGCTCTATCTAGTGTCGTTTTGATATGTTATGGTCGCCTTCTTCGTGCTCAAGTTATCTTCATTAATTTTAATTTTTTATTTAGTGTTTCTTCTTCTTCAACAAAATTCCTTCTAGTCTTGTTACAAAATGGTTTTGATGTGTGTTTGAGGTGTGAAACATTTTAATTGATGCAAAATGTCAACTTTTATATTTGATAGATAACTTATTTTATGATACAATGAAAATCATGTCATTGTTTCGTATGAATTAATATCAACTTGTAATTTATTTGAAAAATTAGATCATGAAATAAATTAAATAAATTGTATTACTTTAAAAGTAACAACATAAAGTACACTGAAAAAACACGATAATGAAGAATACACTAATAAATATAATATTTGGAAAAGAAACACTGTAAAGTGATCAACTAAACCAAACCAAACCAGTTAGTTTTGTTTGGTTTTATTTTTGAAAATTGTTAAAAACCGAACCAAATCAAATCAATCGAAATATCATCAGTTCGAACTTTTTTTGACCAAAAATGTGCACCCTTATGTTTACCAATACAATTTAAAAAAAAATTATTGACGAAATGATAATAAATAATATAAAGTTACACATCTTTAAAATGAATAAACTTTGTTTAAAAATAAATTTAATAAAAAATACTTTATGTTTAGATATATTTACTTAAAATGAATTGAATATTAAATTTCAATCTTGTTTTCATTCTTCCTTCTTTTTTAAAAGAGAAAAAGTTATGTTATAAAACCACCTTTATTCAGCTTGAGACTAAACATAAGTTAAGTGTATACTAGTATTTTTGTGTTTAATAAAAATACCTTAGCCGTCACTTTTCTTCTTTTTCCTTCCTCTCTCTCAAAGAGGGGAGATTTAAGATCAATTTTGATCCAAAATCACCTCTTCAAATTGTTTTTGTTTATCTATTACTTAAATAAGTGATTTTCATACATCTTCTTTTTGTCTTTTTTGTGATTTCGTGGATGATCGTTTGTTTTGATTTCTCATATTTCTGTGGTGTATTTTGATTTCTCGTCTTTGTGCGGGTATTTTATTTTTCCGTTTTTGTGCGATATTCATTTGTTTCAGGTTGAAAGTTTAGTTTCGATCTAGTGCAGATTCAATCAATGACTTTGGTGTCGTCAACACTACAGATCCGGAAGCATGAATATTTCGGACATCTCAATACAGTCAATACATTAATTTTTGTAGGCATATGCAATTTGCCGTTTTATGCTATTAACATGGATGCTGTAGATTTGTTCGCAGATTCACCCTTTTTGTTTTTGGCGATTTTGAATTTGTATTGCAACGATGTACTCTATCGATTTGAATGAATGAATATCATTTATTTTCTGTAAAAAAAAAACATATATAATGTAAAATAATTTCACATAATTGTTGAATAAAAAAAATCATTTCACCATAATATATAAGTATTTTCAAAATATATAGATTATATGACAAAATACACATTGAACGTCCATCGGTATACAAAAATTATTTTAGAGATATGTTAGGTGTACACCAAATTTTTACACCATATACGGTTACACCGTATTGTATGCAATGAATCAAGTGTTGCACAAATTTCAAAGTTAACCAAAAAATTATTAAAAAAAATAAAGAGCATGTATTTATGGTAAATAATACCGTGTGGGTGTAAATTTAAGTGTAAGGATAGCATATCTCATTATTTTAACTGTGTATCTCCTAATGTTTTTGGTGTGAAAAAGTGTATAATGTTTGAATGAGACTTTGGCATCAAATTTAATTGGGTTAAATATGTCTAAGGTCCTTATAAATATGTCAACTTTCAATTTTAGTCCCTACAAAAAATTTCGTTAAACAATGGTCCTCGCAATATTTTCCGTCCTTATTTTTGGTCCCTCCCGTTAGATTCCACTAACGGAGGCTTATGTGGCACACCACGTGTGACGCCACGTCAGTAAAAGTCAATATTGGAAAAAAAAGAGACAGATTGCGGGGGTTTTAAACTCCCTTTAAATAACTTAAAAAACAATGAAAAAAATTGAACCAAATTGAAATGTAATTGAACTACTATTAATTCAATTGGATTTTACTTCTCAATAGTTGCCATTCATATCTCCTGTAGTTGCAATTCATTGGAATACATCAAAGACATTGCTAGTAGAGTATTTTAAAACTTGCTGTGCTATCATAGTCTATCATAGTAGTTTCTTAAAAGTGCTATCATAGTCTTGTTTAATTATTTAATAGCCATTTATTAAAAAACGCTATTGTATACTATAAACTTATTTAATAGTCAATCTTATAACGTGCTATTTGAGGATCTATTTTATTTTTTTTCCAACTAAATCATGGTAAGAGATTTTGTAAGTATATATTACATCAAAAACTAATATATTCTTCTTTTATATATATATATATATATATATATATATATATATATATATATATATATATATATATATATATATATATATATATATATATATATATATATATATATATGGGTAATGCTAACTTGTGCCCCAAGGGCACAAGTTAAGAGATAAATATAGTAAAATTTTCTTGGAAATTGTGTAATGCATTTAATACAAATTTATAGTTAATGATTTTATTATTAATTTTAATATGAAATTTCTATTTATGGGTTTATTAACTTGTGCCCTTGGGGCACAAGTTAGCATTACCCTATATATATATATATATATATATATATATATATATATATATATATATATATATATATATATATATATATATATATATATATATATATATATATATATATATATATATATATATATATCAGCTTTCACATAATCCATTATTTTGCACAATTAAACTACATTTGTCATTACATATTATTTAAGTTGCATAAAATGTTTAAAAACTAAATCATAAAAATGAATATTACAATTATGCAAGCAACTGAAAAATATTAATCATCACTTGACTGCAACATAGACTTTGACATTCTGATCCTCGTTAAACCATATTAATTTGTAATAATAATAATAACAATAATAATATTAGTCTAGTATTAATCAATTTAGTTACATGTTGCATCATAGAGAATTTAGAGCAAAGAATCTTCCTGAAAGCTTCATTTGGAGCTTTATCCAACATTATATCTTGAAGGGCAGTCAGAGTAGTTTTAACTTTCAAGCATATATAGTCCAGCTTGATTTGCAAAGGTGAATACTAGAGATGCTTGTAATAATTTTATAAGTCAGTAGAATACTCAAAGTTCAGTGAATAGACAAGTTAAAGATAAAAGAGATTACATTTGTGTTTGCAGAATAACACATAATTGTATTAAAATGGTGGCAAAGTTGCTTTAAGATTGCATCGCTAGCTACAGACTCGTTACGGAAAAGCTCGACACCAGTGTTTTTGGAAATGAACTCCCTTTAAACTTTTATATATGCTATCTTAGAGATATTACTAAATTAAGATGCGCGCAGCTTCCATACAAGTTGTAAGTTACTCTAGTAAACTCTTTGAAACAAATTGTGCTTATACTATTAAATACTAATAAATTCAAATAAACACTTCCAAACAACTAAATATGCTACGAAAGTAATTGAATAAACCTAGCTAGTAAAGAAGGAACTAGTTAAAGGTGAAGGTGATGATGATGACCCTTTTTCTCATTAATCATTCCTTTAGAACTGGGACTTTTGATCATTCTCCATTCTCTCTATACTTTTGCTAAATATTCTTACTTTATATCCAGCCACTCTTATTTTTAAGTTATTTAAAGGGGGTTAAAAACCCCCGCAATCTGTCTTTTATTTTTAGTTTTGACTTTACCTGACGTGGCGTCATACGTGGCGTGCCACGTAAGTCTCCGTTATTGCAATCTAATGACAGGGACTAAAAATCGTGACGGAAAATTTTGGGAGGACCAAAGTTCGACGAAATTTTTTGTAAGGACTAAAAGTGAAAAGTGCCATATTTATAGGGACTAAAAACTTATTTAACCCAATTTAATTTAATTTCAAAATAATATAATTTCATTACATTTTTAAAAGTGTATATCCTCTGAAATTGATTATAAAAGGCTTTCCAACTTTTTCCTTTTTAATAGCTTTGACAAGATGGTTAATTAGGTTATACAAATAAACAATGGTTTAGTCACTAACTTTTGCAATGAACCATCAAATAATCATATACATACATCTCCTCCTGTACACACCTTTCACGACACACACAGAGTTGCAATGAAACAGTGCTCGAAACCTTTCTTTTCCCCTCGATTCACAAAACAACGAAAGTAGGGTCTAAGACTAGCCTCTAACATAAAAGTAAAGCAAACAAAAAGGCCATGAATGCAAAGAAAGATGAAAGAGACGCAATAAAGAAAATAAAGGAAAAAAAGAGGGAGCAATGTGCAAAGTGACACGAAACAAATAAAGTAAAAAAAAATCAAATGGTGGACAAGACACATTTAGTTGATGTACACAGGAGTAAGATTTTAGGCAGGAAAAATAATAGTGGGACCCACATGTAGCATATTTCATTTGACCAATTTTCTCTCTCTCTCTCTCCCAACCATGGTTAGTTAGATTCCAAGTTAGATGCCAACACATCACACGTGTGGGAGGGGGCAAGAAACGAGTCAGGGGGCATGGCAGAGAGTGAGGGTTGGTCCCTCTCTCTGTTGCTGTTGGGTATGTTCCTCTGTTTCATCTCATATAAGAGAAAGCAAACACACATCTTAGCTAAAGAGAATTTGCAGAGCCTTCAGATTTAGCATTATTCTTCTTATTCTTCTTTATCTTTTTAATATTCTCCTTCCTCTTCTTGTCTCTTAACCCAAAAATATGCGTGGCTCTTTACAACCGTTGGATTTAGGGATTCAGATTCCCTACCACTTCAGATGCCCAATCTCATTAGAGCTTATGAGAGACCCTGTTACCGTCTCCACCGGTCAGACCTACGACCGTAACAGCATCGAGTCGTGGGTTAACACCGGCAACACCACGTGTCCGGTCACTAGGGTTAACCTCACCGATTTCACGTTCATTCCTAATCACACTCTTCGCCGTTTGATTCAAGAATGGTGCGTGGCTAACCGCGCTTTTGGTGTTCAGCGTATTCCTACTCCCAAACAGCCCGCAGATTCTGCTCTTGTTCGTACCTTGCTTAACCAGTGTTCTTCCCATTCTGTACCTACGCAAATGAGACTTAACTCGCTCCGTCGACTCAGGTCACTCGCTCGTGACTCGGATTATAACCGTTCTTTGATTGGTTCTCTCAATGTTCGTCATGTTTTGTTACCTATTGTTTTCGACTATAACGGTTTAGATGAGATGAAAAACGAGTCACTCGCTTTGCTTGTTCTATTCCCACTCAGTGAGGCAGAATGTGCTTTAGTTGCGGAAGATTCTGATAAGATAAACTACCTAACGAGTCTTCTTTCACATTCTTTGTTCGATGTACGAGTCAACTCGGCGGCGCTTATTGAGATCGTCGTCGCGGGAACTCACTCGGCGGAGATTAGATCTCAGGTGAGCAATGTCGACGGGATCTACGACGGCGTGGTTGAGATACTTAAAAATCCGATCTCGTATCCGCGTGCGCTCAAGATTGGAATCAAGGCCTTGTTCGCTCTCTGCCTTGTGAAACAGACGCGTCACCGTGCTGTCCTCGCCGGTGCGCCCGCGGTGCTGGTTGACAGGCTTGCTGACTTCGAGAAGTGTGACGCGGAGAGAGCATTAGCGACGGTGGAGTTGTTGTGCCGTGTACCTGATGGTTGCGCGGCTTTCGCGTCTCACGCGCTTACGGTGCCGATGCTTGTGAAGATTATACTCAAGATTTCGGATCGTGCGACGGAGTACGCTGCCGGAGCGCTCATGGCGCTGTGTTCGGAATCGGAACGGTGCCAGCGAGAAGCGGTTACGGCGGGGGTTCTGACTCAGCTTTTACTTCTGGTGCAAAGTGATTGCACGGAGAGAGCGAAGAGAAAGGCGCAACTGTTGCTGAAGCTACTTCGAGATTCGTGGCCTCAAGATTCCGTCGGAAATTCTGACGATTTTGCATGCAGTCATTTTGACTGATTTCTTTTTTTGGTTAATGTAATATCTCAAAATTTGTAATTCCTTAGTTAGAAAATTATTTAGATTTCAATACTAAAATAGAGAAAAAAATGGACATAGATCGTGAACTTCAGCTTAGAATCTTTTATTAATTTTTCCTCTTTGTATGTAAGAATTACTATTATTATTATTGTTATTATTATGAAGAACAAGAACAAAATGTTTCAATTTTGTCCGATGGAATATTGGAAAGTTGATTATTGACTTGAGTGGGAGTAAAACATTCACTGGCATTTGGTTGAAGTACACGTTTCTGAAAGGTTTGTGGACAGAGAAGTGTGTTTGACTTCCAAGGAAAATCATTTTGAATAATCATTATGTTGGGGACTCTTATTCATGGCTGCTCCTGCTCACCAAAGGAGAAAGATACTTCACTTTTCTTATTCTCTTTTGTTCTTTTTCTGTAGTCCATACATCAATTCTAACGTTTTTCTTTCTTGCACTCATCTTACAATGACCCAACTTAATTTAATTTAATTGTTCATATTGATGCAATGTATAGATGAAAATGTAAATAGTGGAAGTATATGGATTACACTTATACTTAAGATGTTTTTTAATATGAGAGAATGTATCAAAAAGATGTAGCAATTGATAACACAACACAAATATTTAAGTCACATTTTTTAAGTTCTCTTCCTCCTTAACAATATATAAGAGAAAACACTCGATTTTCTTATTATAAAATATAGGTAGTGGTGAACATGGGTTGGATTGAGTTTGGCCTAGCCTGATATTCAACTCGCTCAAATTTTAATGAGTTCAGTTCGTCATTCAACCTGCAATTTCATTATTAAAATCGACCTGAATCGACCCGTTCATTTATGGATTGAGTTGAAGTTGAGTTCTTTTTTTCAATTTAAAGATATTGTAACACAATTCAATACATTTATACTCATTTCTAATACACAAAATGGATGAAACACATTATATAATATTTAATAATATTCATCAACATGACATAACATTGGATAATAATATAAAATTTCACACGACACAATATTTTTATAAAATACGTAAGCTGAAAATGATATAAAAAAAATAAGAAATAATATTTAGTCTTAGAATTAAGGAAACTCATTTATTTAGTAGTATTATTGGTGGAAAATAAAGTTTTTTTGGAAAAATTATGGTTTGTATTGAGATAATAATTTTATATTTCTATTTAAAATAATAATAATAATAAATAAGAAATTACTAATGTCACATCAATGAATTGGGTCAACGGATCCGCAGGGTTGCAAAACTCAAACTCGATATCCGAACCAAAACAATATGGGTTGTTGGGGTTGGGTTAGGTATACCCGTAAATGAACGGGTTCGAGTAATTTATGATTAAGTTCGATTTGAATTAGCGGATTCGTGGGTCGACCTGCACCCATGAACACTCCTAATTATAGGGTAAAAAAATACACAAACATTTAAACACTCATTTTAAGTGAAATATTAGTTTTTTTTCTTAAAAATTGTTACGGAGAGTATTGTCCTCATTATAATATTGTATAAAATTTTCACATTTGTTTGTAAAATGCATTTCAATGGAGTGAGTGTAAATGCATTTTAACTTTTTAAATTCATTGAATAACAAGTATGATTTATATCTGATTTATATATATACCAAATAAATATGTTATTTAGACCTAAAAAAATAAATTAAAATTTGCTTATAATAGAGCAATGTTTTTACGGACTAAATGTATATCCATCTCGACGTATTTAGTGCATTGATGTTGAATTTGGTTACCAGATGGATAAAATATATTAACGTCATTACAATAAACTACAGTTGTTGTTGTAACTTGACAATGTAGCTCTAAGAGTAAGTTTCTAATCCAACAAGATTCAGATACTACTTTAGATACAGTGTACTCGGCTTCTATATTGGACCGAGATAAAGTGTGTTGTCGTTTGGTAGAACACGAGATCAAATTGTCACACAGATATACACAGTAACCAGAGATGGATCGTCTGGTGTCCAAACAACTTGCCCATTACATCAGTGTTATTGATCAGTGTATTTTGTACACGATTCTCTATGTTTATACTTTTACATTTTCATGTTTTATTTTGGTTATTTTTTCCTTTTAATGTGTTTTTATAATTTAGTTTATTTTTATACTTATTTGATTTTCGTATTTTATTTTCAGCTTTGGCAGCTTTCACGGAAACGATCATAACTGGAGTTCTAGGAATCTGATTGAGGCGTTCTAATAATCGTCGAAAAGCTAAGAGAGAGAGCTACGACGTTCGTGTTGGAGTCGAAGTCAAATTCAGAGCGCATAATTTCCAAATTTTTCGTTTTAAGTTGCAGCCTTAGTTTGTTTTAGTTTTGGTCAATTGTGGGCCGGGTTCTGGATGTTTTTGATCCAGTTGGGTTATTATGACCTGAATTTCCTTTTGTCTTCTCTTTAGTCTAGGTCTGGCCGTACAGCTACTATTCACATTTTACTATTCACGAATTTTTAAAAGCTTGTACCAATTCATGGAGAACTAATTCCTCTTGGTTAATCTGCCGTATTCAGGTTCCAATTTACTATGAGATTAATATAATTTTGCTTAATTCCTATTCCTTCAATTCGACTGTATGTTTATCATTTGCTTAATATAATTATTCATAGAGTAGATTGTTTGGTTCGATTGATCTATGTTCCCAATTTATTCGAGTTTTACCGTATGCTTAATCGTTAATCCGTTGTATGTTTAACCGAATGCTTAATTCGGCAAACGGGAAGAATAATTCATATAATATTGTTGCGCTTGTCAATTATATTGTAATCGAACGGGAATGGAGTCCGCTTAGGATAGTGATCTTATAATAATCGATGATTGGTAAGAATCAAATCGGTAGATTGACTTATCTTTAATCACTTATTTTTACAACAGCTTATTTTTAGAATCACTTATTTTAAGCACTTTTTCTTAATCAGAAACCAAACCACCCCCCCAATTTCGATTTCAGTTAGTAAACATAAAGAGTCCTTGTGAGAACGATAATCCGAGTTAATTTGTCGCTGTACTATGTTTTTGAAAAACTACTCGTTTTGATCCGTGCGCGACAGCGGATCAGTTATATACTAGTTTGATGAAGAAGGATGGATATAAGTGAAGGCCAAAATCAAGACTGCCATAAATAACAAATGATACGCTTCAAAGATGACATATGTAGCGTTTTAACGTTATGCATAAATAGGCATACTTGTTTGCTTACATAAGAGATATTGAGTCTCATGAAAATTAAATATTGCAATACATTTTCGAGACTTTGATATTCTGTTGGATCATGATAAGGGTTCCTAGAAGAACCACTGAGTTTTGCCTTGGTGTCCACTGGTGTAGGTGATGACTTGCAAGAGGACTTACCTACTCGTTTTATAATTTCCTATGCATATTTATTTTGAGACAGAAAAAGACCACTTGCATGTTTAGTGACAATTATTCCTAGAAAATAACTCAGAGGAACCAAATCCTTCAAGGAAAATTCAAAGTTAAGTTCAAACATAATGGATTCTCGAAGAGCATCAAAGGAAGCAATAAGAATCATGTCATCGACATATAGAAGAATATAAGCAATATTAGCTTTGTGATGATAAATAAATAAAGAGTGATAAAAAATGTTATGAGAGAAATCCAATTTGGAAATATAGTCAATGAATCTTTGGTACTAGGCACGAGGTGCTTGTTAGAGATCATAAAGAGAATTCTTAAGAAGACACACATGCTCAGGGTGTTGTGGATTGCGAAATTCAGGAGGCTGGGGCATATACCTGGTTTCATCAAGATTTTCTTGCAAGAATTCATTTTTGACATCTAGTTGATTAAGACACAATGACTTAGATATTGTATTACTTAGTATCATGCGAATAGTGACTGGTTTGACGACATGCATGAACGAACACAATCAAATCCAGATTCTTGATTTGCACCATAAGACGAGATTTGTATCATTCAAAGGAACCATCCCATTTTTCTCGTGCCTTAAAATCTACAAACTTCAAATAACATTAGCATTAAATGGACGGGGAATCAGGGGCGGATCTTCCTTGGGACAGGGGGTGGCCATGGCCACCCCAAAGTTTTTATGATTTTTTTTAAAATAGGTATAATATATAATTTTTCCTATAAAATTTAATATTTATAAATTTATAAAGCACAAAAATATCATTAATGCACAATGGCTGAGTGGATATGTTGTATAATTACAGCCTCCATGTCATGGACTCAAAACTTGCTGGCTGATGTTTAAATTGAAATTTTTTACCAATTTATTTATTGAGTCTTTTTATAATTTTTTTTAAATATTTGTTTATGTATTCCCAAAATTAATATTATATTAAGTATTAATAATTCTTTTCAAAAAATTTATCAAATTTATTTATTAAGAATAATGTACATCCAATTCAATTTCTTAAAATTGTTCTAAAATAAGTTTTGACTCATTCATATTTTGTTTGGTTATTGATTTTCTTTCTTCCTCGCATATATTGTTTTGTAGTTATTTTTTTCACACAAAATGATTTCAATCAATTATCACTATACAAAATTATTGAACAAAGAGCATATAAAAATAGTAAATCTACAAAAATAAAGAACGTAGTAATATTGTTAGACACGTTGACAATAATTAGTTGATTTATGTTGACAATAACTAGTTGATTTTTGAAGATGTTTCAATAAATTTTATAGTATAATTTAACACACTTTTGCACAAGAGTTTAAAAAAAAACAATTTATACATTTATTTTTGCTAGTAACAAAAAAAGTGAAAGCAAATAGAATGAATTTTTTTTGGGTAGAAATGAGATATCTCTACGCGCAATTGCACAGACTAATCTTTCGAGTCGGATCCTTCAAAAGAATTTAATAAGGTTGTATGTCCATGACCAAGATCGAACCCAAATTTTTTGAATAATGCGGAAGACATCTCTCACTATCTCATTCAAGTATTTTTGGGTAAATGAATAAATACTTTTAACATTATATTTTTTTATTAGTTACTTCTTTTTTTTAATATTTGGCCCCCTCAACAATTTCATCCTGGCTCCGCCACTGCGGGGAATTAAGTCACGCGTCTTATTTTCAATAAGAGCGTCATATACTAAAAGCTCGTGTTAGGGGCAACAGAGACTCAGTTACTGCCTCATATGAATTGGAGCATCACCATAAGATTCAAAATAATTGAGCCAAATCCTCTGAGCTACAACCTCAACCTTAAGAGCCGAATATGTAGAAGGGTGAGGTGCATGGCGGGGGAGTTGCTTAAGGTTTAGGTTGAGGTGACACATTGATATTTTTCCTTTATGAGAACTAAGTGGCCAAGAATATCCGAGAGGGAGAGGAATAACACTTATCTCGCTTGAAACATTTTTGCAATTGATTTTCCTTAATTTCTATATTATTTAAATTTTATTTTATTATATTCTCAATTTTGTGATGGGCCATTAAAATGTATAAATAACAACAACAAAAAATCAAAAATTTGAATAATCCACACAAAGGATGGTTAATTCATGCCATTTGAGAAACAATGATTAATTCTTGTCATTTCGGTAAATATGACTGTTAGACCTTTCTGCCACATACTTCATCATCATTGATCATGGTCTACGAACAACCTTTTTAGAGAGGTGGTACAACGAGACATCCATCTTCTAACTTTTAGTTAGGGAGATGATAGTAACATTGGAGGATGTGTTGTGTCCTCTAGATCTTCCCATCCATGTTTGTCAACTCGACCACATATCACTTATCAAAGTTGAAGTAATGGACTTGATGGAAGAGCTAATAAGAATTAACCTGACAAACGCGAAGTACGAAGTTTAAAATACCAATGGGGGTCATGTATAATTCAACTTCTAACAGGGCTATTTTTGATACACCTTGTAGTTACAAGGGCTAATGTTGAGGCCGATGACGATGTTAAGAGATAAATGTACAAGTAGTATGCCTCCAAGACCTCTCTTCTTTCTTTAGCGGGTTCAACCATTTTCATAAACAAGAGAGTATTACAATGTATAGGCACTGATGCATTATTTTTTCTTGTATAGAGAGCTGAATGTTGCGACAATGTTTGGGTAAAACGAATCAATTAGAAGGATACATGAAATTGATTTAGGTAACATATTAATACAGTTATTTGATTAGTTGTTAAAATATTTTACTGTATGTTGTTTATTGATTAATGTATATTGATGCAATCATGAATTTATTAGCATTTTCCGATGTTGGAGAACGAGAGTTTGAGAGGGTACATGGACAAGAAACATCATGCTAACTTTTTTACTCTGGCAAAAAGACACCCTCTTACAGAATAAAATTGAGAGTGTCTGGATTAAATATTATGGTTTATGATTGATCTTAAAACTTATATATGTTTATTATTTATATTAAGGGTATGTTTGGATTTATGAAAAAGGATGGAATGGAATGGAGTGAAATGATGCTATGTTCCATGGTTTGGTTTTACAAAAAATAAATGGAATGTGATAGAACCCATCCATCCAATACCACTATTTTAACTCATTTTCATTCCACCCAAATTGGGTGTATACAATGGAATGAGATAAATAAATAACACAATTCTAATTTTGTCCTCCAAAATTTCACATTAACCATAGTAATGTTTTTGAAATAAAAGGCAAAAATAGAATAAAAAAGTTATAATGCTTTCCGCTCCATCCTATTTCCAAACAGTGGAATGTAATATTAGTTCCGCTCTATTTTAAAATATCTAAACAGTGGAATTGAGTTTATGTTTCGTTTCGTTATATTCTATTTCATTTTATTTCATTCAGCTCCACTCTGTTAGTTTTAAATTATCCAAACAAACCCTAAAATATTATTCTTTATTATGTTTGTTTTCAAAGTAAGATAGTTGTTGGAATAGTTAATATGTTTAATGAAATATTAAGTGTGATTTAATTGTGAGACAACGTTAAATATAAGGATGAAAATCTAAAAGGATATGTCTTCAAGCCTTACTATCGAATAGAAAAATAGCAATGGGTAGAGACTATTATATGAGTAGACTTATAACAATATCTCACAAGTCATGCATATTAAGTATTGAGTTTTCACATATGTATAAATATCATGAACAATATTCATATCGAGTTGACCCACCATAAGAATACTTCATAATATGTTATAGGGTTAAATACTTTTTACCCCAGTGCCATAGGAGCGTGTTTTGATTTTACAACCCCCCCCCCTTAAAAAGTTTTGTCTCCCCCCTCAAAATTTCCAGATTCCCTCCAATTTGACCTTGGATCAAGATTCTAGCAGAATCTGCATACGTAGCAAGCGAGGTGACATTTTTTTAAAATTTCTACGTGGAAATTTGTCCTTTTTTATTTTTTAAAACTTTTTTTAGTCAAGTTGATTTTTTTAATATAATTCTCATATTTGATATAGTGGTAAAGCAGCGCTCTTATTACCTTGACAACCTGGGTTCAAATCTTGGTGAACCCAAATTTTTAGATTTCTAAATGTCTTACGTTTTGCCTAAAAGAATATTGAAATATAATATTGGATTGTACAAAGGGGACACAAACTATACTTCGTGTTCAATATAGATATAAATGTAAAAAAGATAATTATACACATGATCATTATCATAGAAAGTTTATGTCAAATAAATAACATGACATTCTTGTCATTTAGGTTGAAGTGACGTATTGCTAGACACTACTACCTGTTTATAATATTTAATAAATTATTTAATATTATTGTCAACGTTAAGAGAATCTATAAAATCATACACATAAGGAAAATAAACTAAAACTAAAAAATTAAATGAATATGCTTCATCTATAATTTGGTGGTGCATTCATATGGCTCACTAGCGCTAATTAGAGAAACACGGTATATTATAAGTTACAATGTGTATATGTGGGTTTTATAAATATAATCCTTGTACCAAAGTGATAGTCTCTTATTCATGAATTCTTGAAACACCGTCTGCACTAGGTATTATGTTTTTATACACAATATTATCTATTATTTATCTACATTATATTATTTTTGGTTATTTTCATATATTTCTATAATTTTTATTATTATTGACATATCTATTATGTCATATATTGGTTATAATTTATGTTTGTGCAAATTCGAAAGATCAAATGTCGAGAAAAAAAAAGCATTTTGTTGTAAAACTCAGCTTCACATTTTAGAATCTGAACCCATTATCATCTGAATCCATATTGAGCGGGATTTTGAATGTTAAGATTCTATAGTCTTAAAGGTGTCAAGCCTTTAATTTCTATCATGTGGTTTAAATTGTATTGACAATTTATGTGGACTAAAATGCATAAACACTTGTATAAAATGATATGTTTGATTTATTTGCTGTTCACATAAAAAACAATGAACACTTCTTACCCATAGTAAGAATGAATTCTTACTTAACTACAATTTACTACAAAAAGGGGAGTCCTCCTCATTTGTTTAGGATCAATTTTAATATTACACTGTTTTATCTGAATACCAAATGGATCAAATGGATCAAATGGATCGTCGCCATCTCAACCATCGCGATACAAGAATGGTCAGTGTTGAGTATCGACATATATTAATCGACGATGATGAACGTGTAAAGTTCACCAACATATAATATGAATAGCTATGGTCAATGCAATATTTAATTAGGATCGTATCAACAAACTAACCAAGTTGAACATTGCATTGACCATAGCTATTCATATTATATGTTCAAGTTTGATTCATCCAAGAACATATGAAATCGCGGCGTGTAATGATTGATCTTGATAAAGATATAACTAGTTTGTTTGACCTTTTTTTTATTTTTTTGTAAACAAGAATCATTAAAAGGAGAAATAAGGGTTCTTCAAGCTTGATACACAATAAGATGGTTAATAACCGACACAAAACAAAATTACAAATCAATTATGATTACGACATAAAAGACAAAGAATTTTTGCTAAAATCGTAAAAACTATAATTGGAGTGAGTAATATCACAATAACAAAAAGTCCACCTCCAAATCAAAATTTTAATATTTCACACCATGTTGTTAATATTCCATACCTCATTCTTAAAACAAAAATCATTCCTTGTCAACCAAATATCCAACAAGTGGCTAACCAAAACACTCCCAATTTGTTTTCTTTAATTTTTTTTACACGGCCAAGACAGTACCATTCCATAAAAAACGAAAGACAATCTTCCTCCTTCAAACCCGGAAAATCACCCTAGAAGCAATCTCCCTCCAAACAATCTTAAAATATTAATTAAACACAATCAAGATCATGGGTCAAACAAATTTACTTTATCTGACTTGAAGTGTGTTTTTTGGATTTTTTTCCTTTTCTGCCACACCTTCCAAAATATTTTCTCCAAATGCCACACTGTGAGAAATATTTCCCATAATGCCACAGCAAAAAGCCATGTCGCCAAACTGGATGGCGGAATTCCATTTTTCATTTTTTTCTTTTTTTTATTTACTTAAATGATTTTCTTTAATATATTTATAATTTATAAATTTAATAACTAATTTTAATTGGTTAAAAATTAGTTTTAATTATTTTTAAATAATAATTTTTTTAAATGTTAATATAAATAATAAATAACAAAATACTAATTTAAAAACAAATATTATTAAATATAAATTATATTAAATAATATTAATACAACTAAATATTTGAAATAGAAAATAAATCGTAATTAGTTAGAAGGGCCTGCAGTATTTGGCCGATTTAGACATTTTTTTCGCATATGGGTTTCTTGACAGATTGCACATAGTCTTTTTTTTCTTCTTTTCAACGGTATCCATTTCAGTCCTAATACAAGATTACTGCCTTGATATTGAGTCCATCTATCTTCTTTGGGAACATCGGTGAAGCTCTCTTCGTATACTTTGAAGCAGTGGCGGAGTTAGAAATTTTAGAGTCTAGGCAAAAAATTTACAGCCTGTTTTTACTAATTTTACACTCTATTTTTATTAATTTTATCCTGGATTTTGTCTAAAAAATTTGCCCTTGATTTTGTCAAAAATTTTCATAACTTGTTTTTACTAATTTTGCCATTAATTCTGTCTCTGGTGTTGTCTAAAAATTGACTATTAGGTGGAGAATATACAACCAAATGAGGGGTTGAACCCGGGCGCGTGCCCGAACTCGTTGTGCTGTAGATCCGTCCATGGTTTGAAAACATTTCAAACTCTATATACAGGATGGAAAAATATTTATTTTTAAATTAGTATTTTGCTATTTATTATTTATATTAAATTTTAAAAAAAATTATTTTATTTTTTTATTATTTAAAAATAATTAAAACTAATTTTTAATCAATTAAAATTAATTATTAAATTTATAAATTACAAATATATTAAAGAAAATCATTTAAACAAATAAAAAATAGCATCTCGCCATCTTGTTTGGCGACATGGCTTTTACTATGGCAGTTTTGGAATTTTTTTCTCACAGTGTGGCAGTTTGGGAATATATTTTGGGGGGTGTGGCAGAGATGAAAAAAATTCTGTTTTTTTGTGATAATCAACTATATCTTTGTTAAGTGTAATATTGATGTATTATGCTATATAAATTTGATTACATTTAATTAAATGTCTTCATATTCTTTATAATCAAATTTTTGAATTCAAAAATTTAAAAAATACGTTGTAGATTCTAAAATCTTATAAATATTTTAAAATAGTTTTTGAAAATTTAATAGTGACAAAAGAAACTAGTCCATTGGCCATGGCCCCAATGTAGAACAATAATTAACAAATAAACAAATATCATTCCCAAAACAAATAAACAAATATTTTATAAACTAGCGTGACTGTATTCCAATGAAACGCTATCTGATATGGGCCATTATTGTTATCATGTAGGTGAACAGCAGTTATAGTCAATGACTATGAAGTTTGAGCAAGAACAAAACAGAGAATACAGCAGAGTTGCACGGGTTTGAAACGTCTTTGAATAAAAGGGAAAAAGAATGGCACATGTATGGAAACATGGTGAGGTCTAGTAGGTCCCACTAAAATGACATGAAAAAAAGTTTGTGATTTACAAATAAAAGAAGGCATGGTTGGTGGTCACACATGTTGGTGGGAATGGGAATAAAACCATGGAATCATCACATGGCTACATGGGTGCTTGCTTATTTGTTACTATTATCTTAGACTCCTTTTCATTTTATGTGTATGATGGCTGTCATTATGAAATTTTTAATGAAGGGAATACGATAAAATCACAAAAAATTAGACAGTATAAAATCACAAAAAGTTAGATTGTATAACGGTTTACAAATTGATTATGAATCAAATAGACTGAGGCTAGAATCGTGAATGAATAATTTTGTTTATAGTATTTTAAGTACTCTCAAATTTTCTTAGAGTTTTTATACAAGAATACTCAGGATAATTCAACCTTCTCAAATTTGTGCAAGACCGACGAAAATTCGAATGTAGTGAGGAGTGTCTGAAATATTCGGTGAAGAGGATGTGCGGTATTTGTTGTTGTGAATTTTTGAATCTGGAATGAGGCTTTTATAGGCCACTTTAGTATTGTTTTACAAGGTAACGACCTTTGGTGAAACAATTCTTTTTTTTAAAAGTTGCAATATTTGACCTACTGCAACATTTATAAGAGTTGAATGTTTTTATTCCGCAACATTTCATGAAGTGTTGGCAACTTTCGAATTCAAAAATTTAAATTCATTAACGTATTTTTCTTGTCGTTTTATAACACACTTATTATTAATTATTGTTAATAATTTACAACAATAATTTCTACTCAAAATTTTTTAAGAATCACATATAACTCATAAAAACACTCGTTATCGCTATGCATATGAAACGGAGAAGTACTAACTAAATGACTTACTAATATGATAAATGTTCCTTTAAAATCATGTTATCTCTTGTAATTTTATCAATTTCAAACATGAGAAAACACATCACATGTTGAACGCAACTAAACTTTTGTTTCTGATGCACAGTCCCTAACAGATAGGAACTTAATTTGTCATTCAACCCCAAGACATGTAGCAGTTGGGACCCATTATTACCATGACAGCTTTTAGCTTTTTCTAATCATTCATTTATTCCCCCTATAGTGACACCAACCACTCAAAAACTACTCTACAAGGTGAAACACATAACCTAAGGAATGAGGTAATGGGGTAACCTTTCCAGCAAGTTTTCAACAAGAAAAGATTTCATATTCATAATTCATCTGTGTCTTGCTGCTTTTGGGCCATATCCAAGAAAATAAGTCAAATTGTTTCTCCTGTTTAATTGGAGGATGAGGATATGATATCATTGATATTCTTGACAAAGAGGCTGTTTCTGTTTCAGTTCATTCGCGTGCATGACAAGTTGTTTTCATTTTTCAGAAAATTTACTGTAGAGATGAATGGTTTTTCTGTACACAATATTCATGCACTACAGTTATGGTCTGCGCCTAAGATTTGAGGGCTAGAGACAATCTCTGTGTAAACGTGCTTATTCATATTATTGGGATTCAATGTTCACACACTATTGAAATTACTAAAGTGAGGTGAATTGCATGCAACACGTGCTCTTCTTTACTACCTGGAATTCAAATTTATGTTGACAAAATGTCGGTCAGATATGTAATAGTTGTTGTCAAGAACTAAATCATGCCCCAGTTGGGAGTAATCTTATTTTTCTTTTAATTTAGTACTATGAATATTAATAGAGTGTGGGAGACTGAGACAACTCTACTAATATATGATATAATCTCTGGCCTAAATTATAAACAAATATTAATATTAATAGGTTCATTGAGTAATAAATGTATTTGGTTTATATAAAAGATTAGATATATTTATTATTGAATGAACCTAAAAAAAAATTTGCATTTAATAACGGTTAGAGGGAATATGTGTTAATTAAGATAATTATGAAGAAATTTATAAATTACAAAAAAATTAATAGATATCAAGATATTATAAAGAGATTTTATATTATCACTTAATTATAGTTATTAAATTTTTATTAATTTTTAATTTTATCAGTAATATTTATAAATAGTTGTGATTCTGTAAAAAGAAATTTACAAGACTTGAATACAACTATGGTCATTCTATTTTTCTTTTTTCTGACTTGTCCCTCCATATTAAAAATCAGGTTTTTGTCTAATTATTAAAGTTTTTTTTATTTTTAAATTTGGAACCAATTTTTAGTAACATGTCATTTGTTCTTCTCCAAAACATCTTCTTTCCCCCAAAATATGTTCTTCCTCAAAAAATTCTAACCAATCGTAAAATTTAATTATGGTTCTCTCTGTCCCTATCACAATAAACAAGAAAGGAGTTTCAAGTTTCAACCCCTATTACTAACACCATGGCTGCCATGCTCTTCCAACAAAACAATTTCAATATGGACTCATCGATTTAACTCACTAATTCACTGCATATCATGAATAAGGACTGGGGCTATGTTAACTTTAGTGAATTGGTACATATATGTTATTGTGAGTTTTGGTTGATCGAACCATTTTTAATAGTGAGAGTTTATTGGTTTGTTGAGCTATTATTTATGTTGTTGTCGTTACATTTTTTTTATGAAATTGTGATGAAATTATGTTGTAATTAGATATTTTATGAATTTGTGATGAAATGCAATGTTATTACTAAGTTTCTGTTATGAATTTGTTGATGATGCTTTTGTTACTAGTTTTTGATATTCTGAATTTGTGACGTTGTTATTGTTGTTGTTATGGTTTCTAATTTTTAAACTATTTTGTAGGGGAAATGGTGATGCTTTTGTTAGTGAGTTTTCAATGACTGATTTATGTTTCGGGTTCTTGTTAATGTTTCTAGTTAAAGTTAATTATTTTTGAGAAACTCTAACCTCACTCTTTAGGTCTCTTTTGCACCATGCGTGTTGTCAAAAATACTCCATCCTTCTGTAATTGTATTTTCGGAAGCACATTTTTTTTTGTTTCAAAGTTCATTTGTTTCCTAGGTGCACCTACAGAAGACTTTCAGCGATGTATTTATGGAAGCATTTGATGTTATATTTGCGTCAGACTTTTCTCCTCTTTCATTTGATTAACAGGTATTAATGAATTTTTCTCGATTATGAATGTTAGCAATGTTGTGCTTATTTTTTCGAAACTGTTATGAATGTTAGCAATGTTGTTCTTGTTTTTCCAAAAATGTTATGAATGTTAACAATGTTGTTCTTATTTTTTCGAAACTGTTATGAATGTTAAAGCACTGGAAATAAATGTAGAAAAATAAAGAACGTCAAGATATATTCTGATTCCCCATTCCAAACAAGGATACTCCTATTATTGAATTTTGTAGATAAAAATGTAAGTTAAAAGGTCTTGAGTTTAGTATTACTACAAATCTTGAGAATTATATGTCACTAACGTACATTGGCATAAAGGTAAAGGCATATGATGTGGCTTAAAGATCTTGGGTTCAATTATTTTTGAGAACCAACTTTGACTTTTTTTGATATTTTTTAAATCTGAATTGTTTAAAAATAAATTTAGTATTTAAAAATGAAAAATAAAAATAAAATCTAGATATCTGCTTAGGAGTTTATTTCTCTCCATGATATACTGGTGTTCATAAACTATCCAGAAGAAGCTACAGAGGGTGTACTTCATTGAGATTTTCTTGATTAACTTGAAATAAGGATTTCTAAACTTCATAAGCGTTATGGATAGGAGGAAAATGGTCTGACCATTACTACATTACTGTGTATGAAGGTGTGCTTGTGACTGATTGCAAATACTTCGACGGGAGTTGAGTATTTGTCTGAGGTGTGTGCGTAAGCCTGTGTTATGAACATTGTGTTTCAGAAATTGTTCGAGATTTTATTTCTCTCGATGGTTAACTTGTATATGAAACAAACCAAAGGTGTACATTATACAAAGGTCACATGACATCTTAGCCATCCATAGAGTCATGACCATGGGTATGGATCAGTTGTGCAATTATTAAGCAACTATGCCTGGGTTCTTAGAGGTGTGCTAATGAAGGTAGATTAAGATTGATCGAACATTGTGCAATTGTGTTTAGCAGAAGTATGAAGTTGTAACTTCTTATTCTGAGTATGTGAAGTATGCTTCATGTGATTTCTTTTGGTGCTCTAGAGTTCATCATCAGCAGAAGCATTGTTTATTTAAGACAGGGGGAGTTAAGTCTTGTATATGGATTAATGCTTCAATGTTACACCCCTTTGAAATCTTGTGTGTTGGTCGAGTCTGTGGAGATGATATATCTCGTGTATAATGTCAGACAACATGCTGTGACAAAAGGAATACCAAATGTAGTGTCCTTTTGCTGGTGTGATCTTGACAGGACATGTATGGTTTTATCCATAAGAAGTTGGTTGATTGAATCATGTGTCCTCATGCCTATTAGGAATACTCTAAGGGATGTCATTGTGCATAAGAGAATTTATTTTTCTCTTCTGGGTTAGGTGTGACTAAAAAAAGGTCATATTAGTGTATGAGAGGTGTCACATATGATGTTGTGATATTTCTTCAAGCCTCACTAAATTTTGGATGAGAAGAATTTTCTAGAGGACCAGTAGAAGGCATAGTGCTTTTAATTCAGATCATGTGGTGGCTCCATAAACTATCCTTTTGACTGAAAAAGCATTGAGAATATAAGAGAAGGTAGACAATGTCTGACAAGATGTCGGGACATTGTTCAGGACTTGGCTCCTTCAAGACCAATAATAGAATGCTACGGACGGTGCTATCGAGAACACGTCATGAGTGTATAAAACGTATTCATGCTTTCACATTTATTAGAACCAGCATTTCAGGAGAACCGGTCCAAAGTCAATAAAGTCATTCAAAACTAACTTGGATGGTGCACGTTTATTTGTGGTGATATTGTCTTCCTCAAATAATGTTTTCTTTCCCCAAGAACATGGTTACTATCTAGGATTGTTATTTCCTAAGTAACTACCCATCTATTTATAGAGGTCATCCTTTATTTCTTCTTATTTTGTATCGTTTCTCTTCTAAACTAGCCTATGGCATTTGTTCGGGTATGGGTGATTAGTGTCTGGGTATGGATCTGTAACAGCATTCCTTGTCAAATTTCGGAAAAAAGGGGGAGAAATAATAAGCTCAGGGGTTTGGTTTTGGGTTTGTTTCCATTCCTTCATCTGAATTTCTAGGGTTACACAAATGTCGAATAAGATGTTCCAACATGAGTCGTGTTTGGGTTGTGTCTTGTGATCTGAGTTATTAACACAGTTGTGTTCTGTAGGGAATCTTATATATGGTGTATCATAGAATGTCTGCAGAGACAATTGAGTCTCAGGCATGATATCAGGACATGTCTGTGAAAAGTTGGGAGAATTTATTTTTCTCAACAACATACTTGTATGTTTCTACGAGCCACTATGAACTCATTCATTCTATGGTTTTATAAGTTGGAAAAAAGTCCATTTTGCCCCTCTTAGATACTAATAATGCCAATGCTATCCTAGGTGTCTCTAATTATGAGGTGACCTTAGGTTAATGACATTTTAGTTTATTATGGAATTTATGGACATTTTAATTATTGAATTTACCCGAAGAGGTGTGGTTAGTTAGCTCATAATTTTTATTCCAATTCCTATGTAACTTGTTTGGGATGTGATCTTTAGGAAATATACTATAGAGTCCACCACATAACATGGTTGAGACTAGAATGTAAGGTCTAATTCAAATTATATTTTCTAGCGGAGAATAGGTTGGAAGAAGCTTGGTACAAATTTTCAGAGTTGGGATACATGGAATACATTATGGCGTTAGGAAAGGGGAAAGGGTAACACAAGTTAATAAGCCATTTCTCATATTCGGCTTATGATTTGGAAGGTCCAAAGTATCATAGACTCAACTTATTTTTCTTGAATATCCCTTTTAACCCTAGCTTAGGATTTAATTTCAAGAACACATGGTCTCCATCTTTAAATTCTAAAGGTATCTTACGTCGATCCACATAAATCTTCTAACGGTCCTGAGCTTTTTCATATTTTCTTGTATCTCCCTTATCTTCTCAGCTTGTATAAGACATGAAATTAAACAATAACTTATTTAAGACATGAAATTAAAAGTTGTGCAAATGATATCTGAAGGAGACTCAAAATAAGAATGATAATGAATCATAGGAGAAACAAAAATTTGGTTTGTGTTTAAAGATTGTGAAAAGGGAAGTAAGTTTACATGTTGAAACAATTAAACAAGTTGGCCATACTTCACTTGAGAAATTGTGGATCTTTTGTTTGCAGATGAAGTCTCCTCAGTTTCACCAACAAGATGAGTTTTGCCACAATTTTGGCTATGAGATGCATTGACAAGAAGCTTATTTTTGTTGAAGCCGGGTGGTTTCGAGAGGCTATGGAAAATGATGAAAATTAAAAGTGGTTGGATGCAATGCATGATGAGATGAAATCATTGCATGATAATCACACTTATAACTTAGTGAAGTTGCCTAAAGGCAAAAAAAACTTTGGAAAATAGGTGGATTTACATAGTTAAACATGAGGTTGCGTTAAAAGTTAGAGCTCAAAAGTCAAGTCCGCCCCGTTTACTAATGAGTTGACGGGCCGGGCCGGCAAACATTTTAATTATTTTTACAGTTTGATTTTATACATAATTTACAAAAAAAAAAAAAACCATTATCAAAGAGGCCGACAAAAAAAAAATTTAACAACGCATAATAGAACATTAAAAAAATTGATATGAACTTCCAATCAAGAAAATAAATAATAAAATATGAGTTAAAAATGAAAAGAAAAAAATAACAAAAAAGTGTCTATGTTAATGGGTATTAACTTATAATTTTGAAAATATAATGTTTTGTACATAAATAAATTCTATTTACAAGAGTTGCGTTAATGTTTTAGAACACGTCATTTTTATCAAAAAAAAAAAATATTATCTATTGATAAATACGTAACAACTTGTTGTCAATAAAAAACCAATAATAAAAAAATTAGGCATGTCAAATTCAATAATCAATCTAATATCTAATAATTAAGGTTTTTTTGTTAAGTTTCTCTTGAGATCAAGATATATTAAATATAATATATTAAAACCTCAATAAATCTAAAACTCGTTTGTGATCGTGTTATCTCTACAAAGTTCATTGAGGTGTTTAAGTATTTGTCTCACTATGCATGTAATATCAAAAATAGAAAGATTGAGTTGAAGTTTACCTTAAATGTGTGTGTCTATGGAGAGGAAGAAGAACAAAATAGACGGGGTGGATTGAAAGATCGAATAGAACGATAATGGAATAGAGGGATAAGCACGACGGCAAATGAAACAAATGGAAAAAAAACATAATTTCGGAAGGATAAAATAAGATGATATTTATATAAAATTTCTTTACCCACCTCCCTATGGGGGTCACCCCCAGCGAAAACCCCACTTTACCCCTGCTTCGGAAATGCATTTCCGAAGTTTTTTTTTTAAAAAAATTTTCAGACTTCGGAAGTGCATCTCCGAAAACACCAAATGGGGGGTGTTTTCGGAGATGCACTTCCGAAAACACCTTTTTTCAGATTTTGGGGGGTTTCAGAAATGCACTTCCGAATTATGCAGAAACTGTGTTTTTTTTTTTATGTTTTTGGAAACTCTCTCGTATTTTTAATTAAAGGAAGACGGCAAATAAAATAAGCGACATATAAACAGAAAATACTAATATGATAAAAATAGTAATATATACAAGCCGATCCGATCCAAATCCAAATAATAATAGTGTGCAAAAGATACAATCCGAAAACAAAAAAAAATAAACCCGACCACTACTGGGTATGCCTAACCCTCTCTCCCTGGGACCTCCTCTGTCGCCTGTATGCCGCCGCACGGCCCGCATCAGTGACGATCATCTCCATCACGGCGACTGCCTCTGGACCGCCCTGATGAACGACACATCGATCCAACGCGTCCCGCCCAAGCATCTCTATCCGCTGGCAGATCGGCAGGAGATCAATGGCGTGGTCATCCTCGGCCTGCTGGTTCTCCAGGATCTCCTCGTGTGTTGGCCTAGGAGCGCCGGGAGCGTCGGGTGTCAGCAGAGGATGTGACACCCGATAGAGCCATGTGACGTATCCCTCCACACTGTTCCAGTCCTGGGTGACCCGAATGCGACGATACTCCTCCGGTACCACATGATGCTCCCAATCCTCAAATATGGCAGTGAGCTGCACTCGGGTCACTGTGTCGGTAGCAGCCTCAAAAGGTGACCTGGGTATCATCTGCACAAATCCGAACTGCCGCATGCACCGCTCAGGGAGATACCGGACCATAATGCTGGTCCCGCATGCCAACCAGCCAGAATATAAAGATATGCCATCAAAGGGGACAACCTGAGTGTAGTCGCTGAATGGCCTCCAGGTGACGTCATCGTGCATCGTGCGGTCCAGGTACCCACGGTATGGTCCCACCGCATTGTTCCCCCTCTGGAGAACGTATCTGGCGGCCCTGGGCATGGCGTCAACGTACTCAGGATCAATGTGAAAGCCGTGGATCCGGGAGAAGTAAGAGATGATCCAGCTCTGAAACACAAACACGGTAATGTAACGTACCGTAAGTAAATACGAAACATAAATAAATACGAAACATAAGTAAATATGAAACACAAATACGAAACATAAATAAATACGAAACAATTAAAATAAAACGTACCGTGAGTAGTGTGCAGGATCCGGTCAACTGCCTCGTCCTCCAGTTGGAGGCCTTATTCAGCTTCTGGTATAGGTATGCCAGAGTAGCTGCCCCCCCCCCAGTTCCACTGGTGAACGGTGGTTAAGTCCATGAAGTAGCGGAGGTAGGTCACGTCGACGTACCTCGCACTCTTGTCCACAAAGATCGCAGCACCTACCACATGCATGTACCAGCACCAAAGAGCGCAACCACAATGATAATGTGTAAATAGGTCGTCACCCGCATCCTCGGCTTCGGCCGCCGCCACCAGGTGGTGCTCGAAATAGCGGCTCAGTATGGTGAACCGGATATGAGGCCCAGATGTCGTGATGCACTCATAGTCAGCAACTTCGGGATCCATACCCAAATCGAGCGCCATCCACTGACTGGCTTCGACCCTCTGGATCCGGGAGTGGGTCAACAGCGCCCCCCTGATCGGCAGGTGGAGAAGACACTGCACATCATGCAAGGTGATCGTCATCTCCCCAACCGGTAAGTGGAAAGAAGACGTCTCCTTGTGCCACCGCTCCACAAAGGCCCCCTGCATGTCGTGGCTGATGGTGGAATACCCCGTCATGCAGAGCCCATTAAGCCCTGAAGCTCTCACCGCGTCGTTAAACCACTCGGCAGTCGGTTTAAACAGACTGAAAACCTTCCGGGCGTGCTTCACCATTTTCAACGGCTCTCTCTCTTGTTACAAAAAAACAAATAAAAATGTTAAATAGACCGTTAAGAAAATATTGAATAAACGTCTAAATTATAAACGGTTAAATAATGTAGTCGGGCAAATTATAAAAAATACCTCTCCCTCCCAGATACGCCGAGCGACGTGCTCGCGGTAGGTAAGCAGCACGGAAGTGTCACTGGACCCTCCCGGGTAGTCCTCCTCCTACTCATCCTCCTCCCCGAGTGGAGGGTCAACATCCGGTACCTCCTCCGCCTCGTGGTATGACACTGCCACCTTCTCCTCCTCCTCCTCTCGCTGGCGGGAAGAAGATACACGAGCCAGACGACTCCTCGATCCAGATGTAGAGGTACCCTCGTCCATATCCACGGGAACTCGCACACGTCATCCCCGGCCCTGCCCCCGTCCCTGTGTCGACGCCAGCTGCGCCGCCGCCCGCTCGCGTCTAGCCGACACAGTCTGGGTCTCTCTACCTTATCTGATGCGTGCTTGGTTGTCTGACATGTTCCTGAAAACAATTGAAATCGATTAATATGCGAGACAACATAAAGAACTAAAAAAAATTGCACTTCTAATAAAATTCGGAAGTTCATTTCCGAAACTGGGAATGGAGGTGTTTTCGGAAATGAACTTCCGAAACACCCCTGCAAGGAAGTTTTCTGCAACTTCCATGGCAGACCCCCAAAAAAAAGTTCAAAACTATGTTTACACATTCTAAACAACCTAAATATCAGTACCAACCTAACTTAATACATTTTTTGCTATTTGTAAACACCATAATATGAATTTTAATCATAGATCTAAAACTCAAAATGCTTACCGATTGATGAGATTGGAGGGCTTTTGAATGTAGTATAGGAAGCTTATTGGATCCTTTGATGTAGCCTTGGAAGTGTTTGCACAAAATTTCTCTGGGGTTGTGTTTGATGTTGAATTCAAGTAAATGAATGGGGGAGGGGGCTGTTTTGCTTAATCTGCAAAACGCGCAATATTTCGGAAATGAACTTCTGAAATGGTGTTTTCGGAAATGCATTTCCGAAATAATTCAAATTTTAAAACAAAAAAGGCGCTTTCGGAGATGCATCTCCGAAAACACCTTTTTCTTGCATTTCGAAAATGCATTTCCGAAGTCAGGGGTATATGTGGTTTTTCACCAGAGGTGACCTAGAAGGTTGGGAGGTGGGCAAAGAATTTTCCTATTTATATAATAAAAGGGAATGTTCAACTTTTTACCATTAAAGAGGGAAAAATAGTGGATTGGTCTCTTCAATACATTGTCCAATTTTCATTCTAAGTAAAAATATTTAAAAGCCCGTGGACAAAACCTGCCTCGACCCGCCCCTGCCCTGTTTTTAAGCGGACTAGACGGAGCGGACCAACTTAAGGCACCGAACTAAAAACCTCGGTCCAACGCGCAGAAAAAAATGGGTCAAACGGATCGATCTGGCAGATCCGACCTATTTTACCACCTCATATTCAATTATGACATCTCAAAACTTTACAATGAATTAAGAAAGAAAATTGTCTCTCCTAAATTCGCACTATCTCAAAATGTGACTTTCAATAACTTTGTTAACGAAGTGATAGCAAAAACTCAAATGAAAGACAAGAAAATTGTTTTGAATTTAATAAATAAAAAATAAATGTATTAGTGTTTATTGTAAAATATTTTACTTCTAATTAATAAATTTAAAAGATCATGGGTTAAATATACAAAATCCCCCTGTAATATAGGCGAAATTCGCTTTTCCCCCTGTAAATATTTTTTTTTCGAACAGCCCCTTGAAATATAAAAATACTATGTCTTTTGCCCCCTAAGTGTAAAGTTTATCCCCCTGTAATATTTTTTTGTATGATTTGCCCCCCCAGATTTGGTGTTTAAATTACACGCTTAGGGGGGTAATCCAAACAAAAAAATATTACAGGGGGGAAACGAAAAAAAAAATATTACCAGGGGGGTAAAGCGAATTTCGCCCATATTACAGGGGTGAAAAGTAGTATTATTAATCTAAATTTTTTTTTAACGTTTAAAATCATACTTATAATTAAGGGTGAGAATAGGTTAGGCCGAATTAGATTTTACTAAGTGTGAGTCTGTCATATTAAAAAATTCAAAACCTAAATTTGACTTGTAGTTTATCATAAGCTTTATTTTAAACCTGAGTTTAACCTTTTTGAAGCTTGATTGACTTATCAGTCTATTTAAAAGCCTATTTCATTTGAACATTTATAAATGAGCAATTCACCTAGCATATAAATAGACTAATTAATCACTCTCCCGTCCCAAAATAAATGTCGCATCTAATAAAATTATTTGTCTCAAAATGATTGTCGCTTTTAATTTGCAATACAATTCTAATTTTATCATCTAATTATTACTATCAATTTATTATTCTCTCACTCTATATTTACGATAATTTAAACATTCAAATAGTAAACCAGGATAGTTTGGTAAAAATACTATTCTCTCGTTTTTATTTATCATATTCCTTCTTCAATTTTGTGGAGAACGAGTGGAAGAGCTTCAAAGTGGAAGGTAGAGGGGATTATGTTTTGAAACAAAAATTATTTCTTCTTAAAGGTCGTCTTAAATGGTGGAATAAGGAGGTTTTTGGAAGAATTGACTTGGAACTTCAAGAGGAGGTTAGTGCTATTAATTGTGGGGATGATTTGTTGGAATTAGAGGGAGAGGATTTTCTCTCGGATACGTTGTTTAGAAGGAAGGAAGCCACTAGTCGGTTTTGGATGAAATTGAGAATTAAAGAAAATATGTTAGTGCAAAAAGCCAATTTGAAGTGGTTAAAGGAAGGTGACTCAAATAGCGGTTACTTCCACAAAGTAATGAAGGAAAAAAGAAGAATTAATCATTTGGGGCCCATTAACACTTCGGAGGGAAGTTTGGACAAGGTAAAGGATATTAAAGATTATGTTGTTAATCATTTCTCAAAAAAATTTGAAGAGGAGGAAGAGATGGTGTCGTCTTTGGACGGTTTATTTTTTGATTGTATTAGTGAGGAAGATAAGACTTGGCTTGAAAGACCTTTTCAAGAAGATGAGATTATCGAAGCGCTAAAGAGTTGTGGAGGTTCTAAAAGCCCGGGCCCGGACGGGTTCTCTTTTCTTTTTATAAAGAGATGTTGGTCTTTTATTAAAGAAGATTTCTTGAGATTTTTTGATCACTTTTTCGAAGGAAGACAATTATCAAAGGCGGTTACTTCTTCTTTTTTGGCTTTGATTCCGAAGACCGTGAACCCTCTTTCTTTGGATGACTATAGACCAATTTGTTTAGTGGGTTGCATGTATAAATTTATGGCGAAGATGTTAGCGGGTAGATTGAAGTCGGTGTTGCATTCTATTATTTCCCCTTGTCAAAGCGCTTTTGTTCCGGGAAGGCAATTGCTAGATGGTGTTTTAGTGGCTAATGAAGTGGTGGATTTTGCTAAAAAAGAAGGTAAATCTTGTCTTCTTTTTAAAGTTGATTTTGAGAAGGCTTATGATAAAGTTTCTTGGAATTTTTTGAGACATTTATTATTGAAAATGGGCTTTGGTAGTAAATGGAGGAGATGGATGGAATTATTGGTTTTTAGAAGTGACATGTCGGTGGTGGTAAACGGGAGTCCTACTAGAGAGTTTTTGGTGAAAAGGGGATTACGTCAAGGCGATCCTCTTTCCCCTTTTCTTTTTGTTATTGTGTCGGAGGCTCTTTCGAGGTTGGTTCGAAAATCCATTGAAATTAATGAGTTTGAGAATTTCTTGATTAACCGGAGGTGTAGTGTAGATATCCTTCAATTCGCGGATGATACTTTATTAGTGGGAGAAGGATCTTGGAAACATGTGAAGGCGGTCAAGGTTGTGTTGAGAGCTTTTGAGTTGGTTTCGGGTCTAGGAATTAACTTTCACAAAAGCAAGTTGATAGGGATTAATGTGTCTAGGAATTTTTTGGAAGCGGCTTCTTTGTACCTTTCTTGCAAAGTAGAAAATAGCAACTTCTATTTCCTTGGCATTCCTATTGGCTTCAATCCGAGGAGAGAGTGCACGTGGACTCCGCTTTTGGATAAAATGAAGAATCGCTTGTTGGGTTGGAAAAATCGCTTTTTGAACCTTGGTGGAAGAATAACTCTTTTAAAGTCTATTTTGAGTTCTTTAGCTATTTTCACCATGTCTTTCTATAAGATGCCGGCCAAAGTGGTAAGTGAATTTTCTAAGTTGCAATGCAATTTTTTATGGGGAGGAGTGACGGATAATCGTCGTATTCATTGGGTTAGTTGGAAGGGTGTGACTTTGCCTTATTTAAAGGGTGGTTTAAATATTAAGGATTTAAACGACTTTAATCTAGCTCTTTTAAATAAGTGGAGATGGAGAATTGCAAATGGGGGGAGGATGTTGTGGTTGGAAGTTTTGAAGGCGAGATATGGAGATGTGAATATGCACCTTTTTAGTGGCGGGATTCAAAAAAAAAATTCCTCCTATTCTATTTGGTGGCGGGACATGCTAAAGGTTGGTATTTCTTCCGCTTATCATATAGATCCTTTTCTTGAGAATAGTTGTTTTGTTGTGGGCAATGGTTTTAACACTCCATTTTGGGAGGTTTGTTGGTTAAATGATGTTTGTTTGTCGGAGGCTTTTCCGGAACTTTTTGAGATTTCTTTATTGAAAAATGTTTCCGTAGCGGTTATGGGAGGGTGGAGTGACGGTGTTTGGAAATGGGGAGATTTGGGCATCCCGATGATGGAGGTGGTTGAGGCGGGTTTATTATCTAAGCTTTTGTCACTTAGGAACTTGTTGGAAACTTTTGTGGGTAGCAATTCGGAAAAGGATTCCGTGTGTTGGAATATTGAGACGGATAAGATTTTTTCGGTAGCATCATGTTATCGCCGGTATGCTTCCCGGCGAATTCCTTTTGGTCCCATTAATAGGAATGATGAGGCGTTGGAAAAGATTTGGAAGATGGAGATACCTTTTAAAATTAAAGCATTTGCATGGAGACTTTTTGTGAATAGGCTTCCAACCAAAGATCTTTTAAAAGTTAGAGGTATTTCTTTTCCTACTTCTAATTTAAATTGTATCTTTTGTGGGGTTCATTTGGAGGATAGAGACCATCTTTTCTTCAAATGTCATGTAATTAAACTTGTTTGGAAAGATATTGGTGAGTGGGTGGATTATTCGGGTTGGAAGGAGGACGATTGCATTCCGCTTTTTATGGAATGGTATGCCGTGAGTCGTTTGAAAAGTATTAAAGAAGGTAAATTGGGGGTGTTTTGGTTGGCCACTTGTTGGATTATTTGGTTGACAAGGAATGGCTTTTGCTTTAAAAATGAGGTTTGGAATATAAATGACATAGTGTGGAAAATCAAGTTCTTGATGTGGAGGTGGTCATTATTTGGTGATATTACTCACTCCAATTGTAACTTTTACGATTTTTGCAAAGATCCGCTATCTTTTTTATCGTGATTGTAATTGGTTAGTAATATTCCTTTTTTTGTCGGATTTAGTCCGATCTTGTGTATCAAGGTTGGAGAACCCTTAGTTCTCCCATTAATATATTTCTTGCTTACACAAAAAAAAAAAATCTGTATGAAATGATCAACTATGACAATTATTTTGAGACGGGGAGAGTATAAGATAAATGTGATTAAATATTTGTTTGCATTTACTTATTCAAATTTACTTAGTAGCATACATTTTGTGATACTATTTGTTTGAAAAGACTTATGAAAACAACTTATGATATTGTTCATGTTTTTCAGCTTATTTACATAAGTTCTTCAAAATAACTAAACTTTACTGTTATATTTTAATCCAAACTACAAAATATAAAATTACAAATTTTTTCATAATTATTTAAATAGCCGGTCTGATATACTTAAAAGGCTTTTTTTTATGGCTCATAACCTAGTCTTTTTAATTAAATAGACTTATAAAAAAACTTAAGTAATTTTTATTTAAAAATTTCTAGCCTGGCTCATAACATTAGAATTGATTTATCGAAGAAGACTAAGAATCTAAAAATATGCTCCTCTTATAATTTAGGGTTCAAATTTCAGTAAGTACTAATAGTTCTTGTGTTAGACGAGAACATACAGAATTTTAATATAAATTTAATTTTCGCTAATAAATCCTACACCCTAATAAATAGTAAACTTAGTTGTTCATATTAATCCGCCATACACTGAATATCAAATTTTAAAAAATTAAAGAAAAAATATAAAAGAATTAAACTTGAAAGAAAAAAGATATTTACATATTACCAATAAGGAAAAGCACGTCATCTCTTTACAAATTTATATTAAATCTGAATTTAAAATAATATTACTAAAGATATCATTATGATTTATATCAAATTCAGATAGAGTATTTTTTTTTAATTGTTATTTTGATCCTGAAGGTTAAAAAGTGATTTTGAATTATAATTTACTGTATACAGGATCCTGAATAAAAAAAAATTAAGAAAAATCTTCTCTATAATAAATCTCATTTAATTTCTTCAAAAGCAAACACAACGTGAATAAAAAAAAATTTAAAAAAAAATCTTCTATATAATAAATCTCATATAATTTCTTCAAATGCAAACACAATAAAAAAGTTAAAACATATTTTGAATACTGTAGACTTTTATAAGTTTCAAAAAATCTCAATTAAATTTCAGCCAATTATTAATTTCGAGTTACTCAATTTTCAAATTTAAGTTGTAGGATGAAAACACTCACGTTAACACTAATAATTATTACACTACATTCACATTAACACTTCAATACTAATAATAATTTTTAAAAATTAATTAATTAATTCAAACACCAACACAAACACAACTTTTTTTTCAGAGTTGTAGGTACTATGAGAAATTCATACCCCATTTTTCAACTCTAAATTGAGCCAATAATCAATTTCATTCAAGCCAATAATCAATTTCATTCAAACCAATTTTTTTTATTACTACTTTTATCTGAGCATTTTGGATTGCATTTTTCTAGGTGATTTTTACCTGATTGGGTTTTTCCTTACAAAATAGGAAAAATTTGAGTGAAAGTATCCAAATCCCTCGCAAAGCAGTAAAAGAATGGAAACACATCAAACTAGTGGAAGGGAGATAATATCAACATTTAGTAAAATTTAGAAGCAACATACAAAAAATTCAAGTGTGCTCAGCTTCTGAGATTATTTTAGAGTGTTAGTGCAAAATGGCATCAACTGAAACCAATAAATCAAACAGATAACGAAAATCTATATCACTATTAACAAGCAATTATGCAGTATACTCAGCACTTCCGCGATCACAACAGTCTTAAATTCATAATGAAAATTAATAAAATTCAAGTGTTTTTAGCCATCATAAAGGACATGTAATTGTCCGTTATCACAGTATAAATGTAATTCTACTATATAGACCTTAACCACCAATGTTCCATTTTTATGTTTTTTTTTTTTTTTTTTGCGTTTTCTTTCTCGATCTTGACAGATGAGAGGAAGTTCATGAAACAAAAAAAGTAATAGATGGAGCCAACAACAATATCAAACTGATAAATGGATATTATATGTATGGAGGGATGGAATCTCCTGGTCACGTGGCCAAGGCTGTTGTTTTGCAAATTGGACACATATTCTTCTGCATTAGCCACTGCTTGATGCAGTTAGTGTGAAACTCATGCCCACAATCCAGCGAACCAATTTTCTGTCCATCAGTATATTCCTCCTGTCATCATAAGGAAGAACAGGATAAGTTAAGGATCCGTATCAGAATAAATTAGACAGACACGTCATTGTATCATACCGGCGGGATCAGCCATTACTCATACCTGACAGATACAGCAAGGTTCAAGATCAGAAGAAGACTCGGTCATCAGAGATGTGTAAAATCGCTGCTTCATCAACTTGTGAATTATATCTTCGTTCAGTCCAGTGCTTACGTCTCCTATACGCTCCCCCAGTGCCAACAATTCCTGCAATCCAAGTTGAAGTCAGAACTATAAAGAGCAACATTGCTAATGGATGGGAGTACCACATATCCTCTATTTACCTCATATGACATGTTATCAACATCAAGACGCATTTCTCTGTGTCTGTCGTGCATTTCAGCCATGCCATGATATAGGAAAGGGTCAAAGAGCATATAATCCTGACATTGCAAATGTGGATTGAAGGCAAAAGTTGTGAAGTTAGCATTCTCAATAATCTACATGCTTCTGCTTGCTTCAAAGCAGATATTTCATATGCAACTTAACTATAAGCATAAACAAAGATATCAATTTGAAAAGAATTGTGAACAAACATAGGTAAAATTGAATCTAAAAACATGTAGTGTAAAGAAACAGAAGATATAACCAGCATTATTATTGATTACATTTTCCAATCAACTCACATACAACTTATGGGATCTAATGTTATGATTGCTGCATACTATTAGCCGGTTCTACCAATAACTATTTCTTAAGTATGACATCCGAAGATGAGTATCTCCCTCAGATAAGAGACATAGGGCTGTGGAAAAATCATCAAGTGCAATAATTGAAGAAACCAATGGCGATAATACGGCGTATTAAAGGAACTGGTATCAAACAGTCCACATAGTTCTTACTGTGCACTAGCTGCACAGTATCCTAGCCCATATAACTAACTACCCCTAACTAACTCCTAAAATCTAGGAAACTGACCCCTAACTAACTAAATTGAGATCTATGGTTCTATACATAGATCTCAATCACTTTGTAATCATTTGAAGAAATACAAATAACAGAAATTGAGAAAACTATATTGAGAATTCTCTCATCACAATCATTACTTAATAGGAATTCTAACATGGTATCAGTAGAAGCTCCCTTCGATCCTGAGGCCTCTGGTCCTCCCACACCAGCGCAGCAGATTGTGCCTTCTTCCCCAATGCGCAAACATGCATTTTCTGCCATCTCTGAAAAGCTTGATTCAGAGAATTACCTCATGTGGTGTAATCAGGTAGAACCTGTAATCAAAGCTCATAAGCTTCATCATTTCTTGCTCAATCCTAAAATTCCAGTCAAGAATGCTTCAATTGATGATGTGAATCATGATCGCATTTCTCCTCAGTTAGAGTTATGAGAACAACAAGATCAATTACTCCTCGCATGGCTGCAATCAACTATATCTTGTGATACGCTTCGCTTTGGGGCGAAATTCAGGCCTACTTCCAACAACACACAGCGGCGAAGCTCTGCCAGCTTCGATCTGAACTTAGACACGCAAAGCTCGAAAACTGCAATAACTCAATTTCTGAATTCCTCCTTCATGTTCAAACGATTGGATCTATCAATCTCATTGGTTAACCGATTTCTCCACGCAAGCACCTTGATGTAATCCTCAAAGGATTAACTCAAGATTTTGAATCTACAGTCAGCTTCAAGGCAGGAAAATTTGGCACTCTTTCCATAGAAGAAGTTGAAACTCTTTTTCTCTGTCATGAGTGGCGACTGGACCGGTTTCACAAGAACACGATTGCTTATGCAAATGCGAATCTAACAGTGACATTTACTGCTTCAAACGACACACCTTAAACAGCGGATCCTCAAGTTCATTTCACAGCGTCAAACCCTAATTCCTCTGTTGAGACTTACTCAACCAGTCTTCAAGTATGTAGAAAGTTTAGACATGAGGCATCTGTCTGCTATCATTGCTTCAAAAGAGATTTCTTCCTTACCATTTCTCAAGAAGAGTCATAAGCATATGATACTCCTTCGTGGCCATCTCATTGCACAGATCACACACTCGAATTCCTACTTCACATGCTCATTCTCAGCCCTTACCATGGCCTTACTCAGCATGGAGTATCTTTGGCCCTCAATATCATGTGCCCTATCCTTCCATGTCACTTCCAGCTATGCTTCAATTAATGATGCCTCACAACACTGCACAAAACTCTGCACCTCATCCATCTTACATCAATCCTGCACAGAACTCAGTACAACAGTTTGCATTTCCTCCTTCAAATTCACATATCAAGTTCAGTCCATGCTTTCCTAACAGGTTCCACACAAGCTCCTCAAGCATTGTATCTCAACTCAGATTTGACTCCTACTACCAATTGGTATTCAGATTCTGGTGCTACCCACCATGTGACTCCTAATGGTGGCAACATTCAGCAACACTCTCACGTTGAAGGCCCTGATCAAATATATATTGGCAATGGACAAGGTTTGTTTGTTTCATCTATTGGCACTTCTAATTTCACCTCACCATTACACATATCCTCTACACTCACTTTACATCATTTACTCCATGTACCTACCATCACAAGAAATTTATTAAGAGTGAATAAATTTGCTAAAGTCAACAAGGTCCTCTTTGAGCTTCATCCCGACACATGCTTTGTCAAATCACAGGCCACTAAAGAAGTCTTACTTCAAGGAAGTTTGGGCAGTGATGGCCTCTACATGTTTCCAAGCCTGATGCTTCAACCACAAGCTTCTTCATGCCTCACCTATACTAATATTATTACTGCTAAAAAATAGTGCTCATTCCTTCTCACTATAGCACAATAGACTTGGCCATCCTTGTACTGAAATTCAAAGACTTGTGCTAAATAATTGGAACATTCCTTTAACTAATAAAGGCACATTGGATTTTTGCTCTTCGTGTTGCTTAGGGAAAGCTCACAAGCTCCCTTCTCACTCTTTTACCATAAATTACACTTCACCTCTTGCACTAGTCTTTAGTGACTTATGGGGCCCTGCTCCTTTACTTCCACAAATGGGTTTTCACTACTACATTACCTCTTTGGATGCACTCACAAGATTGACATGGTTTTATCTTCTCAATAACACATTTGAAGCTATCACCATCTTTGAGCAATTCAAACTTATGATGGAACAAAATTTCCCTTCAAAATCAAAGAAATCCAAACTGATTGGGGTGGGGAATTTCGTCCCTTCACTCAACGCCTAAACAAGTCTAGCATTCATCATAGGGTAATTTGCCCACACACACATCATCAAAATGGGGTGGTGGAAAGTAAACACACACATAGTTGAAATGGGCCTCATACTCCTTTTTCAAGCATCCTTACCCTTCCAAATATGGGAATGTTGCTTCAAGCTCTAGTGTATATCTCATCAACAGACTTCCAACCTCTTCTCTAAGTTTTCAAGTTCCTTACACTAAACTTTTTCGCACTACACCTGACTACAAGTCTCGAGTGTTTTGGCTGCTCTTATTTCCCCCTACTCAGACCTTACAAGTTACAACAAGCATAAGCTACAGTTTAGGTCTCAAGGGTGTCTCTTCTTAGGCTACTCTACATCCCACAAAGGTTATAAGTGTCTTGCCCTTAGTGGTAGACTATATATCTCCAAGGGTGTAGTTTTAAATTTCCCTTATCATAAGTTATTCTCTCCACCTTCCTCTCTCCCCACACAAAGCAACACACACATACCTGCCACCATACATACTGTCCCATACTCAACTACTATCAGTTCTCAACCCATTATTGCCATTCCTACACCATTGACCTCTACTGCAACTCCTGAACACCAACCTCCAGAAATTCAGCCTTCACCCGTTGAATCTTCTTCAAGGATGTAGTCTCCCCAATGGCTTCTCCAAGTCATCCTCCCAAAACTCACCTATTCATCCTATTACTAAGCCACAACCAGTCAACACTCACCCCATGACTACTAGATCAAAAGATGGTATTGTGTTCCTAGACTACATCACACACTTTTAATAGCACATGCTTAACCAAGAAATACCAAGCAGGCCCTCTCTGATCCAACATGGTTGGCCTCAATGACTCAGGAGTATGATGCCCTAGTGAGGAATGGAACTTGGTATCTTGATCCTTTGCCTCCTGGCAAACTTTCTATTCGGTGCAAGTGGGTGTTTAGGGTCAAAGAAAACCCTGGTGGGCCCATAAAAAAAGACAAAGTCAGGCTGGTTGCCAAAGGATTTCATCAAAGATATGGGGATGATTATACAGAAACATTCTCTCCAGTCATAAAATCAGTCACTGTCAAGATCATACTCCCTTTAGCATTGTCTGAGGGGTGGCACTTGCACCAGCTTGATGTCAACAATGCATTTCTGACTGGTCTTCTAGAAGAAGAAATGTTCATGACTCAACCTCCTGATTTTGAGTCATCCAACAAGTCTTTAGTGTGTAAACTTCATAAGGCGCTATATTGGTCTAAAACAAGCCCCTAGGGCTTTGGTTTGATAGACTCAAGAACTCTCATTCATCTTGGATTTGCACCAGGCAAATGTGATCCCTCTATTTATATACTCCAAAGGTCCCAACTTGGTCTACATGCTAGTTTATGCTGATGATATCATCGTCACTAGTAATAACAAGGTGTTCGCTCAATCTATGATTTCTAAGCTTCACTCAGTGTTCTCTCTCAAGGATCTAGGTCTCTCAAGGATCTAGGTCAGCTTGACTATTTCTTAGGCATAGAAGTCAAGAACAAGGATAATGGATCTATGTCACTCTCCCAAGGCAAATACATAAAAGATTTGCTCACCAAAACCCACATGCTTGAGTCCAACCCACTATCATCTCCTATGGTGGCTGGCTTGAAACTCTCAAAAAATGGCTCTGATACCTTATATTATCTAACCATGTATAGGTCTATGGTTGGAGCCTTACAGTATGCTACCATCAGTAGATCTGCCATTTGCTTTACTGTTAACAAAATGTGTCAGTTCATGGCAGCACCTTGAGTCTATTCCGCCAGTTGCCAAACGAATTCTCAGGTATCTTAAGGGCACCATCAGTTGGGGTCTTCATCTAGCACCTACCATACACTTTCCTATCTCTCTTCAAGCTTTTTGTGATGCTGATTGGGGGTCTGGGTCTTTCTAGGTCACACACTCATTTCTTGGTGAGCCAAGAAGCAACCAGATATATCTCGCTCCAGTACTGAAGCTGAATATCACAGCCAGGCTCTTGCCACTTCAGAACTCCTTTGGATCCAATCACTTCTCCAAGAGTTGGGAATCTCCTATGCACCTCCAACCAACTGTGGTAACATGAGCACCATTGCCCGAGCTCATAATCCTATTCTCCATGCTCAAACTAAGCACATGGAACTAGATCTCTTCTTTGTCAAAGAGAAGGTGTTGGCAAAGCAACTTCAGGTTCTGCATATTCCTGGATATCAGTGTTGTCGATGGCGGATGGCGATCCATGGCGGAGAGCCAAAATTCGACCATATCGCCGCTTTGTGACGCCGTTATAGCGAACTATGGCAGAAAAACCCGCAATATCGGCCGATATTTACCATCGCAGCAAGCCCAAAAACCGCCATGTATATCCGCGATAGTGGCCATGGCGCTGCTATTTGACACTGCGGCCAGATATCAGCAGTGTGCTGATATTCTCACCAAGGCCCTGCCACCTTCCAAATTTGGGGAGTTCAGGAACAAGCTCACCGTGAGGGATTCATGTGTCTCCCCCACAGTTCAGCTCGCAGGGGATATTAAGGAACTGGTATCAACCAGTCAATATAGTTCTTACTGTGCACTGGCTGCACAGTATCCTAGCCCGTATAACTACCCCTGACTAACTCCTAAAATCTAGGAAACTGACCCCTAGATTTAAGGAGCCTTGTAACTAACTAAATTGAGATCTATGGTTATACAAATAGGTCTCAATCGCTTTGTAATCATTTGAAGAAATACAAAAACAGAAATTGAGAAAACTATATTGAGAATTCTCTCATCACAAACATGGCTGAATAGGAATTCTAACACCCCACGAAACAACATATGCATGCCATATTTAGCCAATATATATAATCATCATAATCATAAACTAAAGTTCAAACCTCAGCTCGTAAGCTCTCACCCCTCCGCATTGCAATCAAGACTTGGCGAATCTGTCACATAGAACAACTGCATAGTTAGTTCAGGTAGGCACCAAATTTAGCTAATTTGTTTTTCAAATTTTATTTGATCGAAATGCTTATTAATTGGCTGATAAAAATAAGCTACGCTGCTTGTAAGGAAACTGAAATTATAAAAATGTGGCAGCAAACAGAAATAAGAAGAATATCCAGACCATAAGCAATAGTATGAATCAGTGAAGTTGTACTATTTATTCACCAATAAATATTTCCTGCTGTTTGAATTGTAAATCCAGGCTATTTGAGCATATTTAGTAAAGGAATATCATCATACCAGCATGGCATAGCCTTTAAATAAAAGTCAGTGCAGCATATCTTGTAAAAAGTAAGAAAGTAGAAATAATACCTCAGATATGAGCCGGCGTCTTCCCTCATTGTCAGCGGGTAATGTTCGCAGTGAATGAGGAGCAGGGAGTACATCCCCCCTTCTTTCCATCAAATATGATGTTCTTGGATGTGGTTGACTGCTGCTAGAACCCTGAGAAAAAGAAAGAGGGCCGGAAGTAGAGGGGGAATGGCCATTATGAGCCCCAGATGCTGAGCTGATTGATGGAAAAAGGGACCAAGGACTGAACTCTGAAACTCTCTGTAGATTTTCTGTTGGGACTTCATGGTTAAAAGTCCAGCTAGGATTAGGTAACGAGTGGACATTTGAACTAGATCCAATCCAGGATGGAGGAGGTATACCTCCGGCGTTGTTCACATTATTAGAAGATGTATACCAACCTGCAGGTTCATGTCCTGAAGATGCAGGCAAATTCATGGGATGCTCAGTACCATCTCTTGGGAAGATTCTTAAGTTAAAATCTTCGCGTACTGCTCTTTCTCCCGAGTTATAAGAACTTGATGATCTGGCCACTCTATGATTAGCACCTCTATTCCACGGAAAAGGATGCATGTGTAGGGAAGGTGACTGGGTTTGTGGCACAACAGAATTAGCAGCTGTTACTCCAGCTGTTAACCTCAAATCCAAGGACTCGCTAAATGAGAGAGAGCCAGGTGTTTGATGTGGAGAAGGATAATTCTGATGTCTAGCACTCCCAGTTGATGTTAAATTGAGAGGTACAGATTCCGGATGCTGTAAATGGGTTATTCTCCTATCAAAGTTTCTTAGAGGCCTTTCCACATTTTCCGCTACACCTATCACTGAAGGGAACATATTAGAAGCTTCATTTCTTGTATTCTGCTGAAATGGAGGGCTAGTAACACGAAAATCGTCTAAAGGTGACAGATCACCTAAGCTTCCAGGAACATTAAGATCAACAGAATCAGCAGGCCAGTAACCATTTTCAGTTTGTACAAGAGAACTCGAACTTCCCCCGGTACATAGTTGCATAGAACTACCTTCAAGGGTCTTTCTCTTGCAGGAAGGACCCCAATTAGCTAAAGAAGAACTTGAACTACTGCTATCTCCCCATGCCATGTATCCAGAGCTTGCAGACGAAGCTCCTGTGTGATTGAATGACGAGCTGCCAAGTATTATCTTCTCTCTATCTAATCCACCTGGATTGGTGCTATTCCCACCACTACCAGTTTCTTTTCCTTTCCCACGGTCAGAAGAGTTGCCAATGTGCCCCATACCGAGATTAATATTCTGAGCTGTATGATTAGAGCTGGAACCTTGCAAAAAGGAAGGATGAATTCTGGATTGGTTCCCAAGTAATTGCCTTTCTTCAGGTCTCTGACCATCCTCGGCAATAGCACTACATGAAGAAGACAATCTATGTTCTGATATTAGAGCATCATCATTGACTTGGTTGATCAGATTCAGTCCAGAACTGTGTTCACCGGTATTCCAGCCATTAAAGGTCACATTAGGACCACTACCACGTAAACATGCAGTCTCACCAGAAGACCCCCTGTAATCTGACAGTCGAAAATCTACTGAATTCTGCACATGATTCAAGGAAGACTGATGATTCATATCAGTGCCGTTAGAACTAGGACCTGGCATCTTGCTAACAATTGCCGGGAAGGACCCAATAGTCCTCCTTTGACCTTGCATCAAAACCAAGATATCCCACCTAAATTAATGAAAAGAAAATACATAGATAATCAAATCTCAAGCTATGTATAAAATGCACAAAAGAGTCGTACATATAACCTGCGGATGACACATTGGCCGTAAAACTGAAGTATATAGCATGTTTTGCTAGACACACTAAGAATTAACCCATTTTATTGATGCAATAAATTGAGCATAGATACATAAGCAAATGTGACTGAAACAATTTGCTATGAAGCAAAAACTATTCCAGCAACACATGAATAAGATAGAACTAGCTAAAAAGCTCAAACATGTATTGTTGTTGGACCAATAATTTCTGATTCAATGATAAGGAGCTCATATACATCCTCGACAGAAGATCCAGACAGGACAAATGAGATAAGGGGGAAAAAAACTAATTTTGTATATGTTGATTAGTGATTATTTCCATGACAATTTTACACCCCACATACCAACCAAGACAACTGTAACAAATTTGAATGCTCATCACTGTTGCATGTTTAATTTCCACCAAGATAGCAAGCAAACAATTAACCTTTAAAAACAAATCTCCAACTTTAAAACATCTCCCAACTGTTGGATTATTGAAACACTAAGGTAAACTGGATGTGGTGCTAGTAACGACAAAGCTATGAGAATTATGGTTAAAGCAAAAGAAGAATGTAATTCTTTCGGGAGGTTATATAAAAGGCACAATAACTTCAGAAGGAAAGGAAAAAGGTTGCATCATGAAGAAGTGAACCTCCGAAACAGACACTACACCGAGTCTTAATATCCTTAGGCCAATTGAGCTACAAGTTGGGTTGTAAACATCTTTAGTTTTGACAATACATTATCTCCCGGAAAAGAGATTAGTAGGCGTTCGGAAGGGTACACGACAAATGCAAAGGGACCAAATGGAGATGAAGAAGAAAAAATCATATACATAACAAGAAAACCAACTATCCATAAAATTCAAGAAATTATATTGTGCTGAAAATTTAATTTAATCGCAGAAACAGTTTTGGTAAAAGGAAACTAAACAATTCGAAGAAGCTAAATAATGATTAATCAACATCTCTATTCTCTAAGAGTATTAAGATTTACAATATATCTCAATCGAAATCTTTTCCTCTCCCTTCATTTCTCATCACTATACCAAAAAGGGAAATTAACTCAGCATCCTAAGACACAAAAAGCTAACATACTACACAAGCTCAACAACAATCAGGTTCAAATCAATAACAACAAACATCTCCAAAATCATCAAAAGAACGAAACTTCACAGTACCCAATCCAACATTCCTACCCTTTCAGACGAACCAAAACAAACCAAACCAAATCGATTATACATATTTGAAACAAAGGGGTAGAGACAGATGAAGAAAAAAAAACAAAAAATTGAACACGGAACAAAATAGCGTCGACGCGATCATCAAAACAGAAACCGAAAAAATAGGATGTGAGAATTTTTTAACTGAAAAAAAAAAAGTCGAATTCAGACAATTTTTTAACCACCCCTAAAAAATCGCTTTGCAAGAAAAAGCATAGTAAGAGCGTAAATTGAACATAGAAGAATGAAATTGATGATAGAATGAAGATGAAGAAATGATTACCAGAGAAGAAAGAGGATTGATTTCTCGATTAGAATGGGTGGGTGAGAGGAAGAAATTGGGGGTTCTGAAGATGATGATGATGATGCTTCTTCTCTTTCAACAATTACTGTTTTTTTCTCTATCGTTTTTTTATAATATTAAATTAATAATTAATTACCGAGAGAGAGCAATAAGAATGCGACAAGGATAAGAGAGTATAGTAATCTTATATCTTGAAAATCCTAATTTAAGATTTTTTTTTAGAGAGAGAGAGAGAGAAAAGATATGCTTATGCTCTATGGTTTTGTTTGGTTCGTGTGTTAAGCGGTGTGTTTACAATTATTACAAGAAGTAAAAGTCGTCCGAGAAATGCGTCAATAAAACAAAGTCATCCGTAGAATATTCGGTCTATTTCTATTGCTTCTATTCTTTTCTATGCTTATGATCATCAATCAAATTAGACCATTGGAGTGTTGATTTTGTTAGGTTAGATTTCTAAATATCTTCATAAATATTTATTTCATGGATGTAATTTGATGTATGCTTAAGAAAATGTATATGTTGTTATGTTATGTATACAAAATAAAGATATTTGAAAAATAACATTACTAATATTTGAGAAGAGATAGAGAATGCAAATAGAAAAATACTTATATGTTGCATTATTAACCCCCCAGTGTATTTTTTACTACAAAATAATGAAAATCTATATAATATAAAAAGATAACATGTTCTAAATAATACATGCCCTCAATTCTGGGTTGGGTTTGGGTGACTTTAGGGAGGGAAAGTCACCATGACTTTGTCTCTATCTCTCTCCTATATCACTCTCACTCATCTACTTTCCCTCCAAATTTTTTACTTTCTCTCTCCTAAAATAAAACTAAAGTCACCAAAGTTATGGAAACCCAAAGTCACCTAATCCATTCCCCTCAATTCTTGATCTGCCAAGTGTTTATTTTAGAAGTAAATGGAGTGGTAGACTTTACTTTTTTTCAACTAAATTATGTATGTTATTGAAAAGCCACTTTGGTTTCACACGATGGTTGTAGTCTTAATGATGAAATATCAACGGTTTATTGGTTCCCAACAAAACATTTTCCCCAATTCAACGTGTCAATCAATTCAATCTTAATATATATCATCAATGGTTTTGTCACCTACTCCCCAAATTTTCCTAACAATTTTCTGTCATCTCCCATTCATTATTCATCCTTCTTCTATCAATCTTTGCTTATATTTCTCCTACCAACTATTCAACTTGTCAATTAATCTGTATTCATCTTTATTTTAAGTTGTGAATTTTCATCATCTATTTCTTCGTCTCTTTTTATCTATTTGCCACAACTGAAGACACAAAACATCACATATAAGTAAATCATTCAATATGATGGTTTACCATCTACTGTTAAGGAAGAGTAATGGATTTTCTATTTAGATTTTTTATTTGAGATATTGTTTAGTTTAGATGATTCTTCAAGAATAACAACTTGTGTTTATTTTTTATGAAATCCCTCATCTTTTACCTATGAAGAAGGATTTGTGTTTGAAGGAGAGTTTATGACATGAACACTTCCTTATGAATGTGGATAAGACTTTACATGTATGGTTATTGGTTGTGCAATTGGGATTGTTGAAGATGTTGTAGCTAGATTGAAGACTGAAACAGGTGAACTGGTAAGGTTTATTGAAGGTAAAGGACTATCGAGTGTTTCCTGATTTGTTGGAGGTAAAGGAAAATCGTTTGTTGCAAAAGGAATAACACATCCAAACGCGATAGTACCATCATCAAAGACTCTTGCATCAACCTGGATTTCGCAAACACCATGCTCCCTTTTGCCAACACTCACTGGAATTTTGTTTTTGATACACACCTTTGGGTTCCTTGTTAAAGTCCACCATAAAATCTAGCGCTATCTTCACTACCTCAATAGGAGAAAGTGATTTCGATTGAAACACCAAGAGATTCCTAGCACACCAAAGTTTATAGATCATCGAACAAACGAGATGCACTGCCCATTTATCCTTCCCCAGCAGAATAAATTCCAGCCATGAGAGCAATTCAAAATCATTTTCCAGACGGAACCCCATAATGGAGGAGAGGAAAGTTTGTCTCGCGAAAACACAGTTTAACAAAATATGTTCAGCAGTTTCCACCTTATCATCAGAGAATGGGAATGAGGGATCAATAAGCATACCTTTTTTTCCTCAAGTTTCCCCTTGTAGGTAAGATATTCTCGGCAGCCCTCCAAATGAAGTTACGCACCTTGTTGCTGATAGGAGCTTTCCAAATGAGTTGCCACAGTTTTTGGTGATGCACATTGGATGGGCCAGGATGTTTGTTAGCTTTCTCACTTATACACAAATGATACGCTGATCGGACCAAGTGCTCACCGTCTTTCTCATAATGCCAAATCACCTCATCTTCTAAATTTTGTAGTGAGAGTGGAATACTTAGAATAGAGGAATACGCTGAGTGGAATACTTTGAATTGTCACCTCAGATTAAATTTTTTTTAATTATAGAAATACATATAAATTAAGTTAAATACATGTCTCACGTGATTTTTTATAATATTAAAAAATTCTATATAGAAATATACTTTCAATAAGACAATCAATACTATTAATTTATTTTAAAATATGAGAAATTAAATACATATTAATATACTAATTAGATTTTTAGAATATCAATTAATAAAATAAATCTATTAAATTTATTGAACATACTTTTTTTAATATATTTTATCATGTATTAAATATTTATAAATAGTATTATTTTTATAAACAGAAACAAGCTTATTATTGATTAAAATATTTTTATAAATAAAATAATATTTATATACAGAAAAAAAATATACAGTTGATCCTATTTTTTTTAAATACTGAAAAAATTATAGACACAAGTATATATAATTTTAAAAGAATATTTATAACTTTAAAAAAAAATCCCAAATCTAAAAGAAAGAGATATTTTATAAATAAATGTAAAATAAATAGATCGTTATAAATAATAAGTATTTTGCATTTAAGATACTATTTAATTTTCAAAAAACTAACTTCAAATATATATTTTTTTTAAATGAAAAATAATTTAAAGTTAATTTTAACCTAAGTTAAAATACCTTTTTAAAAGAAATAATTATTGGTAAAAAAATAGAACTTATCGATCATTTTAAAAAGTAATCAAAAATATAAAACCAAATACTATTTAATGACCATTATTACTATATATTTCTAACTTAAAAAGAATATTTATAACTTTAAATATATTTTTTTCAAATAATGAAGAAAGAGAGATTTTAGAAGTAAGTGCAAAATAAATATATGAGATTTTAATTATATTTATCATATCTAAAAAAATCAATAAAACGGGGATATTTATTATTTTTTTTCTATTTTCATAAAAAATTTAAAGGTGTGTGGAGAGTTTGATGGTGTTTGGTTTTGTTCCCCTCCTCTATAATATTCATTCTTAAAGTATATATATATTTTTTTATTATTTAAATTGCTCATACAAATTATTTTAATAAATTTATATTCTTATAATGAATTAAATACAATAATATTTTAATAAATTTTGTTTTTTACTTTTTGTGAGAATTATATAAAACGGTAGAAATAAAACTATTAAAATATTGAAAACCAAAAAAATAAAATTAATTCAATTATTTGATTAGTGTTATTTTTATAAATGGAAACAAATTTATTATTGATTAAGATATTTTTATAAATAATATCAAAAATAAAATAATATTTATATAGGGGAAATAAATATATCATTGATTCAAATATTTTAATTATTTAATAAATAATTTTTATTTGTCTATTTCATATTTTTATTGTTATTAATATTTTTGATGATCTTGATCAACTATAGAAAATAAATTTTTGACCAAATCATAATTTATTATTTTTAAAATATCAAATTAAAACGATTGTTTTTATTCACATTTTTTGAATAAATGATTCGATATGAAATTATTGATCAAAAAATTGAATAATAACGGGAACAAGTTTACTGTTGATTTAAATATTTTTGTAAATAATGTTAAAATAAAATTAATATTTGTATACGAAACAATATATTGTTGATTTAAATATTTTTATATATGAAAAAATTATATGCACTAATTTATCTCTTTTGAACATAATAAAAAAAATTGATTAAACAATTTAATCTTTTTATCATTTCATTTTTATTACATTTTGAAAACAAAAGCGCGTACCATACTAGTACCCGTACGTAGGCACATGAATTTTACTAGTTTTCTTTATAGACACAAACAAGACAGGGATTTTACTAGTTTTCTTTATAGACACAAACAAGTAAATACACAATTACATGTAATAATCATAATCATGATCATAAATATTCATTCGTTAAAGAGTTAGAAAATAGAAATAGAGAAAATTTGTTTCTATCCATCGTTGTCCCTATTTCTAAAGTGGATGTGTAGAATAATTTTGGTGACTTTAGACCATTAGATTTTGTAATATTCTTCTCAAAGTCACTTCTAAGATTATTGATCCGCTGTCGCGCACGGATCAAAAACGAGTATTTTGTAAAACTGTAGTTTAGCGGTAACGACAACTCGAATATCGTTCTCACAAGGATTCTTGTTGATTAACCAAAGGTAAGTCGATTTTTGGGGGGTTTATGGTTTCAGGATCGAATAGAAGGAACAAAGTAATTAAGCGATTAAAATAAGTGATTATAAAATTAAGCCAATCTATTGTTTTCGATTCTGACTTATCACAGATTTCTACCTTACCAATTCCCTAAGCGGCTTCGATCTCTATTTGATTTCTATATCAAATGACAAGCGCAAATCGATATATAATCAATTGAATTCCTATTTTCCGAATTAAGCAAACGGATTAACCCCTCGTGAATTAAGCAAACACGAATTATAAATGCGATTCAACGACTAAGCGACGCAAATAACGATTAAAGATTAGGAATACAATCATACAAATTTAATCAACACATTCCATGAAATAACAAATTAAGCAAATTTAATTTCATAAAATAGAGTTGAAAGAGAAACGAAATTGAATTGGTAAATTAAAAACCTCAAAGCGTTGGAAACGCAATTGCAGCAGATTGACTATGAAGAATTTAGCTATCCATATGGTTCGTACAAAGCAAAAGTTTGAAAGATGAAATCGTGAATAGTGTCAAGTGTCCACAGTACCGCGACTAGACCTAGGTACCTAGAAAGAAATCAGCCAAAACCGTTTATGACCCAATTGGGTCCAATTACAAAACAAGGCCCACTACTAACGACCCAAAACTGAAAATAAATCAGTGCTGCAGCTTCAAACGTAAATTTGGAAAATATAAGCTCCGAATCTGACTTCGACTTCAACATGAAAGTCGTAGCTCTCTCTCTTAGCTTTCCGGAGATTATTAGAACGCCTCAATCGGATTCCTGGAACTCCAGTTATGATAGTTTCCGTGAAAGCTGCTAAAGCTGAAAATTAAGTACGAAAATCAATTTAAGGCAAAAATAAAGTAAAATATAAAAACATAGTAAAACATAATAATAACCAAAATAAAGTAAAGAAATGCCTAAGTAAAAATATAAGAGAATGTGCATCAAGATGCACTGATCAGTTATTGTTTAGAAAATTTGACCTATCTTAATGATATATATATATATATATATATATATATATATATATATATATATATATATATATATATCGTTGAACCTCTACTAAACAGTTTTATTCTTAACTATGACACTATTGATAATGTTATGGTTTAATATAGCATGTTTGGATTGACTTTTGGAAGATCAAGAATTAATTATAGAGGTGTAGAATTGATTCTGAATGATTTTAAGATGTTTGTTTTATCAAAAGTAGAATTGATTCTACTTCCAAAATGGATTCTACTTGAAACTAGAATTTATAGCTTATACTTCCAAAATTGATTCTAAGCGATTTTTACACTGAAATTTATTGTCCAACTCACTTTTACATAAATGTATCCAAACACAAATTAACTATTCTAAACACAACTATGTTAAAATCAATTCTACCAAACTCAATTCTGCTAGAATCAATTTTGTTTACTGTTTATCCAAATAAATTATTCTTCACATGCATCGTAAGTAAAAAATATAAAACTAGTTATATCATGTTTTTCAAACTTAAGTTTTTCTAAAACACAACATTAACCCCCTCCCTTCCTCTTATGTGTGAAGTCACGTGTCCAACAAGTTGTATCAAATCCTAACTCATGTTTAAGGACTAATCGTTTTAGAAGGAAGATGACTTCCAACAAGAGATCTTTTATAAACACACATCCACCTTTTAATAGTATTAAGTTTGAAATATGGAAAGCTAGTTTAAAATTTTTCTTCAAAGTATTATTTTTGAATTATGAGAAACATTAATCAATGGTTTGTTTATCCCTACTCATGAAGTAAATAGTGAAGTAGTAGATAAAGAGAAGTCCCTTTGAACCAAACAAGAAAAGAGAAATTTTGACATAGATTTCAAAATAAAGAGTTTTATCGTAATAACTCTAGATGATAATAAAATAATTCGTGTCCATAATTGAAAAATTGCTAAGAAAATGTGGGATACTCTTGAAATGATATATATATATATATATATATATATATATATATATATATATATATATATATATATATATATATATATATATATATATATATATATATATATATATATATATATATATATATATATATATATATATATGGAGTTTCTCTGAGTATCAAGCAAGAGGGATGAACACACGAGACAAAGAAGATATCACTTTTAATGTTTTTTTAAATTTAGAAATATTAGAAATTATATTAGAATGTTTGTCGCTAACAAATATCTAAGAGTTAAGAATTTGAAGTTTAATCTAATCTTTAAATTTAATGATGGGAGCCTTCATGAATTTCGGGAAAAATCAAGGAAAAAGGAATTCTACCTCTTGTGAAATGGTAGAATTTTCTCCATTTTACGTAAGTGACAACAACACTCAATGTGTTGGAAGAAGAGTCACAAAATATACTTACTTCACTCAATGTGAAAATGGTAAAAATTTGTCCATTTTTGCAGGTGTCGCTGTTGTTTGTTGGTTTTCCATCTCTTTGAAACTTCACATCGTTTTTTTAACATATATGATTGGGGTCTACATGGCTCAACCATACAGAACTTGTTGTCATTCTATCATCTTGGTAATCGAGTTGAAGCTGGAATGAGTTGGGATTTGGGCCTATAAATTTATTTTCAAAAATTTTATTGATTAATTTTTAATAAAAATTATTAAATATTAGTTTATTATATAAAAATATTAAATCATAAATCATCCTAGTCATTTTATTGACACATCACTAAAAATATTTTTTTCTTAATCTCTATTGTCACCTCTGCAAAATTGGGAGGGAACAACAAAATGTTAAAGAAAGTAAAGTTTAGAATTAAAAAGCTGATTTTTAAAATGGAGAGACTAAAAGTTATAGATCATCAAATTACGGGGACTAAATTGCATTTAAATCTAATAAAAATATCTCAGTATGAGAGTGTTGGACGTACCTCCATGTTAAAGGAGTGAATGGGGATATACTATATATGTTACTCTTTATTGCCTTATCTACTTACATTTCAAGAAGCCTGTTTGACTTGAGTTTCATTTGAAACAAGTTATAAAAAGTTTAAATTGGCCAAGACAATTCAACATCCATTTTCTTATATTTTTCTAACCTTAAGGTCTTTCCCTAGACAATATCATTTTGTTTTTGTTAAAATTACTTTAAGGTATTTGGCAGGTACTAGTAATCTTGGCCTTTAGTTTAGCAAATGTAGTATTTTTGGTATTGTAATCGATTGAGATATTGACTATGCTGGATATAAATTGAAAGAAAAATAGCAATTGAGCGTGCCAAAATTTGAGAATATCTCACATCTCGTAGGAAATAAAACTCAATTAATCTCTCAATTACTGAAGTTATGTATGTTTTGGCTGCAATTGCAAATTGATATTCTCCTCAATTACTGAAGTTATGTATGTTTCAGCTGCAATTGCAAATTGATATTCTCAAGTCTTGTGGATCAAATATTAGTTGGAGGGTTACTCCTTTAATATACTATAACATTAAGATCTTACTTGATAATACAAGTGTTTGTAACTTGTCCAAAAATCTAATTCAATATTCTAGATCAAAGCGTATAGAAATGAGACATCATTTTATTTGCATTCATGTGCAAAAAAAGGGACTTTAGAATTGCTTTTATTAACGTAGAAAACACACTTGTTTATATACTTATAAAATCTCTCGTAGAAGATAGGTTTAATTTTATCACAGAAACATTCTCTATCACGTGTAAACCATGATTTAATTCTATATGTTATATTCATTCACAATTAAAATTATTAAGTTAAGTTTAGGTTTCATGTGCAACCATATCAAATCCCCATATACATCATAATATCATTTATATGATATTATGTTTTCTTACATGCAAGTCACAAAACCTAAAAACAGAGTTTCATGTTCTAAACCCCTCATCTTTGGAAACCCAATTAGTTTTCATACAGACAGACATAATCCTATGTTTTATTGCACATAATGGTCCTAGAAACTAGTTGACATGATTGACACTCTTGCATACTCTAACGATTTTTAAGTAAAAAAAACACACATTTTTTTGTTACAAATTATAAGCAAAAAAGATATCAATTTTATTTCATTTAAACATTTTGTTTTAAATCTTGTTAAGTCAACTCGATTGTTAGTTTTGCAAGGAATAAGATGCAAGGGCGCGAGTTAGAAACTGCGACATCCAACTTTTTCACCTTTAAAAAGGAGAATTTCAGTCACTAGGCTACTTGATCAAAAAAAAATGTTTTATTTTAAATATTCATTTTTTCCAAGGTAAAATTAAATGCAAATTGTATTAATTGTTCTTCTCTCTCATTTGTTTCATAAACAACAACCGATTAAAATTATTTTTACATCTTCCTATAAAACATATTTAAAAAGTTTCAAAATTTTAAACTTTTTTAATAAACGTGAAATATTAATTTTTTTTCTTATAAATATTATAACAAGTTTCATAACATTTTTCTTCATTGCATTGCAACTCTATTTATAGAGATTTCTCAACTGCATATTGTCTCTCTTTGATTCTTGGACCTTTACAATTCATTAACTTAAGCCTAAAGAATAAAGCATATTCCACGTTTCATAACATTTTTCTTCATTTATTTCACTTCTCTGTCTCCCAGCGACTCTATGTCTTCCTTTATTTCACTTATACAAAATTTTCAAAGTTTCAAAATATTTTTCTTCATTGCATTACAACTCTATTTATAGAGATTTCTCAACTGGATATTGTCTCTCTTTGATTCTTGGACCTTTACAATGATTCATTAACTTAAGCCTAAAGAATAGAGCATATTCCAAGTTTCATAACATTTTTCTTCATTTATTTCACTTCTCTGTCTCCCAGCGAATCTCTGTCTTCCTTTATTTCACTTATGCAAAATTTTCTAAGTTTCAAAATATTTTTCTTCATTGCATTGCAGCTCTACTTATAGAGGTTTCTCAACTGCATATTTTTTGTCTATCTATGGTTCTTTGGCCTTTACAATGATCCATTAACTTAAACCCAAAAATTAAGTATATTCATTTGTGTTGTAATATGATAGTACATTACACTTGGAAGACAACATGACATTGTGGCAGCATTGCAATAACAATACACCGCAACAACAAACTTTGACAGCTTTTCAAAATGTTGTCTTGTAGCATTTTCATCCTTGTCGATTAATTTTCTCCCACTCAGTTATATTTTCTTCTCAAATATCTTGACGTCAGCATTAATACTGAATTTGAGAACTCATATCCATGTTCTCCTTAGAAATAGAGATTTAATGGTCTATCATTAATTGAGTGAACGATGACCTTTCCCAAGGAAACTCTAGATCCAAAGCCTCTATAAATATCTTTTCCCTAATGAGAGAAAGTCAAATCCTAATCCATACTCTCATACCTAAGCACCCAAGTGAGATACAAAGCCTCTCACCTTACGTGAGCAGGATCTCTAAGCCACCACAAACACCACCATACAAGGCTTTTCACGAACAAGCCTTAACCATCATACATCGTTATATAACTACTAAGGCCTCTGAGTTTCCTTGCCCTTGCAGGGGTAACATACATACTTCATCACCAAATAAGCTAGAAAACACTTCATGTAAAAAAATGGTTCCACTTCCATATTGCACATGGTTGATTGCTTGACTTTATATGCTTAGCTAAATCAAGATTGAATATTCAAGAATATATTTACTTTCATCATTAGACCCATATACTTCAAATAACTAAGCATCATAATCATATAACTATTTGCTATCAATATTGTTGATCCTAAAAACATCACCATTGCCTTTAAAATAAAAGTTATTCTTATTAATATGAATCCTAATATGATTTCAAAGATCCTTAAGATTTCTCGTCTAAATGCTTTCTTATAATATGTTGTTTTTTATAATCGAGCAAAAGTTTTGGAAGGAAATGTATTTTAAAAATGTTTATAAAACTCAAAGGTGGCCATTTCACATCTAATCTAAATCCATCTTGGGAGCATACATCTTGGATCAGTTTTGGTAAGGAATATATATTATGATAGATATATCTTATGCTAAAACTATCACGTATATTAATTTGTAGGGAAAATACCTTTTTTCGTCCTTTAACTTTGGCTCGGGGTCCAGTCTGGTCTCTTAACTTTTAAAAAGTTCAAATAAATCCTTTAAGTCTTCAAAACGGACACATAGGTCCCTTCCGTCCATTTACTGCAAACAGCCGTTTGAATCTGCAGACGCGGCAGATAACATGGCTCGTCTCTTTCTTTCTCCCTTGTGTATTTGACCTAAACGTCTTCCATTGTATTATTTATACGCGTTTCTATTTTGATTTAGGATTCACGTGAATTGATTTCAAAAAATTAAAGATTAGGGTACATCCTCCATGAAATCAGGTTTCAATTCGTCCCCCATAAAACAGATAAGCCAAGAAAGTATGGCATCTAGTTCTTTCACGAGCTCGAATCTTCCATAGAAACCGAGTTGTCATTATGGAGATACAACTATTCTTCGTAGGTCTTCTATGGCGAAGAGCTATGGAAAACATTTTTGGGGTTATTCTCATTTTAAGGTATGTTTGTGATTTGTACAAGCTTTTTATCTCCATTGTTACTATTTGATTGAACCTTTGTAAAATGCAGGGAACAAGGCAACCTGGGTGTGGGTTTTTTTAATGGTTTTATGAGGAAGTTCAAGATGACAAAGGGAAAATTATAATGTTCAGATTGGAGAAGTTATCAAAGAAATTGGATGATGCAACAATGGAGATTGAAAAAGTTAAGTTGATAAATGAATAATTAAGGAAGGAGATAAACAAAATTTTCAAGTTGAAAAAATATTGGATGTTGTTTGTTAATTTAGGTGCAACATTTGTGATTTTGTTCCCGATGAAATGAAATGCTTAAGTTGTATTATAATTGGAAACTATTGTAATTTAATGTTTAAGTTCTGATTAAGTTATAATGAAATGGGAATTTGTTAATTTCAGTTGTTTAATTAAATGAGTTCAATTTTATCAGAAAAGTTATTAAGTTCAGTTCAATTGTGGTAACATTGCAAAAGTTTCTAAACTTGTAATGAACACAATTTGAAGATAACACATTGAAAATTCTATCTACACACATAAACTTGTAATGAACAAAATTTCAAGATAACACATAATTGGCATTAACATAAACTTGTTCAACATGACGTTCATATTCAGTACACAAAATAACATCAATTCAAACTGAGATATATAAGCATAACACAAAATACCAGTAGATGGTTCCAAATATTAGTTAAGACCATTACACAAAATGATAACAAAATAAAAATGGCATCCTACATAGTCCTAAGTTTTTTCATGGGTGTTGTCCTCTTGGTTGGTGTTGTCCTCCTTGTATGTGATTGTATTTCATAACCTCAAATATGTGTTCAGTGTAACACCCCAAATCTACCCTGCAATCTAATAAGCAATCAGAGTGCAAAATCTCAAAGACAACAACACATTTGAGGCGTCACATTTTCAACTTAAACAAAATCTCATATAAGCTCACTAATAAAGATACATAATACATACCACGGAAGGAATCATAATCCAATAGTCATTCAAATCAAAACAACTTCAAACCATCACAGCGGAATTCATAAAACTCATATACTTTCAGTTATAACATCTCTGTCAACATAACAATAACTAAACAACATGTCTACACACAACAATATCAAAATCCAACTAAAACGTAACAACATAAGGTAAAACAAGCAACAATTTCCCCCCGAGTGCTATTTATCTGAGTAATAGACACCGACTCGAGCTACTAACGGCAAACGACTACTCCTCATCGTTACGTGCACGTTACCAACAAAGGGTAACATTCAAACAGAAGAGGTGAGATATCAAACAGTATAAAGTAACGTATGATAATACTTATAGCAAAGAAAAGATCATACATTGTTCACCACTTCTCATCACAAAACAACTTTCATCACAACAACAATCTTATTAAACATTCACAATGTCATATTCAATTTCACAATTATGCCGTGAACACATCATAACATTCACTTCATAATCACAACAATTCAAAATGCGACTCAATATACGACTTGACATTATGCACATGCATGTGTTACCATTTGGAGTAAAACTACCATCTCAAACATTGCCACATGGGCCATCGTCGTTGCCATTTTCAGGCTAATAGTCGTTGCCATTTTCAGACTAATGATAACACGAAAATATATCGTATATTTGATTCGATTAACATAAATTATGTCTTTATTTTTTATTAATTATAGTATTTTATTTTAGTATTATGTTGGTATTTTCATTTTTATTTCAGGTAAATAATTTATCCCGAGTTCGATTAAATAGAAGAGAAATAAAGCATTTTTCGAAGAATTATCTGAAGAAGTGAAGAAAATAAAAAACCGGAATTTGAAAGCCCAATAGAGTTGATGAACAAAGTAGAAGAAGAAAAAAATATAAAAAAATAATATGAAGAAAGTGGGGGCGCCCACCCTCTAGCCTTGGGGCCCCCACCCTCAAGTGCCATTCTAGTGAAGAGAAGAAAGAAGGGGGCGCCCACCCTTGCTACATGGGCCCCCCGCCACAAGCATTGTTTTAGGTGACTCGATCCCCACGATCCAGCACAACTCTCCAGCGTTTCTCTCCACCGATTCTTCAGCGACTTCAACCGAGTCTTCAGCAAAAGCAACTCAACTGCAAAGTTCCATTTCTCCTGAATTTTCTCCTTCAGCAGTTACATCCTCACACTATAAAAGAAAGCTAAAGGAACGAAGTGAGGTTCCGCCGTTTTTACCCAGATTTTAATTCATAGTTCTTAGGCAGATTTCATTCACGATGTAAACAGAATAGTTCTCCTCATCGGGGACTATTCCTAATATAGTCTTAGGATTTATTTCTGCATTAATTTACATTTTGGATTTCAGTCATCCAATGTATTACAATTCCAGTTTTCGATTAATTACATGTTCATTTACTTTTACAGCAATTTAATTTCTTTCTTTTATTTTCTGCAATTTATATTTATGCTTTATCTTTCAGCTATTGTTATCATTTTAAGTTGTCACCATTTCTTTCTTCAATCATCACTTCAAATTATATTAGACTGTTTCTCATGTTTTTGTTTAATCTAAAAACCCAAAATTGCTTATTTCTTTCTGTCAGTATGTCTAGCTAAATTGTTTTGAGTCCGGTGTATGAGGATCGTCGTCACCGACGGGACTCGGTAGAAAATTGTAGGTGCGAACTTATGTTTAAAATGTTGTTTTGGTTTTAATTTCCAAGTATGATTTAAATAGCTTTGTCACGAGGGTGAGAGGTTATTTAACACGATTTTGTCACGAGAGTGAGAAATCAATTAAGGTTAGAGTCGGCACTATGAGAGAGTGGGGATCGAATTAGATAACGGAAATTAGGCAACAAATCTAAATACAGCGAGAGCGCTTTAGATGCGTTTAGGATATTATTGGCTTTCAAAATATATTTCTTAGTTACCGGGCGAGCGGGAGCAAAATCTTGGGATTAGGAAGTATGACTTTAGTTAATACCGCGAGAGCGTGAGGCGAAGTCTTTAAGTTGGTATATTCTATAGAACTAAGTTATAGTCTGTCATACCCCAAAATTTGCCCACACTTTTCAAAAATTCAAAACTATTTCAAAAATTGGGTTTTTATAAAATCTAGGTTTCATTTACATTGATATCCTGAATTTTATAAATATTCGATTTAAAATCTATTTTAAAATATAATAGTTTACTCTTAAATTGTTATATTTTATTAAATTGCAAAATGCTGACTGATGTTTCATAAACTTTCAATTGGCTTTTTATTTCGAATAAATAATATAGCACAATTGGTAAGCAAGTAAGGTTGGCAGGTCCAAGGTCTCGGGTTCAAATCCCACTTCTGACATTTTTCATTTTTTATTTATTTCTAACTTTATTTTAGTAGTATTTTATTAAAATATCACAAAAATAATTTTATTATGTTAATTTTCGTTTTTTTATTTTAAACATTTTTAGTAATTATTATTATTTTTTCCATTATATTCATAAAAAACCAAAAATTTATTATTAGATGTTATTTCTTATTTTAGTTTTATAGTTATTATAATTTCAATACTAAAAAAAGTAAAAAAAAAAAAAAAAAATCAAACCTCTTCATCACTTCCCAACACTTACACGACGAAATCATTAGTATTCCAAAACAAGCTCAAGACAAGAATCATAAAAAATTGAAAGTAATTAATTGGGTAGACAAAGGTCTTAATGTGAGTAAATTGACTTGTCCAATTCTATAAGAAGAGAGGACACTCACGACCAAACTAACAATTAACCCTATTCTCTGCCATACTTCACCGTAAATTTCCATCACACATATAACTTTTCTCAACCTTCTATCATTCATCCAAAAAAATTTTAACCAGTACACCTCTCACCATTATATCTCTCTCACAAACTCATACAAAGAAAAACCCATAAAAAAATTCCAATATCTCTTGACATTCACCTACAAATCACTCACGTACAGTAACACCACTTTTGTTTTTTTTTCAACATCCAAAATTCAACAACTCAAAACCATAGCATAAAACCAACTCAGCCATTCACATGACCACTTCAACCATAACCAAAATTATCATCACCTGTCCATTAAAGCATCATACCAATTTCCCAACATAACCTGTAAAATCATTCAGATCACTAACAACAGCATAAAACAATCTCACCTTTCAATTACTCACCATTCCTCATCACAAATTTTAACACAAACAAGCTAACATTGTATAAAATATTGTCTTTTGTTTTTGTTTCTTTTGCAGAAAAGCAGAGAAAAAGGAAAAGAATCCCAATCGATCGGAGCCACCTTCGTCGAGAACCCGTTTCGATCTCTGCCTTACACAGCCCCGGCGACAAACCCGCAATCACATCACCGATCCCGCACGCTTAGAGTCCGACGACGGACCGTCGCCACCATGGGTCCTCCGATGCCGGTGCAGGTACCCCTTTTGATGCTTCTAAGTTATGGATTTTACTCATATGGTTGTTATTCTTTGGTCTGGATGTTTAATTTAAATATGAGAATAGGGAGAGTGGTGCTTTTTGTTTTGATCCAAAAAAAATTGTCATAAGAAAGACTGTATTTCACGATGAAGAAAAGGAAAATATAATAGAACCTTTGATGCTTGGTTCCTTTTTTCTTTAAATTTATTTTCTTTATTGCCAAGCGTCACAGTTCTAATGGCTAATGTTATTGTGGAAAAGTCAAACGAAAACTCACTTCTTTCGGCTACGTGATACCGCCCCTGGCTGCTGTTGGTTTGTACATGTTGTGTTTCTAAATTATTATTATTATTATTATTAAGAAATGACATTATGAGTTAGTATTAGGTTAGTTATTTAATTAGATTAACTAGTTGATTAGGATTAATTAACATAGGCATTTTTAATATATTAAAAATACAAAAAGTATGGTTTAATTTAATTAGACTTTATTTTATGTTAAAAAAAAATACAAAAATATTTCAGGGTTTAGATTAATTAGTTTCCATTAAAAAACACAAAGAAAATATATTTGTTTTAATCTTGATTGGTATTATTAAATATTTCTTCATTATTTTTTATGCATCGTTTCTTATATTCGTACTAACATTCTTTTGGTTTTTGTGAGGTACTATATTTGAGCCCCCCGACTATCTCATGGACATTCGTTTATAATTTGTTGGTTTTTGTACATATTAATTTTTGGATTGTAATAATTAGTCGTATAGCTTCCTATCCCCGTTTGATAAATTGTAATCCCCTTCCCCGAAGCCCTGTAATAGCTAGGACCTTTTATTTTCTGCCCTTTATTTTCCTGCATTATATATATGCGTGTGATAGTAAAGTAGGGTGTGAAAAGACATAAATCTCAATCGTAGATCACTAACTAAGAATAAATATTCGAATCCAACACACATGCTTGTTGCACACACTCACCCTTAGGGTACGCCTCTCTTGGTTGCCTTCGATTATAAGGTCGTGTCCCTCGAAATGTAGAGGTACCCATTAGCAAAAGTCCCTTGATACAAAATCGTCACTAAGTCCCTCGATGACCCTCGATTGTTGCCTACGAAAAAATGACGACCGTCCCTCCAAATATTGCTAAAGGTACCTCTACCTGTTGCCTTCAACGACCTCGATGACCCTTCGATGACCCGCACGTCCAATATAAACAAGGATTTCCTACTTCTATATAGTATGGATAATCCTAGGAATTTTAAAAGGTATAGAAAAAAACCAACTATTTAGGGTAGTGCTCTTAATATGCCTAGCTCAATAAAAACATCTTTTCAAAACTCTTTCGAAAAACTAAGGCTACGCATTTACGCTAAAGTCCTTATGTTCCTTTTCAACTCAAAACAAACAAACATGAGCTAAGCAAGTTAAGAGCCCGTAGATAACTACGGATGAAAAGGGTGCTTGCACCTTCCCTTTTCATAACTTACCCCCCGAGCCCGTTTTCTTTTAAAAAGGTCTTTTTCTGTACTTTTTACCTTTCCTAACGTTGGACAAAATAAAAGTCGGTGGCGACTCATGCTCACCGCAACATTGGTTGCTTATTAAAAATAAAAGTCAGTTCACCGTGTTACATAGTCGTAATTAGTACCCGTTTTCTATAAGTCCTTCAAGAACGCAAAAATCATATCTCGGCCTCGTTTTAGTATTATTTTTTAGTTTAGTTTAGTTTTACCTTTAGTTTCCCCTTAATTAATTATTCATTAGCCTTAACTTTACAAAGCAACGATAGATTACAGTAGGTTAACATTGGTCTCTGTGGGTTCGACAATCTTTTATATTACTTCGATACATCCGTGCGCTTGCGGAAGCATCAGTTAATAGTCGTTGCAATTTTCAAGTTAATAGACACTTATGCAATGGATGCGACTCAATGATGCACATTAACAAAAGACATATTCACAACACACAACAAAATTGTCTTAACAACATCAACTTAATGCCAAAGTTCTATGGCAACAACAACATCATTATTATCATAGTAATTTATTACATCTTAACCACGTCTTTACGGTATACAAACATACACAAATATCCAACTTCACAAAACATCATCAAATCGGAAGAAATACAATTCAAGAAAAGTTTGCAAAAGTCATTCCAATCATTATAATTAGATAAACATTGATTTCAACTTTTGTTGAAAGAGTATTGTGGTGTACTTTTCGCTATTATCGTATCCACAGGGATTATTGCGATATCACCGCCGTTCTATAGCCTATTTTGTCTTGAGTTATGGTTACTTTAAATTTGGGTTTGCAAAAGATCATTCAATTCTTTTAGTAGCAAAGAGTAAATTAATGAAAGTTCTAAGTTAAAGAAAATGTATCAAGATTCGATTTCATCGACCTAAATTTGTATGTCTCCTTATAAATAGATGCATATGAACTTGCTAACGATCAATATAATTACGTATCGACACCTATATCGTCCGTGTCCGCAACGATATAGTTAGATTTACCGTATTGTTTAACCGACGATTTCTCCACCGTTTAAACAATACAAATAACGTTTTAAGAACCGATACTTAGTAAACATCAAACTCTAAATCCATGTCTGCAACTTATAGTTTGAAAGATGATTAGTTAGGTCTAGATACAAACATTGATGTCTCAAACACTTATACAAAAGAAAAAGCTTTAATAAACAAACTAAACCATCTATATTGATCATCACTTGTTCATACACATATATTCACAAGAAAAACATACAAAAGGCTAGGAAGATTACATCTTATCTTGATACAAAAGTGATTTAGCTATCCATGAGAATGGTAGCTTGCACAAGAAGTAAAGGATGAAGATCAACAAGCATCAAAGGCGATTAATCGACGATCAAAGCTTCCAATCTTCGATTCTTTGTTTGCTACAGTGCACAAGTGTTCTTTAGCTCTCAAGATCAACCAACCCCTACAAAATATCTGAAAACCCCTTTATATAGCAATTCTGAATTCTGTCCAGGGCGCGTCGCGCCCTCCAGCGCGCTTCGCGCCAATACACTTAAAATTATAAACCGCCCATGCGCGCGACGCGCGCAACTCTCTGCCTGGAAGCTCCAAAATATCTCGCCCAGGGCGCGACGCGCCCACATCTCCGCGCGACGCGCGCAACTCTCTGCCTGGAACTCTCTTGCAAAGCTCAAAACAAGCTCCAAACTTCCCCAAAATTGGCTAAAACCTACAAAAATCATAACTAAAACACATATTAACATAAAATGAAAGCTTAATATTATAAACTATAAATAATTATCTAAAACTTCAGGGAATTGTACGAATATCCGATAAAAACGGTCGAAAGGTGCCATTAATTAAACTAAATATAAACACAATTTGGCACCTAACAACTCTCCCCAACTTAAACTCTTGTTTGTCCTCAAACAAAACAATGATAAATTACCGGGAACACAAAATATCACAAATGAAACAACAAGGCAGAAACAAGAACAATTTAATGGTTCAAATTCCAAAAGTACACAAAGATCAATCCTTACCAGTTTTCATCAAAGTACCATGATAACAATGCTAATCCTATATACAAATTCTATGTCAGAAATTCCACAAAGCAAAAGAAGTTCAAGAATGAATCACACCTACGTACTTCTCTACTAAGAGAACAAAATGGAGGATCCTAACACTCACCAGACAATGACGCAAACATACCGAATTAATTATAAACTCATCTAAGCATAAGATATATAAAAGGTATATAAGCATGAATCACTAAGGACTTTCGGGTTGTAGCTTGGCTTGGTTAACAAGGAAGTGTCATTTCTCAAGGCCATTGAAACAAAAGGGGTCAATTCCTAAGAGAGCATTTAAATCATGATTATATCCACACATCCTTATCAACCGATCACACAATTTTATTGCTCAAGAGTTCATCTTTTTATTTTAAAAGAACTAGCTATATACAAAGCTCTTCTCTTTTCCTTTTTCTTTTTCTCTTTTTTTTTTTTTTTTCTTTTTCTTTTTCTCTCTTGAGCAATTTATTTATTTTCTTCTACTCACCAATACAACCAAGATCAAAATTTTATTCTCCCCAACTTGAATATTACCACCACATAATCACGAATGCTCCCTATTCTAGGGCGAAAAGGAATCAATCCTAACCACATTTCATGGTACTTTTCAAGGTTCAAAGAAAGTCATCAAGATTCAAATCAAACATCGGCAATTATAAGGCATGACATGATACCGATTGAATCTTGGCAAAATGGCTCAAAGTGGTTAGCAAATACTCACACACTCACCGGGTAGGTTATATTTGGAAAAGAAGTTATACTCGTAGTGCAGAACAAAACGCCTTGATCACTTTCATGCTTAACACAATTTAATAACAATGCAAGATTAATCATAATAAAAACGAGTTAAAACGCACATTGCTGGTATCCAGCACAATTTATATATATACACAGTGGAAAGTCTCCTCACAACTACAGCTAGGCTAAAGTGATTCACAATTGAACTAATTTTATCCACAGAAATTAATGACAACTAATTTGTACAATTAAAAGCATCAGAATCAAAAGTACTTGATAAATAAAACGATAAAGGATGTACCTTGCGCGTACAGTTTTCAACTTATATCATCACCACTCAAATTGTGTTGCATCATCCAAATTCATCGTGGCAATAAAAATTTGTGTTCCAGCTAATTAATCATCAGGACAACTTGTCAAACCATTATTTCTAAAATATAAACACTAAACTAAAATAAACTACTTAAAAATAAATAAATGCAAAAATAAAATAAACTGAACTTATATAAAAATAAAAACCACACCAAACGGTGTTAATTATCCAAAGGCGTAAACTTAGCCTTTCAAAGTACCTCATCCACCAGGATGGAACAAAATTAAAAACAAAGACAACTAAAAACTGTTCTAACATAAAACTAAAAACAATAAAACATAAAGCAATAATAAAAAAAAACAAAGTCTACTCCTCATCGGAAGTCTCCGGATCATCCTGCTCCATCCCCTCCTCAGGATCTGGCCTGCCCTCAGGCCATGCAGCATAGGCCGATAAATCATCCCTGGAACCAACAGGCTGCTGCAGAGAAAGCTGCCGGATAGAATCCTGCAAAAACATAAACGCTCTCTGATGCGCCATATGCATCTGATAGTTCCAATCACTTGCATCACCATACTGTGGACCAGCAGGCGGTGCAGCAGCAACCGGAACAGCCTGAGAAGCATCGGGAAGGTCAGATGCACCAGCAGCAACACCAAAAGGACGACCTCCAGGCAAACAGTACCTGTTAGCAAAAATATCATCGATAATACCATCCATGGGGATCATCCCACCAGTTGGGAACCGGACACCAGCCTTCCTGCACAAACCCATTATTAAACCAGGAAAAATCAACCTACATTTCACCCCATCTCCATGAAGAGTCCCATTCAGGGCGACTCTTTTCAGCTCATTCGCCACAATCCTGGACACATCAATGTTATCACTATTCAGAATACCCTGAACCAAACCTGCCGTATCAATGGTGAGAGAAGAAGTGTGACTCCGTGGCCTAATGTTGTAAAGGACCACCGAAGCCACCAACTGAGCCTCCTCCGTCAACTGACTACGAGTAAAAGTCTTTGGCAGCCCAGCTTTAGTCAGAGTATAGGTGAAACCAGTCCTGCAAATCCTGTCCCTAATGCTGTCTGCATCCCAATTTCCTCTATTCAACCTGGGATGGTACTGACACTCTTCTACCAAAGCAAGAGGGTTATCCAGAAAATCAAAAATAGCCTCTTTGCTAAAATCAATGGCCTTACCTCTCACCCATGTTTTAAACGGGTAGGCTTCAGTACCTGTCCAACTGCTCGGAGGCAAGGCATTTGCATAAAACTCTCTAACAATCTCCACCTGATAGAATTGTGGTGGAGTGAACAACTTGTCCCAGCATGTTTCAGACAAAGCAGTCCACGCCCTTTGGAAGAGGCCGTGGTCAATAGGAACCACCGTGCGTTCACTCCACACAACGCGGCTTTCAAGCTCATGGTACCTCGCCTCTTGCTCCGGACCTAGAAACCTCGTCCGATCAAACCTTCCAGCTTGTGAGGAAGATCCCTCACCAGAACCAGTCTTCTTTCTCTTTAAAAAGGGTGCCATTCCTGCACAAATTTAAAATCAAACAAAACACACACAAATTGAAACAAAGTTAGCATAACCTCAATTTTAATAGCCTACATCAATCCACATTCATCATCAATCACAAAACAGACCCTAAACAACTTCACAGAATGCATAAAAAAAAATTCAAAATTTGACCCAGGGCGCGACGCGCGCTGAACAGGGCGCGACGCGCGCGCTGCGAAACCCAGAAAAATTCTTCAATTTTTTGCAAAACAGAAGAGGAGAACAAGCTTCTCCTCCCTTCTAAGGGTCCCAGCAGGCATTATATACAGCAATAACATGTTTTCTACCCTAATTTTTCAAAATTATCAAGAAATTCCTAAATCTAAAAACCTAATAACTAAAACTAATTTAATGGAAAGAAAGAAGAAGAAGAACATACCTCAGATGATTGATGACAGTAGAGAGACGAGTAATAGTGAGGATAAATGCAAGAATCGAAAATTTTGGTTGTGTGTGTGTGTTTGGTTTCTTGGCACAAAGAGGAATGGAGGCTATGACCTCCAAAAACCCTAAAACTAACTTCTGAACACGAAACTGGGTCGGGCCCAGCAGGGGTGGGCCCAAACAAAATTATTTTTTTTTTCAAAAATACGTACAGCGCGCGACGCGCGCAGACTCGGCGCGACGCGCCCTCATCTCTGCCTGGAAGGGGTCCCTGAGTACACATAGCGCGCGACGCGCGCATATGGGTGCGACGCGCGCTACACCAGAAACAGCAGAAAAACTGCATTGTTTCAGCACGCCCAAAAATACCGGTAGATCGATTCTGGCTCGACGACAACTCAAAAATCCCACCTGCAAAAATAACACAAATACAAGTGAATATATACAACTTGGGGTGCCTCCCAAGAGCGCTTTGTTTAACGTCGGTCAGCTCGACGGTCAAAGGCAATCAAGGATCGCCAAACGATAAAACGCAAGTTTCACGATTAAAATCGCTTCCTCGATACACCTTCAACCTCTGACCATTTACTACCCACTCTTGGTTTGATTTTTGGTCCTCTATCACAATAGCCCCTTGGCTTCTCACTTCTTTGACCAAAAACGGTCCGGACCATTTAGACTTCAACTTTCCCGGAAAAAGTCTTAACCGGGAATTGAAGAGTAAAACTAATTGCCCTACCTTAAAGTCCTTCATTCTAACCTTACTATCATGATAGAATTTGGTCTTTTCCTTGTAAATCGAATTGGACTTATAGGCATGCAATCTCATCTCTTCCAACTCATTAAGTTGGATTTTTCTTCTCTCTCCACACAACTTGTGGTCAAAATTCAAAAGCTTCAAGGCCCAATATGCCTTATGCTCTAGTTCTACGGGAAGGTGGCAACTTTTACCATACACCATTTGGAATGGTGTAAGACCGATCGGTGCTTTGAAAGCGGTCCGATACGCCCACAAGGTTTCATCTAACTTCATTGACCAATCCTTCCTAGAACTAGACACAGTTTTCTCAAGAATTCTCTTAATCTCTCGATTGGTCCTCTCAACTTGCCCATTTGTTTGTGGATGATATGGAGTAGCTACCTTGTGCTTGACTCCATATTGCTCCAACACTTTTTCAAGCGGAGCATTACAAAAATGAGATCCACCATCACTAATTATCACTCTTGGCGAGCCAAACCGCGAAAATATATTTTTCTTCAAAAACTTTATCACGGTCTTACCATCTGCTTTGGGTGAAGCAATCGCTTCCACCCACTTAGACACATAATCAACAGCTACCAAGATGTATTCATTTGACATTGAGGAAGGGAATGGTCCAACAAAATCAATGCCCCAACAATCGAATACCTCAACTTCTACAATACTTTGGAGGGGCATTTCCTCTCTTTTCCCTATTCCACCAGTTCTTTGACAACTGTCGCATGAGGCAACATGGTGGTAAGCATCTTTAAACAAAGTAGGCCACCAAAATCCCGATTGAAGGACTTTTGTGGCCGTACGCAAACCATTAAAATGACCACCATAAGGCGAATTGTGGCAATGCCACAAAATGCTTTTTGCCTCCTCATCCGCGACACATCTTCTCAAAAGATTGTCACTACTCAACTTAAACAAGTGAGGATCGTCCCAAACATAAAAATTAGCATCGTTTAAAAACTTTTTTCTTTGATTCCAAGTTAGATCCTCCGGTATCCAGCCAGATGCTTTGTGATTAGCCATATCTGCGAACCAGGGTCTAACTTCTTGTACCATGTACAGTTTTTCATCGGGGAATTCTTCCCTCACCTCTTTTTCATTGTTTGTCACCTCGGTATTCACTAACCGAGACAAATGATCCGCAATCAAATTTTCTGTACCTTTCTTATCTTTCACTTCAAGATCAAATTCTTGAAGCAAAAGAATCCACCGAATAAGCCTCTGTTTTGAATCAGGCTTGGTGAGAAGATATTTGATTGCGGCATGATCAGTATAACACACAACTTTAGAACCAATGAGGTAAGAGCGAAACTTTTCCAATGCAAATACAATTGCGAGCAATTCTTTTTCGGTAGTGGCATAGTTAACCTGTGCCTCATTTAAAACTTTGCTCGCATAATGTATAGCATGGAATTGTTTGTTCTTCCTTTGGCCTAAGACCGCACCAACCGCATAGTCACTCGCATCGCACATGAGTTCAAACTCAAGCGACCAATTAGGAGCGACAATTATGGGTGTGGTGGTCAAATTTGCTTTAAGTTCTAGGAAAGCTTTTAGACATGATTCATCAAAATTAAATTCCATACCTTTGTTGAGCAAATTACTCAAAGGCTTTGCGACCTTGGAGAAATCCTTGATGAATCTTCTATAGAACCCAGCATGTCCCAAGAAGCTCCTTATGCCTTTCACATTCACCGGAGGGGGAAGTTTTTCAATAACTTCAATTTTTGCCGGATCGACCTCAAGACCCTTTGAAGAAACCTTGTGGCCAAGAACAATCCCATCTGTCACCATGAAAGTGCATTTCTCCCAGTTGAGAACCAAATTTGTTTCAATGCATCTCTCCATTACCACATCAAGGTTCTTTAAGCACAAGTCAAATGACGACCCGTACACAGAAAAATCATCCATGAACACCTCGATGCTTTTCTCAATCAAATCAGAGAAGATAGCTTGCATGCACCTTTGAAATGTTGCAGGAGCATTACATAGTCCAAATGGCATTCTTCGGTAAGCGAAAACGCCAAAAGGACATGTAAAAGCAGTTTTCTCGTGGTCCGCCGGATTCACTGATATTTGATTGTATCCCGAATAACCATCCAAGAAACAATAGAAATTTCTTCCGGCTAACCTCTCTAACATTTGATCCATAAAAGGCAATGGAAAGTGATCTTTTCTTGTTGCTTGGTTCAACCTCCTATAGTCAATACACATACGCCACCCGGTCACCGCTCTCGAAGGAATCAACTCGTTCTTCTCATTTCTCACAACTGTCAATCCACCCTTCTTAGGAACCACATGCACCGGGCTCACCCATTCACTATCGGAGATGGGATAAATCATCCCCGCCTCTAATAACTTCACAACCTCTTTTCTAACAACTTCTTTCATGGTTGGATTCAATCGCCTTTGAGGTTGTGCCACGGGCCGAAAATCATCTTCTAACATAATCTTATGCATACAATAGGCCGGACTAATACCCTTCAAGTCGGATAAAACCCATCCTATTGCTTCTTGATTCTTCGTCAACACTTCCTTCAATCGATGCTCTTCCTTGTTAGACAAACCACTATTAATGATAACCGGCTTAGTAGAATTGTCACCGAGAAACACGTATTTCAAGTGAGATGGTAACACATTCAACTCCACCTTTTGCTCTTCAACTTTAGGTTCATCCTTCAACTCTTCAATTTGAGTTTCAAATGGATTCATCTCCTCACAAGCCTCTAAGTTTCTCAAGCAATCTTCAATTTCCTTCTCTTGATCTTTGGTGAGAACTTCGAGAGCTTCCATTAAAGTCTTCTCAAGAGGATTCGACAAGTGCATTTGATTCTCCACTTTCATAATAGCCCTTTCGGTAGCATCGATTCTAAAACAATCATCCTCATCATTAGGATGCTTGATGGCTTCAAAGAGATCAAGACATAATTCTTCATCTTGGTACCTTAATTTCATTAAGCCATCATCAATATCGATCATCATTCGGGCCGTCTTCATAAAAGGCCTTCCTAAGATCAATGGAATCTCAGGATCTTCTTCCATGTCTATGACGATAAAATCAACAGGATACCAAAATTTGTCAACCTTGACAAGCAAGTCTTCCGCAACTCCATGAGGATGAGCTGTGGATTTATCTGCTAATGATAACGTCATTCTTGTCGGCTTCAAATCATTGATTCCTAATCTTCTCACCATAGACAATGGGATCAAATTAATGCTAGAACCGGTATCTACCAAACCTTTGCCTATGTGAACATTTCCAATAGACACCGGTAAGGTTACCCGCCCAGGATCATTTGATTTTATCGGAGTAGTGCGTTGAATTAACGCATTACAACAAGAGCTCACCGTTACTACCTCCGGATCCAAGAATCTTCTCTTCTTAGTGATGATGTCTTTGATGAATTTTGCATACATCGGCATTTGCTCTAATGCTTCGGAAAAAGGGACATTGATTTGCAACTTGCTAAAAATGTCCAAGAACCGAGCATAGTGCTTTGCATCTTCTTTCTTTGACGGACCAGGAGGGTAAGGTAATTTCTTCACTTGTATAGAATCATCCACCTTCTTCTTTCCCTTTTCACTCACACTCAATTTTTTTCTCTCTTTTTCTACAACTTTCTCAAGAGTTTCTTTTTCCACTAATTCTTTCTCTTTCTCATTTTCAACTAAATCACCCTCAACATTTTTTTCTACTTCAATCACCCTATCTTTTTCACTCTCAACAATTTCCTCCTCAACTATTTCTCCTACACCCATATCAATATTTCTACCGCTACGAGTTAGAATTGACTTACAATGCTCACGAGGATTTTCTTGTGTAGTAGCCGGAAAAGGACCTTTGTTTTGATCGGCAAGTTGCTTTGACAATTGCCCGACTTGAGTTTCAAGGTTCTTAATTGCGGCATCCGTACTCTTTTGGCTTGCAATTTGCAATTGCATGAATTGGCTAAGAGTGTCCTCGATAGAAAGCTTTGTTTGTTGAGGTTGTTGATTGTAACCGCCTTGATAAGGATTTTGACGATTCGATGGGCCCGCTTCCGGCCTCCATCCTTGTTGATAACCTTGATTACCTCTTTGTTGGTAACTTTGGTTATTGTTGTAAGGTTGTTGTTGTTGTCTTCCACCATATCCTTGATTAGGATTAGACACATAATTCACCTCTTCACCCGGTGGAGGACAAAAACCTGTTTGATGGTCACCCCTACACAATTCACAACACATCACATGTTGATTTTTAGAAGGGCTCCCATTTATCTCTTTGATTTGTTGAGGGAGTTTTGACATTTGTTGAGTGAGCAATTCTACTTGTTGTGTCAATAACTTGTTTTGAGCAAGTATTGCATCACTAGTATTCAATTCAAGAACTCCCGGTTTTCTTTGCAATGCACTACGGTTGTGTTGCCCTTGATGATCATTCAAAGCCATTCTATCAATGATAGCAATCGCTTCTGCAGCAGTTTTTGACATCAATGAACCACCCGCGGTAGCATCTAAAAGAGTTTTTGGTTGAGGTTGGAGTCCATTTCTAAAGATATGGATTTGAGACAACTCATCAAACCCATGACCTTTGCACTTTCTAACCATGGACTTGAACCTCTCCCATGCTTCATTGAGAGATTCATTCGAACCTTGAGAGAACACCGCAATAGAAGTTTTCGCTTCCATGAACCTATTGTGAGGAAAGAACCGATCCAAGAATTTCTCTTCTAACTCGTTCCAATTTGTCATGACATTATTAGGTTGATCAAGGTACCATTCCTTAGCTTTTCCAATTAAGGAATGAGGAAAAAGTCTCCTGAACACCTGTTCTTCTTGGTCTTCCGGAGCACCAATTGTTCCGGCAATCTCGTAGAACTTTGTTAGATGAGTAAATGGATCCTCGTGATCTGCCCCTGTGAACGGATTTTGGTATAATAATTGAAGTAACCCCGTCTTCATTTCGGAGTTTCTTCCATTGGCCTGATCACGAGCAAATTGTGCATTGAGACGAGGGCTGTTAACACATGGCCCTCGAGGTGGTGGATCCGCAGCCATTTCTTCCTCAACCAAGTTTTCAACAGGAGTTGAAGAAGAAGATGCCTCTTGTTGCTGTCTTCTTTCCCTAGCTAGTTGTCTCCTCCTACGAGTTTTGCTATTCTCTCTACGAGCAGTCCTCTCAATCTCAGGATCAAAAAGGAGTTGATCTGCAGGTACACGTCCTCGCATAAACTGTAATCTGAAAAACTAACCAAGCAAATTAACAAACACAAGGAAAATAAATTTAGAAACAAGATATTAATTATAAGACTCAATACAAAACAAACTATTGCAATGCTTGCAATATCTAAACAACAATCCCCGGCAACGGCGCCATTTTGTTGAAAGAGTATTGTGGTGTACTTTTCGCTATTATCGTATCCACAGGGATTATTGCGATATCACCGCCGTTCTATAGCCTATTTTGTCTTGAGTTATGGTTACTTTAAATTTGGGTTTGCAAAAGATCATTCAATTCTTTTAGTAGCAAAGAGTAAATTAATGAAAGTTCTAAGTTAAAGAAAATGTATCAAGATTCGATTTCATCGACCTAAATTTGTATGTCTCCTTATAAATAGATGCATATGAACTTGCTAACGATCAATATAATTACGTATCGACACCTATATCGTCCGTGTCCGCAACGATATAGTTAGATTTACCGTATTGTTTAACCGACGATTTCTCCACCGTTTAAACAATACAAATAACGTTTTAAGAACCGATACTTAGTAAACATCAAACTCTAAATCCATGTCTGCAACTTATAGTTTGAAAGATGATTAGTTAGGTCTAGATACAAACATTGATGTCTCAAACACTTATACCAAAGAAAAAGCTTTAATAAACAAACTAAACCATCTATATTGATCATCACTTGTTCATACACATATATTCACAAGAAAAACATACAAAAGGCTAGGAAGATTACATCTTATCTTGATACAAAAGTGATTTAGCTATCCATGAGAATGGTAGCTTGCACAAGAAGTAAAGGATGAAGATCAACAAGCATCAAAGGCGATTAATCGACGATCAAAGCTTCCAATCTTCGATTCTTTGTTTGCTACAGTGCACAAGTGTTCTTTAGCTCTCAAGATCAACCAACCCCTACAAAATATCTGAAAACCCCTTTATATAGCAATTCTGAATTCTGTCCAGGGCGCGTCGCGCCCTCCAGCGCGCTTCGCGCCAATACACTTAAAATTATAAACCGCCCATGCGCGCGACGCGCGCAACTCTCTGCCTGGAAGCTCCAAAATATCTCGCCCAGGGCGCGACGCGCCCACATCTCCGCGCGACGCGCGCAACTCTCTGCCTGGAACTCTCTTGCAAAGCTCAAAACAAGCTCCAAACTTCCCCAAAATTGGCTAAAACCTACAAAAATCATAACTAAAACACATATTAACATAAAATGAAAGCTTAATATTATAAACTATAAATAATTATCTAAAACTTCAGGGAATTGTACGAATATCCGATAAAAACGGTCGAAAGGTGCCATTAATTAAACTAAATATAAACACAATTTGGCACCTAACAACTTTACGGAGGTTCAAACAGTGCGTAAAAAGGAGTTACGGATCAAAAGATACAACAATTAGAAGTTTCAAAAAGTTTTTGACAGCAAAGTTCGCTTAGCGGGCTTCAAGCGCGCTTTGCAGAACTAAAAATAGAAGTGATCACTTTTCACAGCTCCGCTTAGTGGGCCAAGCTCGCTTAGCGGACTCGCGATTTTCAAGATTTGTTACCAGACTTTGCCTAGCGGACCAGGGGCCGCTTAGCGGACGCACGATTTTGCAGAAAAACAACAGCGATAACAGACCTGCGAAATCACTATTCCACTAACCAAAACCATTCTAAAACAACAATTTAAGGCACATATAACCAGCATCTAACATCATTCATCAATAATCCTCATCACAACATGATTAAAGGTACAATTTCATGGAAATCTATCACAAACCCTAACAATTTCAATTCACACATTCATAGATAACAAACATACAATCAATCATCACCATAAACTACTATCATACAATCCCTTATCATGAAAGAATCTCACCCTTACCTTGGGTTTTGGATTGAAGACAACTCTATGCTCCAATTTGGGATTTGACCTAGCTTTCTCTCCTCTTCCCTTCTTTCTCTTCTCTTCTCTTCTTTCACCAAATGATCTTCTAATTTCCTATTTTCTCAATTTCCCTTGTTTTGATTACTCTTACTAACTTTCTTATTATTACTAAGGGGCTTAAGTTAACGCCTCTCACTTGCTACTAGTAACTCTAAGTTAAGACCAATACTAATAACTTCATTACATTATATCAAATAAATCACAAAACGCACCATGAAATAATTAAATTGTCACATAACATAAACGAATATTATTTCCAATAATATTCCACAATTACAATCGATTCATAACTTAAATAGTACCAACTCACAATTTGTATTTCTCCGACTAATCCGACTAATTAATCCGACCATAAGCTTAACTGCTCAAATCAACATAATAACCCGATTACGCCTTTAGAATAATACCGATGAATCCCGACTTCGACTAATTCCAACGAATAAATCCCTGATTAATTTCATTAAATAATTAATTAAATTTGAGGTGTTACATTCAGCAGACATCCTACACAATAACAATAGCCTTAGAGACATAATTTAAAGCAAATATTTAAGTTACATATTACAAAGCATAATGCATACCTCACAATCCATGAGTTTATGTAAGTACTTATTTTATCAACCTTCTTTCTGATGTTAGGCAAGACATCACCATCAGCCAGTTTCTGAAACCTCATTCTATTTGTTGCCCATTTTTCCATACAATATGTCCTGATCTCTTCCACCATGGTCACTAAGGGTTTGGACATTGACTCAAGAATAACACTGTTGAAATACTCAGACATGTTATTCACTACAACATCACATTTATTAGTCCCTCTAAAATATGATCTACTCCAAAATCTTGGAGGTGTTTTTATCATATGGAGGTATGCTTCTTCATTTATCAGCCTCATCCTCTTCATATCTCTTTCCTAGGCTTGAGCATAAGTAGCCTTAGCATCCCTCCAAATTATTTCCTTCCGCATCTTCCCAAGATATCTTTTCCTGAAATTGTTGTACAAGTGTCTGACACATAACCTTTGCTCAACATTGGGAAAAAGTTAATCCATGGCTGGACGTAATCCCTGCAACATAAATCAAATCACATCAATTCAATAAAAACCAATAGAAATTAAAAGACTTATGTTCATATGACCTTTTTCTGATCTGACATGAAGGTGTATGTAAGGCACTCATTTTTTCCACCAAGGTCATCAATCAATAACTCCAAGAACCATGTCCAACTGTCCATATTTTCTCTTTCTACCACTACAAATGCTATAGGTATCATTTGATCATTTGTATTTGTACCTATAGCAACCAATATTTGCCCTTCACATAGCCCATTTAGAAAACAACCATCCAACCCTATTACATGCCTAGAAAACTTGAAACTTTCCTTACATGCTGCAAGGCATATATACATCCTTTTGAAGTATGGCATATGACCATCTGAACCTTCTTGAGATGGTTCAACACCAAACTTCAATGTGGAACCTGGATTTGTTCTTAACAACTCATGACAATAATCATAGATTTTGGTGTAATCCCCTAGGAATGGTTCACTAACTCATCTCTTTCTTCGTGTTGTTCAACTAGATTGTCCAATTCATCTTCATATATATCTTCATATCCATCAGAAGAATCATTAAACTCAACATCAAGAGCGCTGTCATATTTGTACTCACTATCATCACTACTTATGCCACCATCCACCTCACCACTTTCCATGCCATCTTTCTCATTATCCATACAATCTTTCTCAACATCAATACCATCATTCTCAACATCCATATATTCTTTCTCATTATCCATACCATCTTTCTCAGCGTCCACCACAACCTTCTCAGCCTCCAACACAACATGTTCAGCCTGTTCAGCCTCCATACCTAGTTTCTCAGCCTCCAACACAACATTCTCAGCCTCCAACTTAGCTTCATTAGACTTACCATTTTCATTGATTGCTTCTTCACGCAACTTAGAAAGCATTTCTTTAACTACATCATCCTCCTCATTCCTTTCATGCTCCTCATTAATACCATGCTCCTAATTGACATTGTCAAAATTTTCTAACTCTACATCTACAAACTCAGGTTGCCCAATTGTGTGTTTAATATAAATGTCTACACCTAAGTGAACCTTATAAAGATCAGCTAATTCTAATGCTCCTGCAGCATTAATGAGTTGTTGCATCCCAAATGTTAGGTTTCTGTAATAGATTTTCTCAAAATCCCTATACCCTAAACACTTGAGTGAACCTGTCAGCTCAAAGTAACTCTATGTGTCAACATCTATTTTCATTTCAAAAACTTCCCCTCCTTCATACACCTTAAGATCACCATCAACAAATTCACTACTATGGTGAATTTTGAGTACGATACACTCGTCCATTTCACCTAACATCAAAAATACGCAAAAGCCTAATTACTCAAATTAAATACATGCAAACAAACGATTTATAAGAAAACCCTAATTTATCAGATGGAAAAACATGAATTTGATTGATTTAGCAAAAAACCCTAATTTCTACCATAGTCAAACTGATACATATCATGAAGTTTCTAACCTATTTGCAAATGCTTCGAGGTTGGCCTTCAACGTTCCTCACTGCACGATGATGTTCGCCTTCAAAGTTCTTCACTGCACGAGGTTTTCCTTTACAAAAGATAGTTCTTCAAATGATAAGAATGAGGGCTTTGTTCATAAATGTTAAGAATATAACATTTAAATGCCACTTAAGACATCAACCATGCTACATATGCACTTAATCTGAACCCTCACCAACGGAGACAGACGGAAGGACAAATGTGCTCCGTTTTTAAGACTTAAAGAATTGATTTGAAATTTTTAAAAGTTAAGGGACCAGACTGGACCCCGAGGTAAAGTTTAAGGACGAAAAATTTATTTTCCCTAATTAGTATTATCTGTTAAAATGAAGATGCATGCTGTAATGGGAGGGATTCAATGACATTTGAATATTGAATTAAGGTGTATGAAACTAACTGTTTAAAAAAATATTATGTTTTTGTTATATGTTATTCAAAGTACAATTAAAAAAGTATAATAACAAATGTTCTGGGCCGCAAGGCTCGATAACAAAGATCAAATGGGTAAATATGCAAAATAAGAGAGACCTCATCCTTATAGAGGATATGTGATTTTGATCTCTAGCACTCTCCTTACCGTTGGAACGGATCAGACGACCACTTGCATGAGGCGACGAATCTTATGAAGATGATTTTAACTATCAGCCTTATATAAAGCACAACATGTGCCATTCTATGTCTTCTCGATTTCACACACTCAAGTTACTTTCTCAATCATTTACTGATTTGGAATTGGAATGCTAACCTTGGAGATTCACCTTCTTCCTCTATATCAGAAGTTCACTTCACTACATCAGAACTCAAGTTTATTCAATTTTCACATATTTATGAATCTCGTACTGATCAGTGGCCCCGTCTCTAGAAATTAACTTTTGATTCTCACGAAATTTTATAAAGAACCACCATCTCTTCGATACTATCTCATAGCGCTAATCTTTTCTCTTTTAAAGCATCGATTTCTTCATTAAATAGTGATGATCCTAACCCCTAGAGCATACAACACTGTTTCATGTAAACAATTGAATTGAATGTAAGAACAAAATAAAATGATAGAGTTGCAATCGCTGGAAATTGCTACAACGTATGTTGCAATTGATTAATCAAAACCATTCATTAAATAAACATTACATCAAACGGTTTAGAACATAGATGCACCGAATAGTCCACCTACTACGTTAACAGAATTACCTAGCCACAAAAAAAAAAACATGCGAACCTAATTAAGGAATAGGCTTGTTGGAAACTTGGTTTTGAAGTTTTTTGTCCTTTCGTTCTACACCAACTCTCCACATAGTCCCTTTCCCTCTCACAACAACTCCTCTTCTGATTTCCACTAACTATGTTCCTACATCACTTTAACTTGAAAGTAATTGACATTTCCTTTCCATTAGTCTACACCTAACAAAGGAAAGTAATTATATCTAATTGTATTAATTTATATATTTGCTAACTCTAATATTATGGAATAAAATCACATATTAAACCCATCAATTACTAGGATCGAAGCTTTGTACAACTCTAGTCTTTGATTTTCTTCTTAAATAATTTAGGTGAGAAACTTGTTTATCCCATTCTTAATCAGTGAGTATACTAAAGATATATCGTAATAGGGCATATACTAATATACCAATTAAAATACACTACTTTATCCACACAAAAGAACTGTTAAGTCTTGCTTACATATGCATTCCATTAGAGTCAACATAGTTCAACTCAACCATATATTTGACTTAGTTGTATGAGAAAATAAAAATATTTTACTATTTGAGTTTATAATAATATAAATTTAAATTTAATAAATTAATTTTAATTAAAGTGAATTGTATATTAATTTATGTTTAAATATATTTATATAAAAGTAAATTCAACAGTAAATTTGAGATTAAGAATCAATTATTTAAAAAAATTAAAATCAATTTTAAAAATAAAAACAACTTTTTTTAAATAGCAAAATCAATACTCTTAAAAATTATATTCATTAATCTAAGAGACACACCATTGCTATGAATCAACTTTCGAACTCTCTGGAAAATATCTATCGCCTCAAGTGTTACAAAATTAAAAGTGTCAAAGACAAATGATATAAAAACATATTAATTGTCAGAACACGTTTTTTCATGTTTGACTATTTCAATTGAAACGATTTTGAGGGTTGTTTATTCCATAATAAAACTTTTCATTCTCAACCCCACATGTGGAGTAACCTCACTCAAGTTCACACATGCATGTTTACCTCATACCTAACATTACGCAAGAAAATATGTTGGCCTAAGTGTCGATATCTCCTACAGTGAGTTAGTTAAGAAATTCACAGACACTCATTTCTTCACAGATACTCCGACCCATCAAAATATATCAAATAAGACATCCTTAACAAAGTTATCTCGATATTTAATTGTAAAAACTTTGTACAATGAATCATGTGTTTCTCAAATGTATCCAAACACGTTTTGCGACAAACATGACAACTCTCATCGATAAGAAATAAGGGAATCATAAGGAAATATCTAAGGATAATATGTTACTCTATCGAAATTAGAGTAATGTCATATATTCTAATGCCTCTCTATATATGATCATGTAACACCCAAAATTGAATCCTAGAAGTCACAAAAGCGTGTGAGACAACCTCTACTACCGAGTACAAACCTAATTCCCTCAATTCTAATGGACAAAGAAGCCACCCTCTATTGATCGTCCCAAAAAAAGAGGAATTCCACCCAACCATAATGTTTTCAATCGTCCTTCGCAACTCTTTATCAAATCAAATAGTTGATTTCTCCATATAATTAGACTGGCATGTTCGTAGGTCAAACAACAGTTTGGTGATATCCATGCAGGATCGAAGTAGAAGAAACTCACTCTAAATATTTCTTAATTGTGGTAAAAGATGCATTAACTCAACAATCCTAAGTACTCTTTTTACATACAACCATTTGATACAACCTCCATCTGGAAATATATAGTTTAATTATATTTTTAGTTTTCCTATTTCAATTTATTCACAAAATTAGTCTTCAATTTTTAAATTTAAACTTTTTTTATTTCATTTTTACATTTTTATATTAAAAAAAACATATTATTTTTTAATAACATGACATTTATATTATTAATATATTACTGTAATTTTTCTTACAAAATTATATGTTATCAATTTTGAATGTAAAAATATGAGAGTGACTAAAAATAATTTAAATTAAAAGAGAATAAGTAATTTTAGTTAAAGGTTAAAGGTAGTGCACTATTTAATTGGATTCATCTATAAATCATCTCACATAATTTTTTTTAGTAATAACAATATGATTTAACACTTAACATGATTGTGATTAATTGACAGTATAAAATTATTTTATAAAATTATTTTACATTGTATATTTTTTTCTCTTTTAGTTATAGTAATCAAACAAAAAATTTGAAAAAAATTAAAATTGAAGAGTAAACTGTAATTAAGTTAAAATATCAAAACACGTAAAAATTTCTACATTTTAAAGATTAATTCAGACTCATCCAAAAATAAAATAATGCATTTAATTTCATTTTCACAACTTTAGTAAACTGAAATCTAAACGTTAGGGATAACCATCTCTCACACGCCTAAAGTTAATGTCTAGACACAAAGACCCTCACTCACCTGACTTCACCAACCCCAAACCTATTTCGGTAATTTCCAACCACATCTGTGGGACCTTGTCATTCAACAACCTTTTGTAGATCACCAACATCTCACCGTCCAATCCGTTCGTGTATTGTGCATGCTAGTGTGTCAAAGAGTTACAAAAGTTAATAATATAAATAAACTATTTAAAAATAAAAATATAAGAATCCATATAAGAAAAATATTCATATTTTTCTACCCAGTAAAAAAAACATATTTCTATAAATACACAAAATTCCTATTAATTTTACTAAAAAATAAAATAAAATTCCTACTAAAAAATGAAAAAACAAATACACAAATGACAAAACCCCTGGTATGCCAAAAGAAGAAAAGAAAATTACTAATAAATGAAAAAACATATGTCAAAAAAAAAAATCAAATAATACATCACTAGTAGTCTGGCCCACACTCATTCCTCACCAACCACGGACCGCACGCCAACCGGTTCAACCAAACATCACAGCATTTTCCCTTAACCAAACCGGTTCGAACCGGTTTTTTTCTCCCTTATATAACCCAACTTCTTACCTCCTTCTCAAACAGGCTCCAATCATCACTTCAGACTTCAACACATAGCAGAAGCTGAAAAGAGTAAAGAAGAAAAGTAAAGAAAACAGTACAAGAACATAACAATGGCAACCAACGAGGAATCTGGAAGACACCAAGAGGTTGGTCACAAGAGTCTTCTCCAAAGTGATGCTCTATATCAGGTACACCCAATTTCACTTCTTTTTAACCCTAAATAATTGATTATCTAGAATGGATTAAAATTTAAGTTCTTAAAAAATTAATTCGTTTTTTAAATGGTGAACAGTATATTCTAGAGACCAGTGTTTTCCCAAGAGAACATGAAGCCATGAAAGAATTGAGAGAGGTCACAGCAAAACACCCATGGAACATCATGACAACCTCTGCAGACGAAGGACAATTTTTGAGCATGCTCCTTAAACTCATCAATGCCAAAAACACCATGGAAATCGGTGTCTACACTGGCTACTCCCTCCTTGCCACTGCCCTCGCCATTCCTGAAGATGGAAAGGTAGTAGTCCTCTCTGGTCTCTAACTCGATGAATTAGTCTATGCAATTGCGCGCGCAGAGGAGGATGTCTGATTTATTCCAAAATTTAAATATTTATTTTTAAACAGATTTTGGCTATGGACATTAACAAGGAGAATTACGAACTGGGTCTTCCTGTGATAAAAAAAGCTGGTGTTGAACACAAAATTGATTTCAGAGAAGGTCCTGCTCTACCAGTTCTTGATGAATTGGTTAAAGATGTAAGTTTTACCATGAAATTAAAAAAAAAAAAACATTTATGGAAAAAATAATGATTAATGAACATGACTAATTTAATTATTTGTGTTTGTATAAATTTTAGGAAAAGAATCATGGGAGTTACGATTTCATTTTTGTGGATGCCGACAAGGACAATTACATCAACTACCATAAGAGATTGATTGACCTTGTGAAAGTGGGAGGTGTGATCGGGTACGACAACACCCTATGGAATGGATCTGTGGTGGCACCTCCTGATGCTCCTCTCAGGAAGTATGTTAGGTATTACAGGGATTTTGTTTTGGAGCTTAACAAGGCATTGGCTGTGGACCCTAGGATTGAAATCTGTATGCTTCCGGTTGGTGATGGAATCACTATCTGCCGTCGGATCAAGTGATTGATTTGCGTGTGCATGTTATGTACCGCTCCACATTATTGACCATTATTATGTGGGAGTTTATGCATTTCTTTTCTTTTTTATTTTTCTTCAAAATATTTGTGTTTGTAATTTTCTCTTGTCTTTGACATTGAGATGGTGAATAATTGGAATTATATATATATGTTTGGCATTTTATATGCTACTTGACTCATTTTCCAAAAACATAGTTTTAACTTTTAAATTGCGTTGCAGTTCAGTTCTAATGTTACATTGTAAATTTTGCTATTGCCATAAAATAGAGGAAAATGTGACAAATACAACTTAAAAATTGTAAGTGTGATGTGATGATATTGTTCTGTAGTGGTTGCAACAAATTGGTAACCTCTTTTGTGCTAACAAATTTCTACCTTTATTTTCTTCTTCTATCATGGTTGCTTTGCCTCCGCTGAATCCCACCCACCAAAGTTCAATTTGGTCCACAAAGACTTGTCAACTGCTCCCACTTCACATCTGTTTTTTATATGAAATATTAGATTCGGAGAACCTCGATGTGGGAGGTAATATCTTGGACACTTTTCTGTGGCTTTGGCTAATATGCATAAGGATTTTACTTATGCACCATGCATAAGCCTATATAAGCCATTGAATCATGTTTTTAATCCAGTATTGAGTATTGAGTGGTGAGTATAGAGTATTGAGTAATAACAATTGATGTCTAGAATTTGATCCAATGATCCAAGGATCCATAATAATCTATGCATGGTGCATAGATTTTTATCTATGCACGGTAACTGCACCCATTTTCTATGATATTACTAAATTTATGGGTGTTGGAATATTTAATTTAATTATGAAGTAAATTATATTTTGCACGCAATTGGATAGATTAATCTGTCGAGTCGAATAGGATCACAAGTTGACAAAGTTCTATATATTTTAATAAATATGAATATATATATATATATATATATATATATGTATTTAATTATATTAGTTAATTATTGATTAGGAGTTTTAACTGATTAAATAATTAACTAAATAATAAAATTAATTATATTTTTTATTAAATAATTAATTAATATGAGTTTATCATGAGTGTGTCATGATCTACTTTGAAATAATAGTATTCGGACGAGGAATAAGAAATTGATTACATGTTAATATAATTTGTCGGAGAATCTCTTTGGTATGACAATGAAAGTCTCAGGTGGATGGAGATGGATGTTGATCGAGCGACTTCCAACATAATATGGGTAAATTGTGATATTTAGTTTTCAAAAACTTTTTTATAAAAGGTTGATTGATTTTAAGAAAGGGGTAAAGGTAGATATTAAGCCGCGGAAGAGATAAAAGACAAAATAAAGAGAAAATGTCTAGAGAGATCACACCGTAAAATCATCTTGACTCGACCTTAAACCACACGATCTGCTCTAGTCTCCAAGAGTTTCCTCATAAAATGTTCATTATTAATAGCTTGAGCTTTTGCATATGTTTAGCTCCACAACCTTACACAAAGTTTTTTTACAGATTTATCTTGCAATGTTCAAGTCTATTAAAAAAGCACAAGAGGACTAGGTTATTAAGTAAAGAAATTCAGCACAACAGTACAAAAACACGACTCTCTAATTAAGTTTTTCACTCTCTTAGCACTAAGACAATTTTTAGTAAATAAAATTTATAGCAGAAGGAAAATGAGCGAGATAAGAGAGTAGATAGTTCAAATTATGCTAAGCCAGAAAAGGAAACCTTATTCTACTTCGCATTTTAATCGATTAGGAACCGAACTCGTTCCTTAATAGATAAGATGAAAGCGCTAATCAATAATACATTGAGTTTAGCTTTCCTAATTGATGAAAATTGTTTCTTAATCGATCAAGCGCTTGCCAATGTTGGTTTTTATAAGTAAAGAGAAAAAGATAAATAGTTTACAATAGTTTTATTGCGTATGTGCATTTCCTTAATACTTTAAAACTTATTCATGCTTAAATTATAAACAATTGAACAATACAAGATTAAAGCACTAAGTGTGGTATGAAAAATTTTTTCACAACTACAGTTCCATTTGTTTGATTTATTTAACTCTTTTTAGATTTTCATAGATGAACTTGAAAACTTTGATTTTAGCTTGCTTATTGACTAATGAAACTTATGATTTAACTTTTTCTTCTTCACTTGTCATCCCAAAACCTTTAGAAGAATTTAACGCGCACAACACATAGAACCATAATGGTGTACACGCAAGGTAAGCACTCTAACTCCCAATTTCAATGAGGTCGAAAAAGTGTACCTTTTCAAGAATGAATGAATCATCCCTGGATATAGAGCCGATTCAATTTTATATACGGGCGACAGTTAAAAGAATCCCTAGTGAAAGCAACGTGGAATGCAGGAGACCGTTGGATTGACTTTAACGACTACAATGAGCATGTTGTTTGGTTCCAATACGCGACATCTTGGTGAAGGTATACATGTTTACTACCTTTAAGCAGGCGAAAATCTAGATTGGACCTCTAAATTGGGCCTGTCTTATTAGGTCATTTGGCAGAGCCACGTCAGTCTCCCTCGAGTTCTTACTACCAGGCGAAGAGTTAGGATTTTTATAGAATTATTGAGACATGCCTCTAGAAAGTTCTTCTTTATTGTTTCGAGGCCTCCAGGTGGTATTTCGTGTTGTGGAAAAGTTCAGTGGCATATTGAATGGGAGTATGTGGTATAAATATCATACGCATTAAATGATTGTCTTGTAATGTTTCACATCGGGAGCCTTTCACGCGTTTTTGGACCTTTAGGATATGGAGTAATGTGTTTGTTTTAGAGTGCTTGGGTGTCATTATAGAACTGAGGTTATATTTTGACCGTTGATCATACTTTTAATGCTTATTTAATTATCGACAACAGATCATGGGTCCACTAGTTTCCTATATATATATATATATATATATATATATTTCGCCCCTGGGAGAATCTTGCTGACTGGGCGCCTGATTTCCTTGTTTGGAAGACGTGGCTGCTGCATTTGGAAAGCTTGAAAAATTGCAAATTAATAAGTTGCAAAACCTGGGATTCGAACCCAGGTCACCAAGGCTAAATTGCTGCAAGCTTACCACCAGACCATGCATGTTTAGTTGCTTAGAATTGTAATGGAGTTCAATATATTATAAAATATAATTATAAAATACATGGCTGAATACAATAATTAAATACATTGCTGAATACAATTATAAAATATATTTTAATGCATTATTTTATAACATTTTTAAATGTATTTTATAATTATATAATTATATAAATGCATAGTTTTATAACGTTTTTTTTAATAAAATATTTAAATGTATTTTAAAAACGTTTATATAAACGTTTTTTTAATAATTTTATTTAAATAATTTTTTAATAATTTTTTTAATTAACGTTTTTTTTAAATAATTTTATTTAGTTTTTTAATTAACTTCTTAAATATTTGTTAGGAATTTGCTCAGTTTTTATAATTATTGCATTATCTTTATATTAATTATAAATCATTTTATATTTTTTTTATAATGGTTCTAATATATACAGTTTTTTTTATAAACAAACAAAAATGTTTTTAATAACACTTTCTAGTTATTGTTCAGTTTTTTTTAAAAATATTCATTTTTAAAAGTATATATATTAACACTTCATTTTGTACATATTAATTTTCATTTTTATAAACTGTAACTAAAAAACATTAATATGTTAGTTATTTATTTATTTATGTTTTAACGTTTTTAAATGTTTATATATTACTTTATGTATTATTTTATTTATTTATTATTAATATTAGTTATTTATTTATTTAATAAAGTAAATAAATTCAGTAATAAATAAATATTAATGAACATATTAATAATACTAATAAATAAATAAAGTAAATAAATTCAGTAATATATAAATATTAATGAACATATTAATAATACTAATAAATAAATAAATAACTAATATTAATAATACTAATAAATAAAGTAATAAAGTAATAAATATATTAATAATATTAATAAAAAATAAAGTAAATAAATAAAGTAATATATAAATATTAAAAAACATATTGATAATATTAATAATAAATAAATAAAATAATACATTATAAGTATTAATATATACTAGTAGTATTATTGTAAAAGAAAAAAAAGACATAAAGTATGCTACATATTGAAATCCTCCCTCGTATTGAACAAGAAAGGCTTCATGGCCCAGTGGTTGGTGTTGTGCTTGTTCTCCTTTAGGAGAGGGGTTCGAATTCTTGCTTTTGCATCTTAATTTTTCTGCTATTTCTACAAGCATCCAAGCATAAGTCCAGCGTGTCAACATCCACGTATGCAGATTCCGCCCAGTCAGCAAGATTCTCCCAGCACAGCCAGCCAAACAGGTGATAGGGGGTTCCTGGAAACAGAATCTTGTTTTCTAAGGGGCGAAGGCTAAATTTTTTTTTAATAAGGGGGAAAACCGAATCTCGCTAATTTGGCAGGGGGTAAATAGTATTTAACCCATATATATATATATATATATATATATATATATATATATATATATATATATATATATATATATATATATATATATATATATATATATATATATATATATATATATATATATATATATATATATATATATATATATATATGGAGCATATCAAGTGAGAGCATTTTTAAATGAGAGATGAGAGAAAGAAATATCAATCATTGGATTCATCAAGAGAGAGAAATTAATAGTCTCATTAATGTATTAACATTCTCTCTCTTGATGAATCCAATGGTTGATATTTCTTTCTCTCATCTCTCATTTAAAAATGCTCTCACTTGATATGCTCCCTATATATATATATATATATATATATATATAGGAGTCCGCCTTCCATATATTTTTGGGTTCTTCCTTAATGACTCTGGTAGTTGTTGGTCGTAGGGAAATACTTGCTCCATGTAACCCTTCAAAGGAAAATGATTAATGGGGGGAAAGTATGAAAATGGTAACAATGTGTTGACCCAAAATTAAGAGACTGTGTCCAGCCTCTGGGGGGGGGGTGGAGAGGCTACTGAAGAAGGTGGAGAGATTGTCTATTCTTTAAAAGGTAATGGACACCCATAATACTTATTATTACTTAGTTGTCAAAGTCACCAGTCTGCAGAGGTATTTGTATGATAAACAGAATGCCCTTGAAAAATAGAAGACTTCATGGAAGATGTTGTCCTATCGGGTTATTGCAGTCTGGGATGATTTAGAGAATGAGAAAGAAGTCCATAATGAATAGGTGGGGAAATTGAAGAAGGAACGCAATGATGATGTTGACAAAGGTATCAAAGGATTCTATGATGCTTTTAAGAACAATGTAGGGTTATATTTGAAAGAGTCCCAAATAATGGTGACAAAAGGGTCCTCGCCTCGTCAGGTGTCGCTTGGGCACTGCCTTTGCATAACATGGGGTCTTTCCTTGTGAATAGTACATGTGTAAGATACCAATATCCCTCCACTAGTCATATAGTACGAGTCATACCACGAGTTCTTGGAAAATAGGGTTTCAACAGTTTCCCCAGTCAATGGGGAATAATTACTACTTCTTAGGGTTTCCTAAACCCTAGGCCCAAGGGCGTATATAAATACTTCTCCCTTATGCAAAGATAGAGAAATCATTACACCCTAAGCACAACACTTACATATAAAGCATATTGCTTCACATGAGCTAAACCTCTTATACCACCATAAACATCACCATAGAAAGCTTTTCGTCACTGTGAGCAAGCACTAACCATCATAAAACAACTAAGGTCTCTGAGTATCCCCTGAAGGTGGGAACAACACGAGAAAAGGGGTTGAATTGTGTTAACTTTTTCTCTTAAAAATCTCTTATCAGATTAAGAACACAAGGTTAGAATTTGAGTTAGAGTCTAATGATAACATGGAATAAAGGTTCAAAGGTAAAAAAGAGAGAAAGAAAGATACGAGCAATTATATTGGTTCCTCCCATAAAACAAGAGTAGTCCAGATCTATTGCACTTCCAAGGTATTTCCACGATAATCAATTTTGATTACATATGCTCAAGCGCACAAGCAAGAGATTCCAGATGCTCAAGCAACAAGCAAGAGACTTCTAACACCATATCTTATAGATTAATGATAGTTTAAGACTTACATGCAATATACAATCAGATGTATAAACAAATACAACACTAAAAGACTTTAAAACTTAAAGAACTTCTAAGAATATAAAATTGTTAAAAAGTTTTAAGTTTAAGATTGTCCAATAGTTTTGACAAAGTAACAACTCTTTGTTTGTCAAGACGCAGTGTTGTTGTTTCTCCAAGTTTTCAACTCCTTTTATAGCAGAACACAAAAGAGTCGTTGGAGAAGACTTCATGCAAGGTGTCTTTGAGAGAATCAACATTAGAGACGTTAGAAAGCTTCATTATATCATTAATCTCGTTAAAAGGCCATTTGAAAATCTTTTGCTACAAGAGGAATTATCAGTTGCATTCCATTTGTGTTATACAATTTTCTGTTAAGTCTTCACGTGATTAGAAGAAGACGAAATGTCTTCAGAGACTGATAGTGACCTATCAAAGTTTCTTGATCCTTGTGCTTTGATTGGCTTTAGCTTTTGAATCGTTAGAAGTTGACTTTATTCAGAATCTGGGATCTTTAGGTTTTGATCCTTGACTAGGTTTAAAGTCTGGGTCTCCAGGTTCTGATCCTTTAGAGGATGACCTCTTTTAGAAGCTGATTCTTTAGAGTCTGATCTTCAGAATCAGTATCTTAAGGCTTCTCTTTGGATGTTCAATATAGTGTCAGAATAAACTTTTAATTGTAATTTTAATCTATGTTCCTGCACACTTGAATATATGATAGTATATCTAATTTTTCTTTAAATACTTTATTATCATCAAAACCTAAAGCATATGGTTCAAGCCAATTTTGTTCCAATAATCTCCCTTTTTAATGATGACAAACACAAGTTTTTAAGAACAATGTTTGTTGATTTAATCAACAAGTTGACTTCAGGGTCTAAGGATTGTAATCCCCCCCTGAGCATAATAGTCATAAGAGTGAGGTTTGTAAGCTCGCCCTAAGTCATATCCAGGTTAATTAAATTTATGTTTAAAGCACAAGAACAAATCTTCAGATTTTAAGCAATAAAAAATTCTCAACATATAAGATTCAGATGCTTAAATACTTTTATACTACTCCCCATTTTGTCATCAACAAAAATAAGTAAGCAGAATAAGCATAAAAGAACCAAATACTCAGATTTAAATGTTCGGGATTTATTAAATCTCGATAAAAATGAATCAAAATCATACCTTTGCCCCCCTTAAAAAATTGAATAAACCTCATACCTCGTGATGATACTGCTCGCCAGGCGAGGATACTGCTTGCCAAGCGAGATCAATAGTGAACAACCACTATAAATAGGTTAAAAAATACACAGAAAGGGGATTCACTTGTTCACATGCATTACCACAGAGATAGACAGAGAGTAACTGTGAAACTTGAGGAGTACGAGCCTGATACACATCAATTGTTAGGAAATCACTATTGATGCTCATTCATCTATATTATTTTATCGTGTATCAAGCTACCATGACAATGGATAGCTAATTCTCCTCTCCTGTTGGGACTGGATGTAATTCATCATAACCGTATGTAAATTTATCGTTCACAGTATTATACATAGTCTAGTTATTCATGATTATTTATGTTTATCTTTGTTTACCGTTTAACTTCATATATTAGAATTTTTATTAAGAAATACGGTTTGAATCTTGATCTAAGATAACAATTTGTTAAACTCTAATTGCTAGACATATATTTAGGGTTAAACATTCACTTAAATTATCAAAATCTTAATGCTACTAGATTGTTTAATAGATTGAAAAATCGTTGATTAAACAATCTGGTAGAAATCTCATCAAGAGTTTAGGCATGCACACTATTGGGAAGCAATACATGAGGATAATTATTAATATCCAGGTAGTGTATAAGTGATTAGTAAAATACATACGCATTCGGTGGATGAAACTTAATCCCAACAAGTTGTTATATCATTGAAACTTTATTTATCTATTACCAATTTTACATTACGTTACTTTTTCGATCAAAACAACTTGTGATTCTCTACTAAAAACCTATTAATTATTGAACGACAGTGATATCACACCAGTCCATGTCGATAGAATATGATAAATACTTATTTTTTATTATTGAACATCACCTTCTCATAGTTTTGGAACCCTGAGATTGGTTAGTAGCTTGTTTGCTTCTCAATTAGCGATGCTGCTTTAATAGAACATTACGACGTAAACTCTTACTGCTAGAACGGATCTCCACCAATCGTGTCTATGGCGAAGAATGAATATGATTTTGAGTTAGTGAATTTCCAAGAATCTTTGGGAATGAAATTTGAAACTACTTTCATCTTAGTGTATCTGTCTAAGCGGTTAAGGTTTAAATTGGATGAAATCGATGGAATAAAGAGAGGTTTGATGGAATTAGGAGATATCTGATGGAACCAATAGAGATCTTATTGTTAAAATTAGCAGGAATCAGAAGTTAATTCCCACATACGAGGTCACTATTTTGTTTGGGAACCAAATCTGGTGATGTAAATTGTTGATCTAGTGGTGGAGGTTGTTATGGTGTGATTGCACGAGGTGGACCTGCAAGGTTATCACTCCAACATCCAAGTCAATGAGTGAATAATGAGGAGTAGAGTGAATTATGAATACAATCGCTTCTTTTTACCGATGGGTAATAATTGGGCTTATGCAGTATTGAGCTTGCAACCGATCCAGAACAGGTTTAATCACCTAATTTTTTTCTCGACTCGTGATGGAAATGTTTGGATAAAAAAATGAGATTCACACTGCCTTTCATAATCTTTTTTTCAGGAATCCGACGGGCTTGGAGAATTATTTTGTATCGCCTCTCCATAAGTCCTAACTGCCCACTCAATTCATTAAAACTCAAGTTGAGCACACATAAAATCAATACATAAAGTTGAACTCCATGAATTACTCATGTATTATTATTAATGTCAATAGAAGTTGTAATGGAACACCAACTCACACTGACTTTAGTGGTACCATTAACACCTCATTTGGAACATGCCAATGTGACTTCGTTGGATTCATCCCGATCTCTTTAGATATAGTTCATACAAAACTATGTGTCATCCATAAAGGGCACTCAGTAGCCAAAAATATGGGAATGATTGATTAGTTGTGTTACACAAAGTTATTCCTCAATATCATCCTTATCAAAACCACATTGAACAAGTATCAGAAACATGCAGTATTAATCTAAAATATTTTGTGTAGGCCAAATACGTGAGACCCGCTGTTCTGTGCTAGCTAAAGACCCGATACACGCTGCTCCGCTCTGGCCAGAGGCCTAATAACACGAGACACATTATCCAACATACTCTGTCAGGTCCAAGGTATAAATACCCTCGTAAAAGATTCTCAGATATACAATCTCTAATCTCCACTATCTTAAACCTTAAAGTGAATTGAGTGTTAGAGTCTTAACCATGTAATGACCTTTTTGCTTTATAGATATTTTTTCTACTTCGTTATTTAGCATTGTAACAAAAAAAAATCATCTTTCTCGTTCAAACAATTATCTATTTTCTCATTTTTCTTATAGTTTATCATTACCGTTAATTTTTATTCCATTAACTTAGTTTATATAAAATAATACTCCTATAATTTATTACTACATTATTTTCTTAATTAATTTAATTTCACTCCGTACATTACACTTTGTAAATAGGTAATTTTCTTAAAATAATTACACAATTTATTTATTCTTAAAATTTAGAAAAAACAATTTATAAATGGATAATTTTCCGGCGGGTGTGTAAATAACACAAAAGCCCAAAGTTTAAAGAATTTGGGCCGGGCCATGTTATGTTGGGTAAAACCCTATTATCATATAAGTTCTCTCTTTCACTACCTCGCACAAATTAGGGTTTAGTGTATTCAGAGAGAGAAAGAGAGAAGAAGAAGCAGCAACCATGGAAAAGCTCGAGCAAGTCCAATGTTTCGGCCGCAAGAAGAACGCCGTCGCTGTCACCTACTGCAAGCGCGGCCGTGGCTTGATCAAGATCAACGGCGCCCCAATCGAGTTGGTCCAGCCAGAGATCCTTCGCTTCAAGGCCTTCGAACCAATCCTCTTGCTAGGAAAGAGCCGATTCGCCGGAGTGGATATGCGCATCCGTGTCAAGGGCGGTGGTCACACCTCTCAGATTTACGCCATCAGGCAGAGCATTGCTAAGGCGCTTGTGGCGTTCTACCAGAAGTATGTGGATGAGCAGAGCAAGAAGGAGATCAAGGATATTCTCGTAAGGTATGATAGGACCTTGCTTGTGGCTGATCCTAGGCGCTGTGAGCCGAAGAAGTTTGGTGGACGTGGTGCTCGTGCAAGGTTCCAGAAGTCTTACCGTTAGATTGGTTTTTTGGAGGAGAAAGCAAGAGGTGTTTTTGGTTTTTTTATATTTAAGTTTTCGGTTCATGTTTTATGCTGTGGAAAAACCTTTCTGTTGGTTCCTAGTACTTTTGTTTTGACATTATGGTTTGAATTGTTATTTTTAGGGTTTTGTATGCGATGATAAGAATCACATAAATCTATGTTTTTTATTTTATTCTGAACATCTCATTATGTCTTATGTTTAGTATATTGTTGTGTTTTTGGTTATTCTGATTTTGATTATGATTTGATTTATGTGTGCACGCTTTTGAGCTGTGAGTTACTCATTTCATAATCTTAGCTCTTAGTGATGTTTGTTGTAGCCTTTATTTAATATTCAATCTCTTCACCGGTGTTATTGGGTACTATTTAGAGTTCTTGTTCACAAGTTATCAAATATTTCAACTTGTATTTGTATAACTAAAGTTTAAATGATTTTGTATTGTTGTGTGTTTTGTAATCAAGTCTTTTTGAAACCTGGCTATGAGTTTTCAGAATCTTGGGTCAAATTTATGTTGATGTAATTAGGGCTTCAAAGAAGGGTTTCAAAACACAACCTTTGGTTCCATGAATTTTAAATCACCTCATGTATTGTATGTAATCTCAATGTTCATATATATGGAATATGGTTCAAAATTTCAACTTTATACTGAAATATTACTCTTTAAGCACTTTCAAGTGCTACAAGTGCAGATGTTTTGAACTGGCTGAAGCATAACAAATCCGGGCTTTGTTTTTTTTTTTTACTTAAAAAATTGAAGTGTAGCTACATTCATTACTTATATGTTTTAGTTCTATGAATAACCCTATTGCTGAATGTCGTTTTGAGTATTAATTAATGGTTGTACTGCAAATTATTTTTGAGAAATTTTTGCACTGAATAAGTCAATTAATAATACTAATGAATCATGAATGTTATTTTTTCTAACCACTTAGTATTATTCTCTATTCTATCAGTTGTTTAAATTAGTTTTTCTCATAATTTTGTAAAATTTCTTGTAATTTTTCTTTCCGTACTACAGTATTTATATTTGAATACGTGTTTATGCTATTATAATAAAAAACAGAGTTAGTAAATCTCTGTAATGAGCGTGCATTTTATTTGGCAGAAGCTCAACCAAAAACTCACTTAATGTCTGTATGAACGTGCATCCTGCTTTTCATGCAAAGTTAGGAAAATTTTACTTCGTACCCCTACAATTGCCCTTCTACCCCTACAATTTTGTAAAAATGCCAACTTTACCCTCAATAGTTAATAACCATTTTACCATTTTACTTTTTACCATTCATCTAGAAAGTCAAAAAAATTCAAATCTGCACCCCTACGCACCTTCAATTCGGAACACTTATGGTAAGTCATTCGGTTCACAAATTAACAAACCGGAACACATTATACAAGTCATCCGGTTCGCTTTTTTTTCTTCCCGGAAGACATTCTAAAACTGTTCCGGTAATACGAAAATCAAACCGGAACAGATAAGCAAAGTGTTCCGGTGCATTTGTAATCAAACCGGAACGGTTTTGAAAAGTGATCCGGTGAACTTGATATCAAACCGGAACAGATTGGAAAACTGTTCCGGAACGCATTTTGTATTTTTAAATTTTTGGTTTTTTTTTTGTAGGTATGGAAGTTCCGCTCCAAATTTGTCGGAAAAACGAGACAGCTATAGATACCACTGATGTTTTCACAACTTCACAGAGATTTGTCACACGGGAGGAAGTTATCCGCTGGGTTAAAGAGACCGGAATCAACAATAAAGTGACTGTTATCATAGCGCGTTCAGACACTGAAACAGGCAAAAGAGGAAGAAGTAACAAAGTTATATTTGCGTGCGATAAAGGTGGAAAATATAAGGATAAAAGTGAGACTCAAAGTGCTACTAAGAGATGTGGATGTCCATTCAAAATCAGATCGACTCCGGCAAAAGATGGGTCTGGATGGAAGGTTGATGTAAAATGTGGAGTTCATAATCATGGTTTACCAGATAGATTAGAAGGCCATTCATTTGTTGGTAGGTTGACAACAGATGAGAAGCAGCATGTTGCTGATTTGACAAAGAGACATGTTCCGCCTAGACACATATTGACTTCCTTGCAAGAGCGAGATCCTGAGAACGTCACTCGGATCACGCAAATATACAAGCATAAAAGTGTGATTGAAGCGGAGATAAGAGGTCCAAGAAGTGAGATACAACATTTGCTTAAGCTTATAGAGGAGGCGAACTATGTTTATTGGAGTAGGAAACGGGATGATTGTGAAGTTGTGAGAGATATTTTTTGGGCACATCCAGATTCGGTAAAGTTGCTGAATCTTTTTCCTACTGTCTTGATTATGGACGCCACTTATAAGACCAACAAATATAGACAACCTCTGTTTGAAATAGTTGGTATGACATCGACCGAGTTGACATTTGCGGTTGCATTTGCTTATATGGAGTGTGAGCAGACAGAGAGTTATATTTGGGTCTTGGATAAGCTGAAGCAATTGTTTGTGAAGAAAGATGTGGTTCCACAAGTGATTTTGACGGATAGAGATCTTGCTTTGATGAAAGCAGTTGAAGTTGTTTTTCCTACGACGCATAACTTGCTATGTCGCTTTCATATTAACCAAAATGTTGGGATGAAATGCAAGGAATATGTGATGAAAGACATGCGAGAGACGATAGGCACATTGTGGAAAGATGTTGTATGGGCTAGTAATGAGGTTGAGTATGGTGTACGGTTGCAATATCTTGAACAAGCATGCTTTGCTTGTACTAACTTCCTCGATTACGTGAAGAACACTTGGTTGATCCCACATAGGCAAAGATTTGTAGGCGCATGGATTAATCTAGTGCTTCATTTTGGTAACACCACGACAAATCGGTATGTCATAATTCTTAAAATATTTATTTAGTATTAATTTTTGGAATATTATATGTTTATACCTTCTTTGTTTATTTTAGGGTTGAATCTGCACATTGGAAGCTAAAGCAGATGTTAGGAAACAGCCTTGGTGACATGGTCAAAGTTTGGGAAGCTATGAATTCTAACCTAAAAATCCAAATAGGTAACATTCGAGCTTCGTTTCAAAAAAGTTTTTATGAGGTTGAGCACGCACACATTAGTCCATTTTATGATAATTTGCGTGGTTCAGTATCGAGAGCTGCTTTGAGACGCATTGCAGAAGAGTTATCGAGGCTTGATTATGTGTTAAATAGTAGGGAAAAATGTGGTTGTACTATGAGAACAAGTTATGGGCTACCTTGTGCTTGTGAGATGGGAAAATCGATTGTTGTTGGAATCCCATTACAAATAGAAAGTGTTCATCTTCAATGGAGGATACTATCTATGGAAGGTGACTTGCCTTTAGATGAGGAAGCTGGTTCGGAGGTTGATATGAATAATGCAATTGATGAATTGTGGAGAAGGTTTAAATCACTAGATGTTGTTGGAAAAAGAGCATTGAAAAGTAGGGTTTGTGAAATTGCATATCCCACAACAACTTCATTGTGTCCACCACCTGAGAAAATAAAAACTAAAGGCGGAGTGAAGAGGAAAGGGAAGAAACCAGTTGGGTATGATGTTTATAGGGATCCTTCAGGTTTTGAGTATGCTGATCAGGCGTCTCAATGTTCACAAAAACAATCGCAAGCATCACAAACTTCCAGGAAGCAATCACAATCAAAGAAGCAATCACAAGCAAAGGATGAGGATTTCACTCTTCAGTTTCCTTGTCATATTAGGCCATATATTACCGAGATTGTTAATGTTGTATCAGATGGTAATTGTGGATTTAGAGCAATTGCTTCGTGGCATGGGTATAGTGAGGATGGTTGGGCAATGGTTCGTCGTGACTTGGACATGGAATTAAGAGAAAAGAAGGACTTATATGAGAGATTGTTCGGTCTAAGTTTATCCGAAGTGAGAAATGGATTGTTGATAGATCATGTTGGTTTTCAACCACCGGAGAAATGGTTGACATTACCAGAGATGGGTTATTTGATAGCGAATCGGTATAACATTATTCTTGTGCTGCTTGGTAACCCTTGCTTGACCTTTTTTCCTATGACAACAACATTTTCTCCAAGTGCTCCTACATATTGCATTGGCCTTGTCAACAGGAATCATTATCTTCGGGTAACCTTTATATATATTTTATTTAATTACTTATATAATTACTTATTTAATTACTTATTTAATTACTTATATAATTACTTATTAAATTACTTTGTTAATTATTTTTATGTCATGAAATCAGGTTAATATGAAAGAAGGCTTCCCGCTGCCACCCGTCACGGTAGATTGGATGAAGTTTCGTCTTCAAGTGGCGACATCTTGGATGTTAGGATTTGCTGGACGTCTTCAACATTGGCATCATCTTACGCCTATGTTACCATCACGTGTTAATATAGATTAATTAAGTGACTTTAATTTATATGTAATATTTTAACTAAAAACGTCTTAGATTGAGTTATTTTATTTACATCTTAGAAGTTTTTATTTTATTTACAAAAAAACACTAAATTATTATAACATTGAATATAGAACATTAAAACATGATAACAATAACATAGAATATTAAAACATGATAACAATAACATAGAACATTAAAACATAGAACATGATAACAATAACATAAAACATTAAAGCATTAGACTCTTGCAGACGATTCTGGGCGCACCAGCATCTTCAGAACATCCTCAGCAGACCTTGTTAGGTTTACCTCAAACTCGATCGGTCCCTTTGTTATCTTACGGCGGTGTGATTTCCACATGTCTTTCATATCACCATCACATTTCAACTCCACAATATTATAACTTATCCTTCCATCAACATCCATGTTCCAATTTTCACGATACCAGATTTTAGTCACCACTCGGTTATCAGTTTCTGGCAACTCTTCTTTCACCCAACTTTTAAGTGACTCGAGTCTCCCGCAATCGTTAGGTATTGAAAGCTTCATGGGTTTCTTAGTTCCAGTATAGAAAACAATTGTGTCAACCATAAAATTACCAAGAGACATTCTGAAAAATATGATATTTTGTGTCAACACTAGGAGGTCCTATTTATAGGCCATGAGGGCAATCTTATCCGCACAATATCTTATCCACATAATATCTTATCCAAATAAGATATCTTATCCAAATAGAATCTAAACTATAGAATAAAATATAATCCAAAATATACAATAAAATATAGAATAAAACAAAAGACTAAAATCAACTATAGAATCCAAAATATAATCCAGAATGCACCATAAAATTATCCAAAATGTAATATCTAAAATAAAATATAACATAGTCAATGCTCATCGGCGATGCGCAACACCTCAAATAAGTCAGCATACGCGACATCATCCTCCTCGGCCTCTACCTGCCGGAGATAACGGCGAACCAGTGTGGAGGCACGAGCCCAATCTGGATCAGCTGGTCCTGCATCAAAGACAGGAACTGGAACCTCTCTACGCTCACTAGGTGGGGGCGGCACAACCTGAGGATGAGACACACGGTAATACCACTCTAAATATCCATCCACCGTCTCATGAGGGTATCCCACCGCCTCCGTACCTCTAATCACATCTGTCACGCTCTGGTGATAACCAATCCACTCCACAGCAATCTCATCGTTGCTGAGCGTATCAGCAGGAGGTGCAGGCGGGATATACTGGCGAATACCAAACTGGCGAAGACACCTATCGGGTAAGTACAACACATGTATGTCACCCCAAACAAGGAAACCTCTGTATAAAGATAGCTCGTTAAAAGCAATATGAGGTCGATGATCCTCGAATGGACGCCATATGACGTCTGTAGGTGTCAGCTCATCCAATATCGGTCTATATGCATCCACCTTGATAGCCCCCTGTCTGTAGAACCATCTCATCGCCCTCGGAAGCCCTTGGCTGTCTGACCGCCAATTTTCTCCTTTCCTTCCCAGAGTAGGAAAGTACTCATGTATCCAACACTGTTAACAAATAAATTAAATGATATTCATTAATACCAATGTTTATATATATATATATATATATATATATATATATATATAAATTATAATATATGAATAAACATATAATTAATTAAAAATAACATAAATACCTGTAGAAGAGTAGGATATCCACCGAGCTGCTTGCAACTAAACATAGATGCATCCCCAAGGTGGCGATAAAGAGTGGCCAGTGCCGCTGATGCCCAACTGTATGAACTAAGCCCACGTAGATCTCTAAACAATAGCAAATATCGGGCCTCAACCAGGGTAAATGTCTTATCCGCAAAAATGGTAGAACCTACCAACATCATCAGATATGCCCTGGTCGCGTAAGTCCAACTACCAGCAGCACGGTACTGCACGAATCTGTCATACAGCCACTGCAGTGAGTAATAAGCTCCCCTGCAAGAACGCACATGTACAGCCATGGCATGTCTATCCACTCCCAATAACTCACACCCAAGATCAACAGCCACCTGCTCTGTGACATGCTCATTAGGATACCAGAACATACCATTGATAGGCAAATGGAGCAAGCACGCAACATCATCTAAAGTAATCGTCATTTCACCAAATGGCATGTGAAATGACGAAGTCTCAACATGCCACCTCTCCACAAATGCTGAGACGAGATTAACGTCTATCTTGGTCAGGCTAGTTCTCTGAAGAGAAGCCAGACCTGACCTAGACACGATAGCCTCAATCTCAGGTGGGAGCTGCTGAGGCACTCTCTCCTGGAGCTTCGTCCCGTGCCCAGCAACTTTAAGCTCCTTTTTAGAGCCTCTTTCCTGAAAATAAATAAAAAAACTACATTAGAAGATATAATAATAAATTCTATTTAAAATAAATCAAATAATTTTTACTTACCTCTCCATACCATAACCGGCGAGCAACATGGTCTTGATATCGAACAAGTAAAGATAAATCTGATGGTCCACCAGGATATCCAACTGGCTGTGGTGGTGGGTTAGAGGAACCAGCTTCGTCGCGGCGGCGGCGGGAATGTGGTCTCCCGTCTGGTCCAAGTGTACGCATTTTCCTGAAAAAAAAATTTAAAAAAATAAAAATAAAAATAAAAATAAAAAAAACCAAACCGGAACAGTTCCAAAAAGGGTTCCGGTTTGCAACTGAGCTAAACCGGAACAGTTTTCAAAAGGGTTCCGGTGGAGATGAAAACAAACCGGAACAGATTTCAAAAGCGTTCCGGTATCATAGGCAACAAACCGGAAGAGTTTCAAATTGTGTTCCGGTTTGGAAGCGAACGCACCGGAACAGAAACCAAAAGTGTTCCGTGAAGTATTTTTCTGAACCGGACCACTTACCAAATGTGTTCCGGTTTGGAATATTAATGAACCGGAAGAGTTTTCCAAGGTGTTCCGGTTTGTGTTTCGTACAGATAAAAGGAGAGTGTTTGTTCAAGATCAGTAAAAAGTGAAAAATGAGAAAAAAAATTCCTATTTATGTAAGGGTAATTTCGTCAAAAAAATATGATTGTTGGGGTAGAAGGGCAAATGTAGGGGTAGGAAGTAAAATTTTCCAAAGTTAGATGTGTTTAGATGTCCATCAATTTGATTAAAATCATGGAAAAAAAATGAACATATGAAAATATGTGGTTTTTCCATTGTGATTTGGTTTTTTAACATGAATCCAAACACACACTGCCAAATCCATCCAACGAGGAGAGGAGAAAGTCATTTTGTGTGAATGATTTTGAGCTCCTAATACAGTGGTTAGTTATTTGGTGTTCAATAATAGTAACTTCATACTCCACAGCATACCTGATATGGATAATTAATTTCTTTGTTATATTTTCGGCATCACACAAAAACTGTATTACAAACCAAACTCAGTAAAAATATTTATCAACGCGTTAAATCTGAAATCTCAATAAAGCAAACAATATACATGAACCCCACCAATATATGCAACACAACCTTTCCTAGAATGAGCAAGGTTTATTTTCCATCCTCAGTCATGCCTTGCCTAACAACTTGCTTCCCTTAATTCTCACTTTCTTCCCTTACTCCTCACTTTCTTTCTTCTTGTAAACAGTCTCCTCAGAAAATCAAAACCTCCGTATTTCTTATGCGCTACAATTGCTAGCGATCTTGTGCCATTGCTTTTATCGTTTTGCTCTGAACCATTAACCTTCACACGAGGAGTTTGCAAAGCACTTGGTTTTTCAGATTCAACAAGGGGGGACTTCTGCACATCTTCAATACGTTTGCTTTCTTCATCTTCGTGACTGGTTTGTTTCCCTTCTTTAGCATCATCCTCGGCTAGCATATGGTTCCGCAATGAAGACCGTTTGATCAAGTTCTTCTTCTGAGACGGAATGTCCATAGTTGCAGAGCTAACTTTGTCTAAAACTGCAGTTTCAGTAGATGAAGCAAGTGCTTTGAGTTGCTTCCCAATGTTGATGATACTTTCTTGACACTCTGCTAACTTTGACGAAGCTGTCGTGATCTCCCAGCCCTGATATGACATAGCATGATAGCAGCATGCAGAAAAATATTTGTTATTATCACGAGTCAATGATAATTGTTCGCGCTATAGAGCACGGGTATCGCTGTTATATTTCATGGATTAAAGAAGATACAAATTTCTTACAGTTTGATGTATCTTTTCCACTTCGCATTTGCCATTTGTTGGAGAATCCTTCTTCGCGATGCTGTTACCACGTTTACAAAATCAGATTCATTAACCATTAAAGGAAAAGAAAATTGTAAAATGCTTGAAATCGAAAAGGGTGAAAGGTGTAAAAAGAAATTTCCCTCTTCCTGTTTACCTTTCCAGCTGGAGTTGAAGCTCAAGACATGTTGCTTCTAATTCCTCGCACGAGTTCTTTTTATTCTCAAATTCAAATTCTAACGACGAAAACTTTTGATAGATGTTATTCAGTTTTGCTTGAGCTATTGTAAGTTGTATGTCGAGATCTTCATTTATCATCATTTGTGTCTCAATCTTCTCTTCAGCCATGGCTTTCAATTCTTTCAATGTCGCTATTTCTGATTCTAAAGCTTCAATGCTATTTTGCGCTTCTTGACATTGATTGGTCAAGTTCTTACTCTCTTCAATTACTGACAGCACCTTTTCTTCCAAGTCTTTCTTTGCCGACTTTGTATTCGTCAGATCATCTTTTAACTTTCTAATTTCTTCAACGAAATCACACCGACTAATCTCATCAGACCGATCATCTGGATATGCAACTGAAGGTGTGTGGAATGATTGTTTATCATTAACATCAATTTGATTTTCATTTACTGACTGAAAAGAGTTAAAGTGCTTCTTTATCTTATCCCTTGCAATTGAAGCATTTGTGGAGTTAGCACAATTATTAATGCTCCATTCCAAAGCAAATGCAAGTTCCTCGACAAAATTTTCGAAATCGGCTCTTCCTGTTAATAAATTTTTGCAGGTGTGAACAAGTTGATGCAAAAGTGGACTCAAGTCTGAAACCTTCCACTGGAAAACATGAACAAAGTAATCTTTTGATTTAGGTGATTGAGACAGTACGTCTGAATTTTGATTCTCCTCCAAGCAATCTTGACTATTGTTGCAGACAAATGAATTCGGAGCAATTCCTTCGATGAGCTTGATGATTCGATGAACTGCTTCAATAAAACCACTGAAACTGTTAACATGAAAAGAATTGGCTTCTCCTGGATGCGACGACTTTTGAGTTATATCGGATTTGCATGCAGTTGAATGATTTATACATCCGAGCGCGATTTTTATGTCATCAAATAGTTCATCGAGACTTCGTTTCGATATGCGTTTCTCCTCCAACATGGCTTTCAAAACAATTTGAAGCCAATCAAATGGTTTCTTATTCCTTTCATCAATGCCAAAATCTTGTTCAACTGGTACTATATCCCTTCCACTTACTTCAGATAAGTATCCTCCTCCTCCTTCCGGTGTATCAACCGAAACTATAGCTCTTTTTTCCGTCTCAACAAAATCATCCATTGAATACATGTCACGATGAACTTCTAATGCCTTATTGTTCTCGTAAATTTTAGCCTCCGAGATTCTTAAATGTTCGAGTTCTGAAATAAGCGCGTTCGCCCAAGATCCAGAAGAGAGAGCCTCATCATCACTAGAAATGTCGAAATTTGACATTAAAGGAAGTTCATTTGACGCGGAGTTATACCTTGCTAGCTTCATGGACTTGTGATTTTCAGAAAACTTTCTAAGCAGAACCTCAGCCTGTGATAACCTGGAAGCTGTTTCGCCATACATAAACCTCGAAGAATCTAGTTCAGAGTTTTTTTTGGCTAAAACTCTTTTGAGTGCCTTGTTTTCCTCATCCAAATCTCGTAAACGTTTGCTCATCAAACCGATACTCTCCTCGGATACTCGTGTAGGATTTGAATTCTTTCTTCTCATATCTGTCTCTCTTCTCATCACTCCAGTTTCACTCTTCCTTTTCCGAATCACGAGACGGAGTCTCTGACACTCGGATTCTAACTCCGAGGCTTTCTGAGAACTCTCGAGATATTGTTTGTGTGATGCGTCTGCATACTGACGACTATAGTCTATCTCCTCCTTCCTTATCTCAAGTTCTTTCTCCAACATGTGAAACTCGTATCTCAAGAATGCATTTTCCTTTTCTGTTGAATCTAACCTTGTCATCAGTGTGTTAAACTCAGCATCTGCTTCTTGTTTACATCGAAGAATCTCCGCGACAGATTCCTCTTTGAAGAATAACGCATTTGTTAAACAAGTATTCTTATCAGTTAACTCATCTATCCTTTTATTTGCTTCCCTCAACTTCTCTTCCAATTCTTTCTGAACCTTCTCGTGCTCTTTCGATATCTTTGAAATGGAAACACGAGGCGCTTGCTCTTGTTCTTCTTGAACACAGGTTAGTGGCTGCAAAGGTTTCTGCTTCTGCAATGTTGCATCTGTAGGAGTAATAGCTTCAGAAGACACTTCTTTGTCTAAATCTTCACCAGACTCTATTTCAACGGGCGAATCAAGGAGGACTTTTGCTAACTTCTCGTTTAGACTTCTTCGTGACGATCTTCCCGATCCGCGTTCCTTGTCTGTTGAAAGATCTTTTGCCTGATAAAATGTAGTGTTGGTATATTAATCAAACCATACATTTTTCCAGTGAATTCAGTTCTAAAAAGAGTAATATGATCGATTAACACTTCGCTGAAACTTAGCATAGAATAATGGCTTAATAGATTTCTGGTTTGCAGAAAAAGAAGAGTGAAATAAAGCTATAAGTACCTCTTTTTCAATGACTTGAGAAGGAGTGACAACTTTTTCAGCTGCAAAGATTATCTTCTCTATGGATTTTTTCCTCCAATGCCATGGCTTGTGACTCATGATTTCTGATGCTATTCAAGACCAGAAAGAGAAAACTTCATGCTATTGTACAATAACTATCAATGAGGAGAATTTCTATTTCCTACATTAGTGTCTTCTATATTTGGTCCTAAAAAATATGCAATCTAAAAAATATAAGCAGACTAACGAATCGGGAATCTTATAGTCAATTTATTATTTACTAGCATGCAAACAGACACGTGCCCGTTTGTTCGCTTTTATCAACGCAGAGCCATGTGACTGGGTATCTGGCTAGTCACATGGCTCTGTGTTTCGGTTGTACTCGGCGAGGCTTCTTAACAAGTGGTGGATATTAATTTGTGATTTAATTTGAAGTCTTACTAAAGAATGGACTAGGTAAAAATGATACTAAGGAAATGACCCATGCAAGTGAAGCATGAAGGTTTTGGTTGAACTTGTGGTGTCATATTCAGTCTTTATAAAAGAATTATTATTACAAGTGATCCTAGAGCAATAGAGAGAAATACACCATGTTTCCATGCATATTTTTAGTATGTTGCACTTCAATTGAAACATTGTTTTCAGTTAAAACTTACAGAGGCTATAATCTGCCACAAAGAAAGAAAGAAAAACACTGTTGCAAACAGAAAAAATGCTCTGCAGTGAAAAGCTATAACAGCTACAACAGTTAACTCTACAAAATGGAAGAGAACAAGTAGAAGAAAAAGTACACTAGAGGAGTAAAGAGAGGAGGATAGTGCTAGAGTTTGTACCTTGTAAAATGTAGCATGAAGAAGAAGAAGACTTTTAACAGGTTTTGTAAGGCTTTTGGTGTTAAAATGGTGTTAGGAGATGAAAGTAAAAGAAGTGAGAAAAATGGAATGGCTGGTAGAAAAAGTACTACCAACGGACATTTATCATAGGATGCTGAACATCTCCACCGACAACTACAAAACCTGCTTTTTAATATAAAGTTCCACACCATACACCTAAGATTAATTATTTAGATGTTACCATAAAGTTAAAATAAAAATCATATTCACATATTATTATTATATCAACATGTTGTAATGGAGTGAAAGAGAAGCTAGTAACAGTGACTATAACTCTTTAATGGAAACAGTTGTAGTATACTAGTAGTGGTATAGGTGAGACACACGCCTACATTGATTCTTTTGGTTATCTGTTAAATGTTGACAAGCTTGGCATTAAACATGCATGCTAAAGGCTATGCTAAAATCACAATATTGATATTTGACATGCTTTAGAATTCCATGGATGTAGATCATTAGAATAATTTAATAGAAACATAGCTATCAAGATAAAATCTTTAATCATGAAAGATCTGTACATGGATGCTTTTTCTTTTCCTTTTATTTATGGATGAGGCCCATGGCTACTTGGTTAGTCATATAATATGATTAAACTAAGCTGTTGCTTATTAGTGAATTTGCAACTAAGTTCCAATAAAGCACTTTGCGTGATTGGCTGTTTTGATTAATCATATAATATAGTTAACTATTTGGAGAATGGTTTGATTTATTTGGCATGTGTCCCTACATGACCTTCCAATAGGCAGCTTTAACAAAAGTGAGAAGCATAATGCAAGGATACTTTTGACTTTGAAAACCATAAAATGCATTAAATCGATCAACAAAAAAATGAAATATATAAGAAAATAGAAAATGCATACTTTATTTGATAGGATAAGTTTTTGTTTTATTTTTGTAAAGTGGGGAATAGTGTTGTGTATTTCCCAAACAATATGATGGTCAATGCAGTCCTTGATTTATTACTAGTTTTTTTTTTTTTTAATTTATTTATTCTTTCTCAATATATCGAGATATAAGTTTTACTCAACTATTCATTAAAAAAAAAAAACACTTTTCACATCCATCTGATAAATTTTAAACTTGAGGAGATATGACAAGTCAAGTAATAGTCTAATAGTTTCAAGACGAATAAATGAAGAAAATATTTCATCGATGTCAACCCCTTCGATTTGAGCATATTCTTGGGCCTCAAGATGAGTTTTATTTTTAGTAATATACCCAATCTCATAAGTCTTATTATTGTAGATCCATTTTAGTAATATACTCAATCTCATAAGTCTTATCATAGGTCTAGAAACAAGTTATCATACTTCATTTCTCTCAAACTGAGTATCCTCTTCCAGCATAACATTGACCCGAAATTCATCATTGAGGGCTTCTTTCACATTCTTGGTTAAATTTTTGAAATAAAGCATATATTAAATATCACTTCTCTATAATTAACTTGTTCTTTTCTTTGTGTAGTGACTCCTTCGTCTATATTTATATAATATTTTAATACGATGATTCTTTTTTATCTTGATGATGGTTCTTTTCTTCAGAATCAATATTTCCATCATCATTTGAATTTCCATCTTTCTCATCTAATTGTCAGTTGTTCTCCATATTGTCTAGAACATGTTGCTTATCATTTTGACTAGTGATACCAGGATCTTCGTCTTCGTCGAGGATCATTTCCATTTGATTTCATTAACAATAACATTTATGGATTCCATTATATATTTTGTATGATTGTCAAACATTCAATACGCAATGTTCTTTGGATCAAATTTCCTTCTTTGTTCATGGTCAAAAAGAATGTAGCATGTATTCACAAACACATGAAAATATTTAACTTTGGGCTTCCTTCCCCTCCATATCTCATAGTGAGTAACCTTGGTGCCTGACCAAAGTGTTACTCGATTGTGAATATGACAAGCAATATTCGTTGTTTTTGCCTAAAAGTGACATGGAATATGTTTGGAATGTATCATAACCCTAGCCATTTCTTGTAAGGTACACTTCTTCCTTTCAACAATCTCATTCCGCTAAGGAGTGATGAGGGCATAGAACTTATGAGTAATGCCTTCAGTAGTGCAGAAAGAAGAAAAGTTGGAGTTTTAAATTCTCCGCCATGATTGTTTCGAATGTGAATGATTTTGTCAATCTCTTCTCCTTTTTCACATTGTAGACGATGACAAAGTGTTTCAAAAACAACGCAGGTGTCAAAATTTTCACGAATATATTCCACCCAGGTGTATTTGGAGTATTCATCAACACACAAAAAACATTTCTTTTACCTTTAAGTCTCTTAACTTGCATAGGTCCCATAAGATACATGTGACGTAATTCAAGAACACGAGTAGTGGTGAGATGTTGAAATTTATTTTATGACATATTGGTTTGTTTCCTAACCTGAACATCTCCACAGGTTTTACCTTCTTTGATCTTGAGATCAGGTATGCCTATGATATATTTTTATTCAATAATCTTCCTCATGCTTATGGAATTTAGGAGCCAGAGCTTCCTATGCCACAACTTAGTTTCTCCAACTTTAGATATGAGATAGGATTGAGGCTGATTCCTACTAATGTGTGACCATACGTAGAAATTGTCAATAAATATAAAATCCTTCACGAGTTGAGCGTGTTATTTATTTGTAACAATGCATTCTTCATTATTAAACTTAATGCTTAAATCTTGATAACATTGTTGACTGATGCTGATGAGATTGTCAGTAAGATCATCAACCAACAACACATCCTTAAGACAAGGAAAACTAGGATAGTCCAATATAATCTTTCCAATATTTTTTCCTTTAACACCATCGTCAAAAGTAACATAAAAGTTGGAATAAGATTTGATGTTTTATAGATAGTTTTTTCACCAATCATGAGTCTTGAACAACCATTATCAAAGTACAAGTATTCTCTAGATGAAACTCTAAGAGAGGTGCAATTAATATTACCTTGAAGCTTAGGCTTAATAAGCCAAATTTGTTGAGGATGCAGGCCAACCTTTACATTGCATTGGGGATATATTTGTTTTTTATGCATATTTTTACCATATAGTTTATAGAAGAAAGGACGACTGTGACCACATCGACAACAGTAATGGCAAACTCAGGGAGGAATGACTGAGGCATTAATGTGCTGTTAATAGTGTTTGGTAGGTTGTTATGACATTATTCCACCCATCTTGGTTTATTTCTTATGTGTAGGAGGAATAAACATAGTCTTTGGGGCTGTTGATCCACTAGTATATTCAAGTCCCTTCATATTTTTACAGGTTTGCCCATACTTAAAATGTCATTAAGTTTATCAACTCTAGAAGTTATCATGCATACAGATTTGGTCATTCCTTCAAATTTAGAATTGAGACGCCCAACTTCTTACTTCAACTCAGTAGTAGTGAGCATGAGTCGAGTTATGTATTAAAGAAGAACTTTAAGTATTTCCTTTTGTATATAAATCAATTGGGATTCTTGAGTCCACTTTAAATTAAGATTTTTATATGCTTCACGAAGGGTATCATCTAATAGCTCATCTTCATTATTTTCATTCCCATTATCATTAGGAAATACATTAGAATTAAGTAACTCAGTATTTTGAACCTCTTTGAAGTGGGTAGTACAAGCCAGAGTACTATTTGTTTGATCATACTCACTTTTTCATTAGATTCGTCATCTGAAAAGGCGACATTATATATTTTTCTTTGTTTTCTCAAAAAATTTGGACATTCAGTTTGAATATGCCCAAAATCCTTCACATTCATGACATTGGATTCCTTTATATTTGTTGGGATTGCTGGATTTTTGTCTTTTTCCATCTTCTCCTTAATGCTGAAAGTTACAACTTTTCAGACTCTATTAATGATTGTCATTGATATATAAAGTGACATAGTTCCTAAATATTCTATAAAATTTTCTCACGATCTTTCTAAAATTATTAGTGAGCATAACAATATATTCAATTAAATTATCATAAGTTTTATGGGCTGCATGGCCTTCATGATCAGTAATGTCAACCTTGAATGCTACATCTTTACATTTTTTCCTCAATTATGTCATCAATGGCCATCTCAAAAGCGAGAAAGGAGTCAATCAACTCATCAATATTCAATGTGGATATATTTTGAGCTTTCTCAATGGTGGTAACCTCCATGTCAAACCTCTTTGACAAATATCTTAGAGTTTTTCTTACAAGCTTATTGTATGACATCTTTTCACCAAGAGCGAAGGAGTTATTAGCAATGTCACAAAGGTGAACATTGAAATAACTAATAATTTCATCCTCAAGAATCTTCAAGTTGTTAACTTTAGTGGCAATGAGTTGAAGTCTTGACATGCGAACTTTGGAAATTATCTTATAAGCAACTTCATGGGGTTCACATGCCTCTTTGGTACTAGTGCATGTGTTAATGATCCTAAAGATATTTTACTCAAATCCATTGTAAATAGCACAAATAGCATGAGAGTTCCCAAGCGCATCTTCATCTTCGATAAGTGTCCAATATTTTTCACGCTTCACAAATTCATAATCATCATCAACTTTGATCGTAGGAGGAGTCCATCCATTGATGACCCTTTCCCAAGTCTTGCTATCCATGGACTTAAGAAAGGTGACCATGTAGGTCTTCCAATTGTCATAACTAGTATAATCAAGTATTAGTGGATGATTAACAAATCCTCCTTCTTTGGTATGATCTATCTTAAACAAAATATTGTAGATACCTTGAAACACACCTAACCAAAACAAAATACCTACTTTGATACCAATTAAAATTTTGTTTGATCAATAATAAGATGTCACACACAAATTTAAAATAATATGAGAGACAAGATGATCTGAAATAATAGATAAAAAATAAACAAATAATAAATAAGAGGCACCAAGAATAAGTAACTCAGATTGGTGCAATTGTCACCAACGTCTGAAGGGATGTAGTCCAAAGAAAAGGAAATTCACTGATTACAAGTAGTCAATATTATGCAATGGTCTCATCTAAACTCTCCCTATTAAGTTCCATTTTCCTAATACTACATGTGAGTTTCAACTCAGGTTCTCCCTAAATCTCATATCCCCTCACTTTCACTCAAACACCCACATGAGTATTTCCAAGAATGAATTATTTAGGATGTGATAAACTTCACAAGTACAAAAAAATAACAATGATATAGTTTTAAACAAGAAAAACAATATAAAACTCGACTCCACAAAACTCTTAAACGGCGTAAGTATTCTTTCAAAACTATATATGCCACAAGGTGTATAATCTCTTTATTTAGAGATATCAATCAAACCAAAAAGCCCAATAATGGAAATTTCTTAACAGACCTCCTAACCTTCTTGGCCACCCCTGGCGAAATTCCCAGAATGCCCCTATATTTCGGAAATGCATCTCCGAAATCACTTATTTTCTGAAAAAAAAGGGTGATTTCGGAAGTGCACTTCCGAAAACACGAAAAAAAGGTGTTTTCGGAGATGCATTTCCGAAAACACCCCCTTTTTTGAGTTTTCGGAGATGCATTTCCGAAAAATCCCCTTTTTGGGAAAGGGGGTGTGTTCGGAGATGCATATCCGAAATATTCGAAGACCAAATTGGTCTTGGAATGTTTCGGATATACACTTCCGAAAGAATTCAATAATTATTAAAAAATTAAAATCAAAGTGAATCAATACAATTAATAGGTATAAAATCAAGGTGAATCAATAAAATCAAGGTGAATCAAAATTTCCTAAACAATTTTAAAGTTAAAAATTATTTTACTAACTTATATAAATCAAAAACATTTTAATTTCATAATTAAATTTTGAATATTTAGAATTAAATATAAAATTTATTCTTTAAATAAAATTAAGACAAAATCTTTTTTTAATTTTTTTAAACTAAATAAAAATTTATAACTCATTTTTAATTATGAATCAGAATAGAAATATATAAATATATAATAATTATTATATAAATATATAATAATATAATAATTATTATAAATTAAAACACTATTTTTTTAATTTTTTTAATTATTATATAAATATATAAATATATTTATAATTAATATATAATAATTATTATATAAATATATAAATATATAATAATTTTTATAAATATATAATAATTATTATAATTATTATATAAATATATAAATATATAAATTAAAACACTCATTTTTTTAATTTTTTTTGTAAATATATAATAATTATTATAAATATATAAATAAAAAATTATAACTCATTTTGTAAGTGAAATTATTTTAATTAAAATTATTTTAAATTTTAAAATATGAATCAGAATAGAAATATATAATTATTATTATTCATAACTCATAAATTATATCAAAATATATAATTATTATTATTCATTACTTATAAATTATATCAAATTTATGATATATGAATTAATTAATATCATAAAATTAATTTTTAGGATTTTTTTAGATTTTTTTTTGTTGTTTCGGAGATGCATCTCCGAATTTGTCAAAATCTCAATTTTTGGGATTTTTTCGGAAATGCACTTTCGAAGTCTGAAAAATTTTTTAAAAAAAAATATTTCGGAAATGCATTTCCGAAGCGGAGTAAAATTGGGTTTTCGCAGGGGATGACTCCCATAGAGAGGTGGGTAAAGAAATTTTCCCAATAATTCAATCACACTAAATCTATTCTTTAGCGAAACTCAACCTTTTAATTAAATCAAATCAAATCTTCATCTAAACTCAATCTTTCAATTAAAGTAAATCCAATCTTCAATTTAACTCATTATTTTAATCAAAGCAAATGTAATTTAAAAATTTTAACTTGATTTTGTTTAATAATTCTCCTATACACTTTTGGGAAATTTAGAACATCTTATTCCTTTCATGCAAGATGATTTCAAATTAAAAAATTCACATGGATCATGCATTATAAAAGTTTACACTACATTGTACAACTTTAGGTATATGTCAAGATGCATAAGTTATATCAGTATACTATACACTCATGAAATCATGTATTAAAGAGAAAAAAATGTTATTAGCATGTGATTTTCTTACACTCATAGACGAACTAGGTTTACTTCCGACATCATTTAATTGAAAAATAAATTAAAATATTCAATCAAACAATTTAAAACCATGCTCTTAAGGGACAAATAGAAACACGTGGTCTCAAAAATACAATAAAAAATTAAAATACATAAATTCCAAACTTAAACTCACATTGTGGGGAGGGTTGAGCAGTAATCAATATAGAAAAGGAATAGGGAATAAAGCTACTTTTTTTTTGATGTTTTTATATGAAGAACAGTAACAAATCCTAAAGATACATGAATTTTTGTGACATTTTTGGCTCATTTATGTAAATATTGTGTCTTCAATTCCATGCTTGGATATGTTTTCGACCGATTTGTGTCTTCATGATAACTTGTATGCCTATGTTTGGACATGTCACTTTGTCTCATCTTTTATAATTGTGGCTCATTAATAAATTAAATTTTTTTTCCCATTTTTATAGGTTCTCCCTAACCCGTGGCAAAAAATAAAAAAAATATCATGAGAGAAAGGATATTTTTGGAGATACATCTGAAGATACATTATTTTCCCATAAAAGAAGCGTAAAAGGGTGAGAGTCTCTCACTTTGCCAAAATTTAATTCGGAGATGCATCTTTGTATGTGTTTTTTGATATGTCTACAAATGCGTATCTAATTAACCTTTATTTTAAAATTTAAAGTTTTTTCGGAGATGCATCTCCAAACATCTTTAATTAATATATAACGCGCGCGACAAACACTTCTTCTTCATTATGAAACTTTTGAGATTCCTTCATTGGAGCTCATGGTCAACTTTCTTCTAGTCCATTTTTCAAGGATCAACACTACCTCTATTTCAAGCTTTCCAATCCCAGCTCACTCCACTTACCATATTCAACATTTTTCATTCTCATCACTTTTTTTAGTAAGTTTCTCATTTAACTTATTTTGAGTGTTGATAAACATATAAGGTAAAATATATTGTTTTAAATGCATTAGGTAGTAGTCACATTCAAAATAGGTAGATGTTCGAGACATGCACTTTTGTTTGGTTGCATTTTGATAGGTTAGGGCAAGACTGACGTGGGTTTCTGCCATTTTTATAAACATGAGCTTATTCGGAGATACCTCTCTGAATTGTATCCTAATGATTTTCGGAGATGCATATCCAAAAATGTTATGATTTTTTCGTAGATGCAAACTGATATCATTTAATTATTTTTCCAGGAAAATGGTTTCACACAATAGTGAGAGATTTAGACTCAGTCATGAAATCCAACACGCGTCCAGTCAACGTGAGATGGCTAGACTTCAGAGTGAGCAGGAAAGGGTTAAGCGGGGAACCATCCCTAGCCCTCTTAACAGGGAAGCATAGACTTTTAGGAGTCTTCTATCTCAGGGGTCCTTATCTCAGGGGCATGTCTCCCTCGCTCATGAAGGTCGGGATTCACCGGTTGGTTGATGATTGTCAGTCTACCTCCCGGTGTATATGCTGCACCATAATCACCCATGAGTCTCTCAGGTGGTGGGGGATTTTCGCCCATGTCTTCTTCTTCTCTTTCAGATTCTGAACATGAATGAACTGAGACAACTTTATCTTCTGATCCCAGTTTAGCTAATTGAGCTTGTTGCGTCTTACGTGCAAAGTTCTTTCAATTTCTGCGTCAAAAGGAAATTCAATTGAGGGCTTTCCTCGCATAAAAGATTAGGCAGATATCATAAGTAATAACAAAAAGAAATTATAAAAATACAGTAAGTAAAATTTTAATTGACGAGCAACAGATTTTTTATTGAACTAAAGAAAACTCTATATTTCGGCAGTCCCCGGCAACGGCACCAAAAACTTGATCGGTAAATTAGCAAGTGCATTAATCTGCTAATGTAATAATAATGGAAAATCCCAAAGTATCAATCTCAAGGACTGCGTGGTGTTATAGAGTTGTGTTTCAATTCAATTAAACAAAAGCCTTGGGATTTTGGTTTGGAGAGTTCTGAATAAAATTGCAAATAAACTTAAAAGATTGACTTGGCCAAATATGAGTGACACGCCAGGGTAGGTGTGTGCATTAATATGTAACAACTCTGAATCCTTATTTCAATAACAAATCTTAAATTATTAACTACTAGTTCTTAAAGGTGTTTACCCCTAATTCCTTAGTGGGCAAACCTTTGAACATTCATCATAAATCCTAATTCTTTAGCGAATTATGATGAAATCAAGCCTTTGAATTATCAAGAATATTCCAGTTACTATAGGGTATCCCTATTTCTAGGTAATATCTACTATAGTCTAATTGTACAAAAACTCTAACAATGGCGGTCCAGCCTAATTGCTAGTCATACATCAATCCTGTTTGTTTGACGAGGAAAGGTTTAGAAACATTGTACAATTAAATTAAACTTGAAAGACAAATAAATTACTGAAATTGGGAAATCAAAGTCATTAAAAATGTTAATCAGGGACACCCCCTAACATTGGGGGTTTAGCTACTCATACTGTTTAAAGAACTCAAAATATAAATCATAGACATTACAAGTGTTGGAGATGAAATTGATCTTCAATCGCTTTCGTTCATGAAAATCTCCTTCTCGCCGAAACCCTTGTCTTCTTCAATCTTCTCTCGTTATATTCTTTGCTTGCCAAAAAGTGCCTAATCCATCGTGAAAACTCATCTAAATACTACAGACGCACTTAGGTTGGTTGGAAGTACCCTAAACTCCCCCACAGCGTAACCCATGGATACAATTTGAAAAAAAATTCATGAAATCAGCGTCATATGCTGACACGACCGTGTTAGCTTCTGTCAGCTTAAAATTTGGTTTTTTGTCCAAGGCCTCGTGACACGACGCGTCTCTTGACACGGCCCGTGCCAGCCCCTGACTTCAGAATTTGGCTTTGAGGTCTTCATCAAAGCTGTAGCCATTTTCATTAGCGAAATTTTGCCGCCAGTTCCACGTCATTCTGAGTTATGACGCTCTAGTTATGATCAAAATACCATACGCCCGTCATGATTTTCAATTCCTTCGAAACTCCGCGTTTTGTACTTTTTTGCACCAATTTGTCTTGATTTATTCCTCTGAGCCTAAAAACACTAAAACACCAAACCAAAGTATAAAATGGAAAAGAATGCAATAAAACACTTAACAATATAAATCAAATATAACATAAATCAACGATAAATAGGGAATGAGCGATTATCCCCTCATTATTCTAGATAAAATTTCCCTTATATTTGACTTCCTTTCATGCCGTTACTGAGCATGGACACATCGCATTCAACATTTTCGCAAGTGGGCGAGAAATCTATTAAAAAGGCACTCATTATGACAAATGAGGGAACAATGGAAACAAAGGGCATCTAGGGGCCATACTTTGGGAAAAGGGCATAGCCCACATGATTTTAGTGGGCATTGTGTTGCCTCATATGTATTCCTCGAAAATATACAGCCCTTCAAGCATGATATTTTGTGAAGGTAAAGTGATTTAGTCTCCTACCCCATCACACAAGAATTTAAGTTGAGTCTCTCAGACGAGACTTTAAGTTGATTCCCTAAGGCGATACTTTAAGTTGAGTCCCTTAGGTGATACTCTAATTAAAGACTCTCATGCGAGACTTTAAGTTGAGTCCCTTAGGCAAGACTTTAATTTTAGTCTCTCAAGCGAGACTTTAAGCTAAGTCCCTTGGGTGATACTTTAAGTTGAATCCCTTATGAGAGACTATAAGTTGAGTCCGTTAGGCGAGACTTTAAGTTGAGTCTCTTATATGATACTTTAAGTTGAGTCACTCGGGCGAGACTTTAAGTTGAGTCCCTCAAGAGAAACTTTAATTTGAGTCTCTCAGGAGAGACTTTAAGTTCAGTCTCTCAGGCGAGACTTTAAGTTAATTTCCTCAAACGAGAATTTAAGGAAAGTTCCCCAGGAAAGACTTTAAGGTGATTTATTGCTCCTTATTCTGCGAGGATCTTCCAATAGAAGCCCAATACTTATGTAGCCTCTTAAGGGAGGCAAGGATATTCTAACAAAATCCTGACATTTAGATTTCCTCTTGAGGGAGGGAAGGATCTTCCAATAGAAGTCCAACATTTAGATTGCCTCTTGAGGCCGACAATGATCTTCCAATGGAAGACCAACATTTAGATTGCCTCTTGAGGGAAGCAATGATCTTCCAATGGAAGTTTAACATTTAGATTTACTTAGCAATAGAATAATCTGATGTAAATACAATAACTACTAGCTATTCAAAGGGATTCGTACATTGGCTGTCTAATTTCCTTAAAGCAAATAACAAAAAATAGCTAACAATATTAATATCTTAGGTTAACTGAGTTGCATGTCTATGGGATAATTTGTTCATCCAACTCTTTGAGCTGTTAGACTCCATGAGGTAGTTCTGACATATGCGGTATGGACCCACCTAGCTCGGTTGTAGTTTCTCTTACAAGATGGGTACGATAAACTATCTGAGTACAAGGTCTCCTTCATGCATTTCTCTCGGGACCGCTTTTGAGTTTTATATTTTGGCTGCCCTTTGCTCTCGGCAAACTCCCTGATGTGGGAGATGTCCGAGTCTCATCAATTAGGTCGGTTGCGCTTTTAAGCCATACTTCATTCTCTTCTTCATTGAATTGAGAACACAGTCACATGCACATGTCAATTTCAGTAGGTAACATGGTGTTAGCATCTTATACCATTGTGAATAAAGTCTCTTTGGTGGTTGAATGACGGTGGTATGATATGAGCAAAATACCTCATGAAGTTGTTCCTCTTAGAGTGCTTTGGCTTCATCCAACTTTTTTATTTATTCCCCCGAGTATTACTTTATTTGTTGACTCGGCTTGCCCATTTACCAGTGGATGGACAACAAAGATAAACTTTGTCAATACACCAAGTCGCGATAGAAACTGGTCACATTGGAGATGGTGAATTGAGTACCACTTTTCATAATAGGGAGCGACGCGAGGAAGGCCTTTACGTTTGTGAATATAAATTTTTGGTGTTTTTTAACATAAAATGTTTATTTTTGAATTTTTTTTAACTTGTTTCCTAATGATACAAATTAGCATAACTTAATACAAACTTATTTTTATTTTAATTAAAAAATAAAATAAAATATACAAAATCTGCTCTGGTTTGATGGCAAGTTTGTAAATGTCCATTATTTCTTTTTTAAAAAATTATTAAAATTAAAAAATATATGAAATTAAAATTTAAAATGTTTGGTTGGATATAATTAAATTCACTTGTGTATATTATTGAGATATTTTTACTACATATAAAAAAAATGCATTTTCAGTTTTTAAAAAATTAATGTTTTAATAGAACATGTTTATAATATGAAAATATAATAACATGTGTCTGGGTGGTGTAGTTGGTTATCACGCTAGTCTCACACACTAGAGGTCCCCAGTTCGAACCTGGGCTCAGACATCTTTTTTGAATAAAAATTATGTTAAAATTAAGACATCTTTTTTGAATAAAAATTATGTTAAAATTAATTTAAACATTAATTAATTCTACAAAAATTATTAAAATTTGTATTAATGTCAAAGTAATCTATATTATTTGTTGGGGTATTTATGTCAAATAAAAATAAAAATAATTTTGAAAAATAAAAAAATTGTCAAGTATTTGAAGATATAAATAAATTTATTTTAAAAAATTATTAAAACATAAATTAAGTATTTAGTGGTTAATATAACTAAGTGATATATATGTCACATGTTGGAGGAAAGCAATCCAAAGCAAAAGAATGAGACTTCATTTATGAGGAAATATTTATTGAAATCTTAACATATTAACAATCTTTTTCTACCTTTTGACCATTAATTAAGAGAGAAGCAATCTTGGAATTTCCCTTAATTAACATAGAAGAAGAAAACATGGCTAGTTGGATCGCCACTGCATTAAGGATTAACATAAAGATAGAGATCCAAAAAGCTCATAGATAAAAAAATTAGAACAAAATCTAGAAATTTCAAACCACTCCCAAACAAAAAATGCTCATATGGAGAATTATTAAAAAACCTATACCAACCAAAGAGAAATAAAGGTAATAGATGTGATCCTATTTTCCGTGGATAAAACTCTCGTTACAACATTTTTGTCCTATGGAAACACAAACAAAATTGTTACCAAACTTGAAAAAATCGTTGCCTTAAAATAAGAGAATGGTTTTAAGGTCTCGGCAAACAGAGGTGTTGCCTTAGTCTTTCATAGCAATTTTTCTACCTGACGACAACACCTTGTAGATAACTGTTGTTTTAGGTATATTTAGATCATGATTTTCAGATTTCCTAACAACATTTTATACATGTTCTTAGCTTATAACAGTTGCAATTGAGATATTTTAAGGAACAATTTTCTAGGGGCTTTCATAACAGTTTGTCATGTTTCTTATTTTAAAACCTTTCTGATAGACTCGTATCTATAAGGGTGTGTTTGTTTCGGTGCTAGAAAAATAATTCCTGGAAATCTGAGGCTGGAAATAATTATTCCTTTGTTTGGTAGATGGAAAAGAAAAAAATGTCTTGGAATAAATAATACCCACGAATAAAAGTTACTCATGAAATTGTAATTATTTATTCCCATGTCAAAGGGTGGGAATCTTTTATTCCCATGGGAATAAAAAATAACTAACTATAACTACCCACTTCCATAATATTTCAACCCATTATTTTTTATTTTTAAAATTTTAAAATAATAAATAAAATAAAATTCAAAATTATTCCAAGGAACCTTAATTATTTACCCAAACAAATTGATGGGAATAAAATTCCTAGGATTAACATTCCTAGGAATAACATTCCTCAGATTATAATTTTAATCTCTCAAACAAACACACCCTATGACATCTATAGTGGCTATGTAAATCAATTTATTTTATGAACCTTGTATAATAAGTAAAAAGGGAAACATATATTCTAGGAGGACAAAATTAAACACCAACGAGTTACCTCTAAGAAATTTAAGAAAAAAATAATTTAGAGGCAACCAATACATAAGACATAATATATGTTTTCAATTGAATTTTTTTCATATTCATCTAAAAGAGCATCATAGTCATAACTAGTGGCGACAAGAAGGCCTCTCGTGGTTCAGCCAAAATATGTTCCTCCATGATACTACAAGTAAAATTAAGACAGATTAGACAAGTTACACTTATAATAGTATGTGCAGTGCAAGCATTTTTTGAAGTCATTTTAAACAAGTTATGACCATTCATGTAGTAGTTTGCAAATGATCCCCCTTAAGTTACAAATTGTGCAACTGCAAAGGCTAAATCTCAGACAAAAGATGTGCATCAAACTTAGGTAACAAAAATAGAAAATTAAGAAAAGGAGAAAGCCAATAGAAAATGAGACAGAACGTTGAGTTATGAAATTATAAACATGCTTCTTAATATTATTTTCCAAAAAATAAAGTTAAGGATATAATATCTAAGTTGTTCTATTGTTTGAGGTATTACAACTACCAATGTGTGAATTACAACAATAGTAGCTTCATGGATCCATCTTAATAAAAGCACATTTGAACACATATTTTGTCAACTATCTACAAGATATCATATTTTTTGTCATGATTTGAAACGTGTAGTCATCATTAACTAATGCAGACAAAGCATGAGTAGAGGCAATATGTACTTTACCTTGCTGATATGCATCAATTTCTTATACTCCCTTGTTCCATAGGTATAACCTAGTTTTAAAAATGTATTTGTTTACTTTTAATAGTCAGCTAGAAATAGCTATAAATAGAATGCAAGTAAATTTAGATATTGCAAAGTTGACTATTAGTGAAAACATCAACGTCATGACCTATGGACTTAATAATGAGAGTCAAAAGCTCGCATCCATGTAGAAAGGATTCAGATGAACCTATATCAACACTTAAGAAACATAGACATAAATGATTTTCAAAACTCTACAATGAATTATAAGGTTAACGAATTCTAAGGGTAAAAATATTCAGACTTGTAATGTGAAAACATGAATATCCATTTTGATTGAAACAACATAATAAATCAAGAGAGGATTGAAATAAGAAAGCACAAAAAACAATCTAAAACAATCATTGTCATAATCGAATCAGATCATTCTTCAAATAGGAGAATGAGCTTGGGTGGTTTTTCAAAAGAGTTTTTCCAATTTTTTGTTTTTCTTATTATTTTAATTAGATTTTTATAAGTTAAATTAGGAAGGAATTATCATTCAAGAAAATAAATTAAAAAGGGATTAAGTTTTTGTAAAACAAATCAAGTTATTCAATTCATTTTTAATTAATAAAACTAGAAAATAAAATAAATTTTGATATTTCATATAAACTTACAAAGAGACTCTTAAAAAACCAATAGCATATTTTAATATTTCCAACAAAAATAATTTTTTATAAATAATTTTTTTTAAAGATAAGAAAATAATTGCAAAAAATTATTTTATTTTATAAATTAAAAAAATAAGTAATAATTTTGAACTCTTTTAAATTAAATATTGATGAAAAATTATTTAAAATAACTTTGAATATAAGTGATTTTAAATTTTTTTAATATTTGAAAAAGTAATAAAAAAAGAACAAAACTTAGGTACAATTCTTTAGGTGTGATTCTTACTATTTTTCAATAAAAATATGACAAATGTATAATTTTCTCTAACACGTAAGCAAATTTCTCCTATTCTCACTCACTAAATGATATTTAAATATATTTGTCATGTTTTCATTGGAAAATAGTAAGAACCACACCTAAAGAATTGTACCTAAGTTTTGTCCATAAAAAAAGTGAAATAATTAAAATATATAAATATAAAAAATTATTTAAAAAAAAAGTAGAAAATGGACTTAAATATAAAAGAAAAGTTTTTACGTATAAGAACGATCTTATAACGATATTGAGAAAAAAAAAAGACGAAATAATTACAAGTTATTTGAAAATGGTTTTTATACGTTCCCAAAGATGATGATAAAAAAACATTCTATTTGTTATCTATAAGAACGATTTCCAATTGTCGAATCACATTTGCAAAAAATATATATGCTAACCCAAAAGAATATAAAACCATTGTCTATTACACTCTACGAAAATGGTTTTTCGCCTCCCAAAAATTAGGCATTATCGTAGAGTCAAAATGTTAGGATGTCTAAATTAGAGTTCATTGGAATTGTTTTATGACATGCACTAATGTTCAGACGGACACTCACGTGTCAGTCTGTCCGCTCTTTATTAATCCACACATATGTGTAAAATAATAAGATACTATTTGTTAACGATTTAAAAAAGTGAAAAAATTTCAAATTTAAAAATTATGAATAGTGAAAGGGTGAGATAGAAGTTATTTTTTTATTTAAAAATAAGATAACCAACTTTCACTTAACCAACTTTCATTTATCACCTTTAATCATTTTTTTTTGAAATATTTAAAATTAATAGAGGGTAAATAGGAAAGAAAATAGGCTACACCAAAACATTTTTTTCCCTTTATATATTGTTATTGTTGTAGAATTTGATCACCCATGTAGTTTGATTCTATTTGCTTGTAATCATTGATCTTTGACCTGCAAAATAATAAACAATTATATAAACCTGAGGCGTGTAAAAACACTGTCCTTAAGGATTTATCCGCCTCATAAGCGCAAATCCCCCAGGATTCAACAGGTTCTTCCCAGATTCTCATTTTCAATCTGAGGTATCAGAACAACAAGAACTACTCTTTGAGATGACCGGAAGATGTAATCCAAAAACAAAAGAGCAACAAAAGAAAAGGAAGAATAATAGAGGTTTTGTTAGATTATCACGTTAAAGTATTTTATTTTTTCTACTACATCTAAAAGTAAGAGAGTAGACATATATATACATATAAGAGAATAGACTAAGTCAATATTATAATAAACTCATTATGGACCACATTAATTGTTGCTTTAAATTATAAATAAAATGATAATAGTAATTTTCTTTAAAAATATTTTATCTTATTTTTCACTTAAAATTGAGACAAAAACTATTTAAAACTTTTGAAATATCATCAAAATTTACAACAATCCCCCACATATTTCAAAAGTTATTAAAGGTTATATAAAAGAATTTCATGGATTAACATCATGGATGTGATGCATCAAACTAGTGTAGCAAGCTATATGAACTAGTCCTAGAATGATAGTACTTAACATACAGTGAAATTGGTGTAGCAAGCTATATGAACCAAAGACACTTTATGTATGTTAGAGGTCTACCACTCACATCACACCCCCACGGTTCCTGTTGTTGACGCTGTGGTGCGCTAATAGGCCGTGCGCGTGCCTGGTTATTTCATGAGTGCTCTAGAGATTTCGCCAAGATCCCATACAAGCGGCCCCACTCAACACTCACATAGGTGATTTCATCAAGTGTATGCTGCAAATCATACACCACCTATAAAGGATATGAATTTCATTAAAAGCTACATAAGCTTATCCTCTCAATAATGCAGTGTCTAGCACTTTCTCAATTACACCATAGGAAAAGGACGCAGATAAAAATTAATCAAATAATTTTTGGTGCTAGCAGAACTAACAAGTGACTTGTTCTTACCCATATGAACCTTTTTCATGGGATCTCCAATCACAAAGGTTGGGTTCCCATCACTTGATAGTTTCAATTGGCTTAAGTCCAATTCCCCTCGATGTGTCACAAATTAATTTCTTCCCAGGACTTCAATAGAGGATCAACTAGGATCAATTTAATTGGAATTCTCAATAATAGAGGATATATTGCCTCATTATAAGTAGCTACTTTATACACAAATGGAGAAGATACATTTTTCTTCCCTAAAAATATTGACCAAGACGTCTCTAAGTCAATTAAATCTCAAATATTTACTCAAATATATAATATTTTATACTTGATCTCGACAAAATATATATATATATATATATATATATATATATATATATATATATATATATATATTATACATGCCTGCTTAAATATATAAGCAAAACTACTCCAACAAGGATATCATACCGTCACAATATAAATAAATTCATTTATGAATTTATTATACAGGTCTATTTGAATAACTTTCAAATGACAAAACCCCCACATTAGATAAAATTAAATATACTCACATATAAATTTGTTTTTTTTTTTTTTTTTTACAAATTTAATTCATATAATGTCATTGTAAAATTTTAATACTGCAATATAAGTTAAAAATCTTAAGTATAAAAAGTAACACCACAAAGTATTACCACGATTTTAAATATTTTAATAATCATTAAATATCTCTAAAATTTTCATATTAAACTACACAGGTCTGCTTAGATAATTTCTAAGTGACAACTTCTCCATTTGAAAAAGAATAATATAATACTAAATATATTCTGATATAGATGATCTCTTTTAAAATTCTTTTTCAACAAAATAGAATGGACATACACTTCAAAAATTATAGGCATGAAAGTATTACTCCACAATCTATTTTTTTATTCAACCTCTAAATAAAATAATAATATTACAAAGGAAAATATTATTAGTTAAAATATTTTCTACATTTAATTTTTTTTTCTTTTGCAAAATACTATTATTATTGTAATATGAATATCATATGTCCCTGCAATAATTTATATTTTACGTATATTATATTGTTCATATCAATATATTTTGTTATCACAAAAATTTCACCAAAAACAAAATATTTCTACACTTTTCCACAATTAATCATTAAGAGTAAATAGTATTAAATTCAATTTGTTAATATAATAAAAACTAAACATAATAATATAACATCGACCCACTATACAGATAAAATTTTAATAACAAGAATTGTTAATACTTATATGGCTGCCAACACACACCTTTACGTCAACAAACACAGATATGAAGCGTTAAAGATATTTGTAAAACAAAAGTCTCCTATCATTCTGTTCAATTACTCAAATAATTTTCAAATACTATTTGTGGAGATTAAAAAAAATAAAGTATTAATAACAAAATTATTGTGAATTTAAACACAAATATTTATGACACATGTAATTAAATATATTGTCAGTATAATATAATAATGAGAATGAGAAACATATAGTCTAAATATTGACTTTTCAAAATCACAAAAGTAATTTAATAAATCTTCATTACTATAAATATTTGTTTCTATTCAATCATTATAAGCAATTAAATTTCAGTTACATATTAAAAAGGACAATCAATATAAATCACAAGAGAAATACGTTTTCTAAAAAAACACAATCAATGTGTATTAGTGTAATAATATCCCAACATTGATAATATCCCAAGACTAATATCACAATCTCGTAGAAAACATTGTCACTTATTACAAAGAAAAATTAATTATATTTAATAATATAATATTAATATAATAATTAATAATCAATAATATACAATTAAACATAATATAATAATTTATAATAATTATGTAACCAATTATATTATTGATTTCAAATTAATATTTTTAATATAGGACATGTCCGATTAAAAGTGAGAAATAGACTATCTATTATTCTATTCTAAAGATGAAAATAAATTGTTAACAAAATATCGCGTTGGAACATTTTCCCACTATTCAAATCCTCACACAAATACACTAATTTGATTAATTCTATTCTATCTTGTTTTATAAAACTAAAATATTTATAAGGGTTGACAAATTTGTCTCATTAAATTTAATATTTAATATAGTATTGAATTATAAAAATTCGAAAAAAGTACTCAACAACCAATCAATAGGTACGTAAAGAAATCATATTTCATATAAAGAAAATATCATTCAAATATATAATTATCTATCCAAGACGATAAAAGTCAATATTTAACCGGCATTGATTATATTTTCAAAGAAATTTCATTTTGAATATATCTATCAAATAAAGAGAATAATGTGTGTACCTTGAAAGAATAAGTATCATGCTCAAGCATGCATGCAATCTCTCAACTACTCATTGTATTTGTTATTCACCGAAATTATTACTTTGATATAATTGATTAAATAAATCCTTAAGATTGTTGTAGAATTTGATCACCCATGTAGTTTGATTCTATTTGCTTGTAATCATTGATCTTTGACCTGCAAAATAATAAACAATTATATAAACCTGAGGCGTGTAAAAACACTGTCCTTAAGGATTTATCCGCCTCATAAGCGCAAATCCCCCAGGATTCAACAGGTTCTTCCCAGATTCTCATTTTCAATCTGAGGTATCAGAACAACAAGAACTACTCTTTGAGATGACCGGAAGATGTAATCCAAAAACAAAAGAGCAACAAAAGAAAAGGAAGAATAATAGAGGTTTTGTTAGATTATCACGTTAAAGTATTTTATTTTTTCTACTACATCTAAAAGTAAGAGAGTAGACATATATATACATATAAGAGAATAGACTAAGTCAATATTATAATAAACTCATTATGGACCACATTAATTGTTGCTTTAAATTATAAATAAAATGATAATAGTAATTTTCTTTAAAAATATTTTATCTTATTTTTCACTTAAAATTGAGACAAAAACTATTTAAAACTTTTGAAATATCATCAAAATTTACAACAGTTATAGATATAGATCGCTTAGGTATGGTTTGCCTCTCAATTAACCCTACATTTAATAATAATTTTAACTAATCTTTCAAAGACTGGTTTCTTAACACTATAATAGATATGGATGATTATAATATTGCTCTCATCATCAACACAATTGACAAAAATATAGATGGCCAGGAATACCATGATCTATGAGAATAAATTCATACTTGCATAAGATATTATCAACAAAGCAAAACAAGGAGTCAATAACTATATCAAAGACAACAAACCTAGCACCAAATGCAAACAAGACAATAATAAAAATATTATCAACATAAAGGAGAATAACCAATGGGATATATACCTACCTAATTAACAACAACTATAAGGTTCACAATAACACCGAGAGAAATCAGAAGGACTATCAACATTCTAGAAAATTACCTAGGATAATGATAGTAAGGGTACTAGCAAAGTCAATAACAACATTAAAGATGAAGAAAAGTGAGAATACAAAAAGAATTACTTAGAGAATGAAAAAAGTAACATCTTTGGAGAAAAAGAATCCAACACATACATCAGGAACAACAACACAACTGGTAGCACGGAGAAGAATAAAGAGAAGGTCAAAGATAAAAGAAAAATAATTGATAAAAACATAAATCCATATCAAACTTACCTTAGAAAAGATATAACATTAAATCAATACTGCAAGACACATCTTAGAGGATACATGCAGCACAACATAAATGTTAATAAGCATGAGAAAGGCAAGAAAATATATTCAAATTCAAATAATGATAAAAATGAGGATTATAAGGGAAACCATGAGAAAAATGAGTTTAAATATATAAGAAAAGTTTTTACGTATAAGAGAACGATCTTAGGACGATTTTAAAAAAGTAATAAAAAAAGATGAAATAATTAAAAATTATTTGAGAATTGTTTTTATATGTTACCAAAGAATATGATAAAAACCGTTCTATTTGTTATCTATAAGACCAGTTTTAGCTGTAATATCACATTTGAAAAAAAAATGCTAACCCAAAGGAATATAAAACCATCGTCTATTACACTCTACGAGAATGGTTTTTTACCTCCCAAAATTAGGCATTAATCGTAGAGTCAAAATGTTAGTGTCTAAATTAGAGTCCATTGACAATTGTTTTATGACATGCATATAAACACCTCAGGTATGGTTTGGCTCTCAATTAACCCTAAATTTAATAATAATTTTAACTAATCTTTCAAAGACTGGTTTCTCAAGACTATAACATATATGGATGATTATAATATTGCTCTCATCATCTTCATAATTGAAAAATATATGGATGACCAGGAATACCATGATCTATGAGAATAAATTCATACTTGCGGAAAATATTATAAACAAAGCAAAATAAGGAGTCAATAACTATATCAAAGACAACAAACCTAGCACCAAACACAAACAAGATAATAGTAAAAACATTATCAGTGAGAAGAAGATCAATATTACCAACATAGAGGCGAAGAACCAATGGGATAAATACCTACCTAATAACAACTATAAGGTTCGCAGTAACACCAAGAGAAATCAAAAGGACTATCACCATTCCAAAAAATTAGCTAGGACAATGATAGTAAGGGTACTAGTAAAGTCAATAACAACATTAAAGATGAAGAAAAGTGAGAATACAAAGAGAATTACTTAGAGGATGACAAAAGTAACATCTATGGAGAAAAAGAATCCAACACATACACTAGGAACAACAACACAACTGGTAGCACAGAGAAGAATAAAGAGAAGGTCAAAGATATAAGAAAAATAGTTTATAAAAACACATATCCAGATCAAACTTACCTTAGAAAAGACATAACATTCAATGCAAGACACATCTCAGAGGATACATGCAGCAAAACATAAATGTCAACAAGCATGAGAAAGGCAAGGAAATATATTCAAATAATGATAAAAATGAGGATTATAAGGAAACCATGAAAAACATCACATGCAAGGGGTCACTCCAGACAATCCCAACAACAATCAATGCCATAATGAATAGATTCACTTAAAAGAGAGGCAAAGCCTTTTGGCCATATAATCCTACCATGAGGTTGAATTTGCATGTTTCAATCTCTTTCAGATTTTGGCATAGTGATGTAGATGCAATCAGTGAGGGGTCTTGAGAAATTTTTTGGGGTGCCAAAAAAATATAACATTTTAAATTTTTTTCAAATAAATCCCATAAACTAAAATTGGCTTAGTAGATAACTTACTTTCAGTTCCATTCCATAGATTAAGGTTCTAGTCCTAGCATGATCATATATGATTTAGGTGTTAAAGTTTCCAAGTTCAGAGATGGAACTAGTGGCGTGTCGCATGATCTAGAAATATGATTAACGATGAGATGATTTCAGTAACATATCTATGAGATTCTAAAGATTTGGTACCACATGCATTTAGAGTCGAGGAGTTGAATCACATTGCATACATACTTGCATTATGAATTGATTATCATTGTGTTGTGTGAATAATCAATTGTTAATGATTATTATTGATGATATCTACCATTGTATTCTTTTGAACCACTAACATATTTTGAGCGTATTCTCATCCCCCTATTTTCTTATTGTGTTGACTTTACGCCAATGATGCAGATACTCAAGTAGAGACCAATGAGCCTTGGATGTTGTTGTATGTAAGATGGCTCGTGCCTTATTCGTTTATTATTTTCTCCATTCTATTTAGTACTTGGTGTCGTTCTGATAGTGTAACACTAGGGATGAGATAATTATTTATTTAGCTTATTGTTAAATTTTTATGAAACTAATATTTAATTCAATTTGAAGTTAATTCTATTTGAGACTATGAGATGTTGTTTAAAATGTTTTATAAATTCCATTACGATGTGTTTAAGTTGTGAAAATATTTTATGCTGAGAATGTGTGACACCTTATTGGTGAAGGTAAACTCTAATTATTTTATAAAATGTGCGTCAGGGACTTAGGATGTTACATAGTTGGTACTAGAGTAGGTCGGTTCGTTAGGCCTAGGTTGTAAGCGAGACTATATTTGTGTGCGCGACATGTTTGTGAACACTGTCGGTATTTCTAGTGGATAGATTGCCTAAGACTTCCAAGGGAAATAATTCGGTTTGAGTTGTAGTTGATTGATTGACTAAATTAACTCATTTTATTTCGATGAAGATCAACTATTCATTGTAGAAGTTAGTTGAAGTGTATATTGAAAGGATCGTTAGCTTGCATGGTATTCCTTCGAGTATTCTTTTTGATTGAGATATGAGATTCACATAGAGGTTCTAGAAGAGTTTGCAGGAAGCCATAGGTACTAAACTGAAGTTGAGTTCTGCTTATCATCCACACAGATTGTCAGGTCGAGAGGACTATCTAGTCTTTGGAAAGTCTTATAATTAATTATAAATTTTTGTCTAAAATAAAATTCTGAAAAAAAAAACCGACTTATTAAAATAAAATATATTAAAATTAAATTTAATAGTAATAAATTCTTTCTAAAATTAATTAAATATTAATATTGATTAAAAAACCAAGAAAATACTTAACCATTAAGATTAAAGAAATATATTTTACTTTTTAAAATATTTATGTTAAATAAATAGAAACACGCGTTTATGAATAAAAGCACCGCCTTTGAATAAAAATAAAAAAGCTCCACGCAGGCGATGGCATAACCACCATAACCATCTTCCCTAACATAAAAATTAACAACTACACACTAATCAGAAATCTCCACGTCATCAAAATCCCCCATAACCATATACATCACCAACACACAAATATAAATCGCCGAACGAGGGCAATCCCGGAATTACCGAAAATTCTCACGGCAATCTCCGATCACCCTCTCATCTCGCATCATTTTCTCAACTCTCTCTTTTCCCTTTTTTTTTTAATTCTTTTTTTATCACCCTCCACCGACTCGGTCTCTGACCCGCTCCGCTCTGACTCACCGCGGACTCGGTCCCCGGTCGTGATGGAGATCGCTAACGAACCACCGCCTTCCCTCGACGGTAGCCCTACCGCCGCCAATACGCTTGCGAATTCTCCGTCTGCCTCCTCCACATCCTCTTCCTCTTCGTCTCCACGCGGCTCCAAGGGAAAGGAGATCGAAGCCACCACATCGACGGCGCCGCCACCTTCTAAGTATGACGACGATGACGAAGATGAGGAGGATGTTTGCCGAATATGCCGGAACCCTGGCGAAGCCGATAATCCTCTCCGGTATCCTTGCGCATGTAGTGGTAGCATCAAGTTTGTGCATCAAGATTGTCTTCTTCAGTGGCTTAATCATAGCAACGCTCGTCAATGCGAGGTTACCATTTCTTTTCGTAATTGTTCTTGTTCTTATCTTTGATACTGTTTATGAAAGCCAGCAGTTTTGAACTTGACAGTGGAAATTAATTGTGAAGAAAATGAACCACTCTTTTTTTTAATGTGCTTATCATGTGCTGCAGGTCTGCAAGCATCCATTCTCCTTCTCACCTGTGTATGCAGAGAATGCTCCTGCTAGGCTGCCTTTTCAAGAATTTGTGGTTGGAATGGGGATGAAAGCTTGCCATGTCTTGCAATTCTTTGTGCGTCTGAGTTTTGTGCTATCTGTGTGGCTCTTAATTATACCTTTCATAACATTCTGGATATGGCGGTTAGCTTTTGTGAGGAGTTTTGGTGAAGCCCAGAGGCTATTCTTAAGCCATTTGTCGACAGCTGTTATTCTGACTGATTGTCTCCATGGTTTCCTGCTTTCTGCAAGCATTGTCTTCATTTTTCTTGGGGCCACTTCTTTGAGAGATTACTTTAGGCATTTGCGAGAAATGGGGGGACAGGATGCTGATAGAGATGAAGAAGTTGACAGAAATGGTGCTCGAGTTGCTAGAAGGCCTCCCGGGCAAGCTAACCGTAATGTTAATGGAGATGCAAATGGAGAAGATGCTGGTGGAGCACAAGGAGCTGCAGGAGCAGGTCAAGTAATTAGAAGAAATGCTGAAAATGTCGCCGCACGATGGGAGATGCAAGCAGCACGTCTTGAGGCTCATGTTGAACAGATGTTTGATGGTCTGGATGATGCTGATGGAGCAGAGGATGTTCCCTTTGATGAACTTGTTGGCATGCAGGGTCCTGTTTTTCATTTGGTTGAAAATGCATTTACTGTAAGTCTATTAAAAAATTCAATGTTTGGTACTCATTTATCACAGTGTTGGTAGTCTTGATACTATTTTGTCTATAGAAAATCGGTAATCTTCCCTGGTTAAAATCTAACTCATAGTTACTCATAGAAAATGGGTATTCTTTGTTGAGTTATTTTTCAATGACCATTTAATCCTGGTCCTGACTTGCCACCTTTTAAACTTACGTTTTTTTTGTTGTTATTTACACCCTACTGCGTATAGAACTCAGAAAACATATTTTCCCTGTTTGGATGAGCATATTGAAGGACCTTTTAACACCCAACTTCAATAGGGGCTTGTAGTTGTATAAACCTCAATCTTCTGTTTGCTGAAATTGATTGTGGCTGAGTTTTCACTGTTGCAACAAGTTTAATTCACTTTTCTGAATATATGTCCTAGTTAATTGGTCATTCTGTTGATGCAATTGCTTGTTTCATAGTGTAAAATCTCGAATCGTCAACTGAAGCAAGTATTTTATGGGTGACCATTTTCCAATTTTAATTGCTCATTGCGTTGATACAATAATCTCTTCGTTTTGTGCATTGTGACTTCTTCTGGATTAGCTTTATTTGAAAAACCTGAATGTATTTCTTCCTCCAATGAAATAAATTTTCTATTTATGTTTATTATTTGCGAACTGAATGCTATGCTCATTATGCAGGTGCTGGCAAGCAATATGATTTTCCTTGGGGTTGTAATCTTTGTGCCCTTCTCATTAGGCCGCATCATTCTTCATTATTTATCATGGTTCTTTTCAACTGGCAGTGTCCCTGTGTTATCAGTGGTAGTCCCATCTACAGACACTTCTCTTTCCCTAGCAAATATCACATTAAAAAATGCATTAACAGCTGTTAAAAATTTATCATCTGATACTCAAGAAAGTGGGTCAATTGGTCAGATTGCAGAAATGCTAAAAGTGAATGCAAGTGATTTGAGTGAAATGTCAAACAATATAAGTGCATCTGTTTCAGCTGATATCTTAAAAGGAGGGTCTGTAGGAACTTCCAGGATTTCTGATGTTACTACTCTGGCTATTGGATACATTTTCATATTGACTCTAATTTTCTGCTACTTTGGCATTGTTGCTTTAATTCGTTACACAAAGGGCGAGCCTTTGACGGCAGGAAGATTTTATGGCATTGCTTCTATAGCAGAGACGATTCCATCTCTCTTCAGGCAGTTTTTGGCAGCAATGAGGCATTTGATGACCATGGTAAAGGTTGCTTTCTTATTAGTTATTGAACTAGGGGTGTTTCCCCTGATGTGTGGGTGGTGGCTCGATGTTTGTACAATACATATGTTTGGGAAAACAATGGCTCACAGAGCTCAGTTCTTCTCTGCCTCTCCTTTAGCAAGCTCATTGATGCATTGGGTTGTAGGGATTGTGTACATGCTACAAATTAGCATATTTGTCAGCCTTCTCAGAGGGGTAACTTCTTGTCACATGATATAATGCTTTAAAGCTTTGATAAACTTTTTTAAGCACTGTTTCATATGATGAATTTGTTTTGAACGGCAGGTTTTGCGGAATGGGGTTTTGTACTTCCTTCGAGATCCCGCTGATCCAAACTATAATCCATTCCGTGATCTGATAGATGATCCTGTGCACAAACATGCTCGCAGGGTTTTGTTATCTGTTGCAGTTTATGGGAGTTTGATTGTTATGCTGGTATTTTTGCCAGTTAAACTTTCAATGAGGATGGCACCTTCCATTTTTCCACTTGAAATATCGTAAGCTGGCCCCTTGGGCAATTTTAGCAGTTGACACAATTTACAAAGTTTTCTGTTACAGTTGTTAAACTTGAGTATGTGTATTTTTGCAGGCTATCTGATCCCTTCACCGAAATTCCAGCTAACATGCTTCTCTTTCAGATTTGTATACCATTTGCTGTTGAGCATTTTAAGTTGAGGACAACTGTTAAATCCCTACTTCGTTATTGGTTTACGGCAGTTGGTTGGGCACTTGGTTTAACCGATTTCTTACTGCCTAGACCTGATGATGATGGTAATCAAGAAAATGGAAATGGGGAGCGAGGTAGGCAGGAAAGGTTACAGATAGTACAAGCAGGGGTACACGATCAGGGTATGATGCCATTTGCAGGTGATGATTTGAACAGAGTCACTAATGCAGATGTAGAGGAGTATGAAAATGATGAACATTCTGATTCTGAGTGAGTTCCTTACAAATCAAAATCCTACAACTTTGATTATGAATCATCCAATATTTCATTTGTGTCTATCTATTTAATTATGTATATTTTGTCTTTGGGGGGTGGAAGTAGAAGGCAGGATGGGTTTTTTTTTTTTTCATGGTTTTTGCCTTTGCGTAATGTAATGCATGGAATTCTACTGGAGTCATTAGTTTTTTTTTTTTTTTTTTGTATTAGCATGTGTTTGTATTACTCTGCTATCATCTGATTAGATATTTGCTATGACTGTAGCAGTTACGCCTTTGTGCTTCGCATTGTTCTTTTACTTGTCATTGCTTGGATGACTCTCCTTGTCTTCAACTCTTCCCTGGTAGTTGTACCAATATCACTGGGAAGGGTGCTTTTTAACTCCATTCCTCGTCTTCCTATAACTCATGGCATTAAGTGCAACGGTAAGCATTTGATTGAACTGATTTCTTTAGCTATGGGCTTCATAACTCTGAAAATATTTGTGATTTTATTTCGTTTGATAGATCTGTATGCCTTCATCATTGGAAGTTATGTGATCTGGACTGCTGTTGCTGGAGTTAGATACTCAATCGAGCAAGTAAGAAAAAGGAGGACTTCCGTTTTGTTGAACCAAATATGGAAGTGGTGTAGTATTGTTATGAAGAGTTCTGCACTTTTGTCTATATGGGTAAGGATGACTTCTATTACTGATCATGTTACTGAACCTAACTTTATTGTAACGCATAAATTTTCATTTTTATGATCAATACCTTTTTCCTGGTTTCAGATATTTGTCATCCCTGTTCTTATTGGGCTTCTCTTTGAGCTTTTGGTCATTGTGCCAATGAGAGTTCCAGTGGATGAAAGTCCAGTATTCCTCCTTTATCAAGACTGGGCATTAGGCCTTATATTTCTCAAGATATGGACTAGATTGGTGAGTTTGTTTTCTTCATTATGAGCATTTCCCTTGTTAATCTTCTGTTGATTGGTTTTAATTCATGTATGAAACCTTTATTAACTTGTTTAAATGCTTCATGGTATATGCATTCAATTAATGAGTGTTATGATGTTACCGATCTCCATTTTGTTTAGAATATATGGTCTTCTACTGTACTCAAGTAATAACCATAATATATTGATACAACAAATTCCTGTGTAGTGAAGAAAATTTCTTGAATTGGTTCCTCTTTAATACGGGCTTGGGACCAATTATGTTAAGGTTGACATCAAAGCATGAAATAGGCAGTATATTATCCCAGTGGTACTCTCATTCGGTGAGACATAGGACTTGTTTGTTAGAATCTATAATTTATTTTGCCATATATAATGTATTTTTTCTATCTTAGTAGGATATTTTTTTACTAATGATATTATGATTTTTCCGGGGAATTAAATTGGCAAGGGTTGATGAATCATGAATGCCAATTTCTATAAAATCAGTAAAATGAATATGATTGGATATATGAAGTTTTATTTCAGGATAAAGGCTCACTGAGTGCGCTACCTGGAAATGCTACTTGGAAATGTGACCGGGAAAAGTTTGTTGAGCTATGATCTTAGTTTCTTACCTTCTAAAGTTTTTAGATGTTGGATTTCCATTCAGCTGATGAGAATTATCAACCAAAGAAAGTGTCAAAATGTTTTCACATCTAACTAATAATTGGGATATTATAATGCTTGTTTCTTTTTCAGACTCTATCCATCATTTGCCAACTTCCTTTGTTTTATGTGTCAATGGTTATTCATAAATGTGTTACGTTATCTGTCTCTGCAAGGTTTGGTATGGTAGCAATCAACTGTGTTCATTTATGTTTTTCTAGTACTGACTTGGTTTATTGATTAGGTTATGTTGGACCACATGATGCCTCTAATGGATGAAAGTTGGCGAGTAAAATTTGAGAGGGTGAGAGATGATGGTTTCTCCAGGCTTCAAGGCCTTTGGGTCCTACGAGAGATTGTACTACCTATCATAATGAAACTATTGACAGCATTATGTGTACCTTACGTTTTGGCCAGAGGTATGTTTCCAGTACTCGGGTACCCATTAGTAGTCAATTCTGCTGTCTACCGGTTTGCATGGTTGGGATGCCTCTCTTTCAGTTTCTTATGCTTTTGTGCCAAGAGATTTCACGTCTGGTTCACAAATCTCCACAATTCAATACGTGATGACCGATATCTTATTGGCCGGAGATTGCATAACTTTGGAGAACATGTTGAGAAGGCAAATGAAGCAGAAGATTCTGCAGTTGTGCAGGATACTATTTTACTGGGTACAGATTTAAATCAACAAGATCACGATGCGGATGTTGGACTCCGGTTGAGGCGCATAAATCAACAGGCAGGCTGAGTGAATTATATTTCAGGTAGGAAGGAAAGAAACTCTAGGATATGTTAAGTCTCGGGCTGGCATGGTTCTTCATGAGTAGCTTATATGAATGTATACAATACTCTATACACACGTGTTTGTTGATGGATAGTATTAACTCTTCTTGTCATGACAACTGTACTTAAGTCGAGATAAACAGTTTGTGCATCTTAAATAATTTAGCTAGTAGTAGGATAATAAAAATGTAGAGTTTTTTTTTTTTGGAACAGAAACAGAATGCATGCAAGATAGATGGTAAGATAATTAATTAGAAATTTAATGTCGTTAATTCACCGTGTATTGTTTTACAGCGTATATTTTAAGTGTATTAGAGCATTTTCAGTGCCTCATGTTAAGAACAAAATTTGTGTTGTTTTTTTTTGGGATTACAATTGTCATACAAAATTTAGGTATCCTGATCAGGGTTTCCAACCCATACACAGGCCAATGTTAGATTTTTTTTAAAATAGAAAAGGTCTTGGTTATTTTATAAGTCTATTTAAGTAAGGGAATTTTTTAATGTATTCTATGTATTACTGACACATAACGTAAAAATACAATAAATGTTTCTAGATTTTAGAGATGCATCTTCGGACACATTCAAAAACATACAATTAAACCTGAAACTGAAACACGTCTAGTTGTGTTGCATCCAAAAATGCATATATGTAAACAATACAAAGTTGTATTTTTGTATTATACTAAAATAGAGGCAGAACAACAAAAAGAAATATAAAAGGTGTAGGTTGACAAAATAAAAATTTTAGGGTTAATGAACTTTTTCGTCCCTTTAAATATTTCAAATTTCGTTTTTAGCCCTCCAAAATTTTCCTTCAAGAAATCGTCCCTTCAAAATTTTTCTTCTGAACTATTGGTCCCTAACGTCAAATTTCGTAGCTAATCGGTGGCTAAAGTCGTAGCTAATCTCTAGCAAATTTGACGTTAGGGACCAATAGTTTAGATGAAAAATTTTGAAGGGACGATTTCTTAAAGGAAAATTTTAGAGGGACTAAAAACGAAATCTGCAATATTTAGAGGGACCAAAAAGTTCATTAACCCAAAATTTTATTGAGAATATAAAAAAACATTACATAGGTGATGTTGCATAGATCAAACATTACATTTCAATATTCAAGTGGACATTGCAACGTCTTCATAATATCTTTTGCCCGATTTCAAAATTGTCGCATCCATCTCATTGAAACTTTAGTTTCTAAACAGAAAAATGTTTCACATAATCCTTAAATTTACATCTATCTTCAGTTTAAAGTTGTTGAACTCATTTTTTCTTTTGTTGTCAAAGGATAGTGAACGATAACTCGATCTTCACAATTTTTTAATTGTCACCGTATGGTAGGAGATTATGTAGTATGTTTAAGATCTTTAAGAAGGGGTGTACTCATTTTCTTAAAGTCAATTGAGGAATTTACACCGTTAATGTGGACATTTGCGACATGTCAAACGATGTTCATTCTAGTGTAATGTGTTTTGCAGGGCCGGTCCTGACTTTTTAGAGGCCTGGGGCGAATAATAAAAATGGACCCCTGAGAAAAAAATGAGCAACTAATTTTAAATTTTGATTTTTTTATTCTATTTTTAAATTAAAGGTTAATGATTATATATAAATATAAAAACACAAACGAACAAAATTTTTGATTAACTTGCTTGGTCATTGTAGAACTTGTATTTTTCAATTGTACGAGTTTGATTTCATCTTTCGATTTAAGGATTAGATTAAATTTCTGATTCCAATTCTTAACTCTTGCATATTTGTGAGACAAAAAAGTTCTAACATATCTTAAAATATTATATGAGAAATTTTTTGAAAAAAATATTAGAAATTATTATAATTATTTTTTATAAATTAAAAGAATAATTTTGATATCTAATTATTTAAATCTTTATCATTAAATATAATATTATAATTAAAATCATATAGTTTTTAAAAATGATATATCCAAAAATATTAATTTTTTTAAAAAATAATATTATATTTAAGTGATATTTTAATAATAAATAACTTTAAATGTTTTATTAAAATTCTAAGTTACTGTAGGATAAATTGTTGTAGTTTCAAAATGAAAATAAGCTTGAAAGACCAATTTTGTTGTCAAATTAAAATAATTCAATTGCTAAAATAACAAAGCTTTCAAAATGAAAATAAGCTTGAAAGACCAATTTTGTTGTCAAATTAAAATAATTCAATTGCTAAAATAACAAAGCAATAACCAAGTATCGAACACAAAACTCAAAAGTTGGATAGAATCAATTGACAAGATCAACCGCTGGGATAAGGTACTAGCTTTGCATTTTTATTGAAATATATTATATTAATTATATAATATTTAATTTTTCAAAGGCCCGAACTAAAATTTTGAGGCCCTATTTTTTGTGACGCCCTGGGCTATGGGCCTGCTTGCCCTGGCCCAGGGCCGGCCCTGGTGTTTTGGTATGAAACAATGAGACAGGTGTCCCATATTTATAGTATTTGTAGATAATTATGGACCTCAAAAATTCTATCTTGTATTAGGGAATGTTTCGGAAATGCATCTCTGGTACCACCCTATTATCTTAATCCGGAGATGTATTTTCAGAATCTCGCAGAACAGGCTAAAATTCTGTTCTAGACAAAAATAAAACATGTAATAAATGCATAATTTATTAACAAACTTCAAAATGTATGTATTAGACATCATTAACATTAATACAAGATTACATATAATAAACTTGATAACGAAAAACTAAAATAAATCGAAAGACTTTCTTTCAATCTCGATCAATTTGGTGAACTCTTGCATCCTTTCAACAAAATGGTTCGGCCAAGTCTTGACTTTGGTTGTTGAATGAGTTGTCCACTATGGTGATTTAAGTGGTATAGGGCATTCTGATTTGAAATAAACTTGAACAAAATTCCGCTGGTTTGAGATTCACCCAACACGCATAATACGATCATTTGGATTTTGAGGTGAGGTAGTGCGTAGTGGAAAAAATATTTATGGGAAACTATATCTTGTAAGATTAATACACACTCTATCATACACACTTGCTATGAGATGACCCATTTCAGGGAAGTGCATCCATTTATCCTCCGATGCAGGTCCACTAATGCAAGGAACAAGAGTTGACAAATTGCTTCAAATTTTTCTTTTTTCCCGTATAGTCGTGTGTATAATTCTATATGGCCCCCTAACTCTTGAATAAGTTGATGGCGAACAAATGTGTGATCCTCTTCTCTTTTATAGAGCAAAGCAGAAACTGCTCGAAATTCGTAATTACCCCTACATTGACGATATGTTCAATGTATTTGTGCATAAAAATTAACATCTCGTCAATGAATAGAATTTTTGGTCAAGACAGTGAATGAGGTGGTTTGTTAATGCAAGCTCCTTTGAAAACACTTTTTTGAGATTTCGGAGTTGGTGAATTCGGAAAAAGTTTATCAACATGTTCAAAATATGAAAGAGACCGTATCATTGAATTGTTACTCGGTGTAGGTCTGATCTTCTTAGGAGCATCTTTTGTTTTTACCAGTTGAGAGGGTGGTTTAAAGTCTGTGGTTTTTCGGATAAGCAATCTTCCTCAATTCCCACTTTTTTCGCATGTCAATGTCACAAATGCACCTCTTCTGTCCGAACCATTATCGAACCTTCTGATTACAACACCAAACCCCAATTTGGATGCCTTCGTACGAATCCATTGAAACATGTGATAAAAAAAAATTCAAACTCTTATTTATTTTTAAATTGATTGCCAACATCTGCCTCCTTTAGAACAACACATTTGGCATCCGAAGACACAATATATTTTCGAAAAACATCAGGGTGCACCATAGCTAAGGATAACAATAGCATATAATACTTAAAACAATTCATATTGAAAATAGACTGTTGGAAAATGAAGACTTACAGGATCCAAAAATATTTTTTCGGAGGAGTTCATACTGAATTCGGAAATACATTTTCAGATTAAACGTAAGTTTTTCAAATACAAAACAATATTAATGTGGGCAATAAAACTTGAAATAAATGAAGTTTACCTTAAACTCCAACTTCTTATGCTCCTTTTGATGTGATGAAACACAAGAATGAAGTTCTAGAGTGAAAATCTTGATTGAGAATGAAAGAGTTTTTGAAAAGATTTTTAGAAACAAAAGGGTATGGGGTCTTATCATGCAAGTGACTATTTTTAGCAAATTTACGTTTGATAATTCCAGAGATGCATCTCTGAAAAAACCTGAGATGCAAAGGTGACTTATTTTTGAATTCCCTCTTCAAAATTTCGAAAATAATTTTTCAAAAACTACACTAAGATGCTCACCCAATGATGGATTGAAGCCTTTGGTCCGGAGATACATCTTTGGAACTATATTTTGTTTGGAAATGGGATGACGCTGATTTTGTGCGTTATTGAGTTATGTAAAAGGTGCATCCGGAAATAAATCTCTGGAACTGAGAGGCATTTTCGGATTTCCATAAAGTTCTTTTCCACCTTATAGGGTGGGATAAGAAACTTCCTTAGTTAAATAGGCTAGGCCACAGACCATAAGAATAATCTTTTAAGCTTATCAGATCGACATATTTTAATAAATAATAATACATTATTATTTTTATATTGTATTTTGTATTTTACATTAAAATACAAAAGTAAAGCTTAATTATTTTAAAAAACTTATAAAAATAAGTTAAAATAATGTCAAAAGTTATCCCAATCAAACAACCTCTCAATCTTATGCTAATATGTAAGCTCAAATAAGTCAATAACAAACATTTAGTCTCATTGTACTTTTGATTCTCTAGTCTTTTTAAATATTACTTGAATTGTTTATTGACATATGTTCATATGATATAAGCTTGTACGTAGGCTAGTAGGTTAATGAGGCCTTCAAAAAGGCCAGACTCTGGCTGAAAAATAAACGTATGATATACCACATGTCATACTTAAGCTTTAAATATTTTAGCAGGTCATACTTATGATAAGTGGCAAAATGTACTTATTTTGTATATATGTTTTGTGACATTTATCGAGGCTTTTGTTGATATTCGTTGAATAATTCCCCGTTTTATGTATAAATACGTATACTTTGTGAATAGTTGTATTTTCATATACTTTTATACCGTTTGATAGTTTTTGTGTCTTTCTGCAGGTATTCTTGCATATTTGGAGCATGAGCAATAAAGTGTCGAAGACACGGTTTCAAACGTGCGATTTTGAGCAGCTCGTTAACGGTTAATGCTCAAAAAAATATGATAAAATTCATCAATTTTGTTGATATTTATTCATTATTAAATAGGAAATTGAATAAGCTTTCTAACGCTTCGAACCGGGCACAAATCGAAGTTACGGTTCTCAAGTGATGGCATTTTTACTAAAGTTGTTTTTTCATGACAACACAGTCGGCACGACGCGCGCTCTATGGGATTCAAAAGTGTATAAATAGGGGTAAAACATATTTTTTAGGTTATGATTTTGGGGTATTTGTTCCCAATCCATCAAACCTTCATTTTTTTGTCTAGATAGCTTAGAAAACACCATTGGAGCTTGCATACGGATGATCGGAGGTCGAATTTTTCATCGATTGGTGTTGACAAACCAAGAAATGTTTGGTTCCTCTTCTTCTCTTCTCTTTTTATTTCTATTTTGTTGAGTTTTTATGTAAATTATTCTAAACCCATGGATGTTTGTTACTTTTTCTACTAGTTGTATACAGTTTGCTTTACAAATCTTAATCGGTGTTGTTCGATCGGCTGAGACATCGTCGAACGAGCAATATGGTTGAACTCTCGTCGGTGTTGCAGAAATTGACATTAATGTGAGAGATATATTGTGATTTTGACGAGTATTGTAAATTGAGTGTGGCGGAGTGATAAATCTAAGTTTGTGAGGATTAGTTTAGATTCAAACCAAATAAGTTATTCTCTATCAAGAATGTATTTATTTTATGTTCAAATGTTATATTTTCCGTTTTTACTTAAAATCCATTTAACCCAAACTCAAGAACTAAGAATCCATCGAACGACAATTCGATAGCACTAATCTCCGTGGACACGATAATTTTTTGGATAAATACTTCCAAAAATTTTGTTGCTTGCCGCTTTATCGCTTCAACAAAATGGCGGCGTTGCCAGGGATTGGTGCTTTTATTGAATTCTCATTGCGATAGTTTATTTGTTTTTGAGTTTTGTGAATATCGTATATTGTGAATTTCCTTATACTTGTATACTTTTGTATAGTGGATTGTATATATACATGTTCTAATTTTGTTTGGTGGGCTTTTTAAACAAGTTGAATTCGGATAGTTCTTTAATTTCAAATATTCACTTTTCAACTTGTTTAGTTAATTTCACCAAACTTTTGTAAAAATCGTGATTTTACTTATCGTTATGTGTTTGTTAATACGTGTTGTTTACGTATTGTTGTATATTCTCTTGTTTCGTAATGTTTGTTTGTGTGTGGTTAAGACACTTTCTTTAGGTTCACGTTGGGGAAAAAGCGTCGGCGTGTCGTGGAGGAAGCTACTATCCGAGCACAATAAAGGCGTCGAGCTTACGATGTAAAACAAGCGCTTGTTGGGAGGCACCCCAACGGTTTTGATTTTTGTAAATTTTGTTAGTTGTGTAAAATGAGATGTCTAGGTGTTAAGTGGAGGCACACCAGTTGTGCAGTCTTATGGACTGGTTTTTGTTTTTTTGATGTAGCACGCTACGCGCGCTGGTCCGCGCTTAGCGCGGCCTGGGAGTTTTTCAGAAGTTTTGACAGTCTCCACTGCGCGACACGCGACCTGGAGGGCGCGACGCGCTCTAGGGCGGTTTTAAGTTTTTAGTGCACTTAGCACGCTCAACCGCGCTTAGCGCGCCCTGCTACTTTCAGCCTTTAAATTCTTTTTATTTGTTCACTTGGTTCTCCTCCGTTTTCCCACTTTTATCTAGGCTATTTAATAGTAATTAATAGTGTTATGTTTAATTCTTTTTGTTATTGTTTGGATTCAAATTTTGGCCCGATCGCTTGAAATAGCATTTGCTATTTCTCCGATTTTGATTGTTTCAATATGCCAATTGTGTGGTAATGATAGTGTTCAAAGTTGTACATGCAAGATACTCGTTTATTGTTTTCTATAACATAACATGATTAGGAAACTTGTCATTTGTACAATAATCATGCCATTCATTCTTTTTGCATTACTTGCTCATGATATGAATCACTTTAGTTCCCTTTTTCCACCATTTGTGAGGAAGCTTTCCATTGTTCATATATGCAGGAGACCAACAATTCTTGTTTTAACTGGATTTTATTATGTTTAGTCTGTTGTTTGTATTGATTTTGTGAAAGCATGAAAGTGATCAAGGCATATGTTTAAGTATGGGCACAACAACCATAACCAAATAGTCAATTCACCTTGTGAGTGAGTGATCTTTTGTTATCCCTGTTGAGCCTTTTTGTCAATGTCCATGTTGTTTTTGCTTAATGCTTGCTATGAGTGTTTGGTTATCATTTTTGCATGGATGTTGATTATTTGTTTTATTGAACCCTCAAATTTGTGTTGATGTATGAGTTTTTACCCTGCCTTAGAAAGTAGGGAGTATTCACACATTAATGTTGGTTGAATTCAAGTTGGGGAGAGATTGATTACTTGCTTGGCTGGTTGGTTTCTACGAGGTTAAGAAAAAGAAAAAAAAAGAAGAGAAAAATAAAGAAAAAAGAAAAAGTTTGAAAAAGAAAAAAATCAAAAAGAGAATGGAATGAAAGTGTGCAATAAGTATTGTGTTTGGTGTGAAACTTGGAATGAAAGAAGAAGTTTGATTGAAATTCCATTGTTTGAAACTTTGTGGAAGTAATTACTCCCTTAGGTTTATAAAGTTTTTGTTTCGATTAGCTTTAGGATTTATCCCTTGTTTGTTAACCAAGCCACATTACAATCGTAAAAAGCCCTTGTGATTATTGCTTTTGTAGTTTCAATGTGATTTTTGGATGAATGCATAATTTTGTCTATTGTTTGCAAGATTGTTGGGTGAGTAAAAAAATCCCTCATTTTTGCGTGTTCTTCATCTACCGGTGAATTTTTGCTAGGTGTGATTCTTGATTGAGCTTGTCTTGTTTTAGAATGTTTTGTATGATTTTGGTACTTAGGATTCGTTTCGTTTTTATGCATCGTTGTAGTATACTGGTAAGCATTCTTTTACATTCACATTGTTGAATTTTGAACCATACAATTGTTTCATTTTCCAAACCTTGTTGATACATGATTCTTTGGTTGATTACTTTTGATTCATTAAGTTTGTTTGGCCTTGTTTGAGGACAATCAAGTTCAAGTTGGGGAGAGTTTGATAAGTGCCCAAATGTACTTATTTTGTATATATGTTTTGTGACACTTATCGAGACTTTTGTTGATATTCGTTGAATAATTCCCCGTTTTGTGTATAAATATGTATACTTTGTGAATATTTGCATTTTCATATACTTTTATACCGTTTGATAGTTTTTGTGTCTTTTTGTAGGTATTCTTGTGTATTTGGAGCATGAGCAATAAAGTGTCGAAGACACGGCTTCAAACGCGCGATTTTAAGCAGCTCGTCAATGGTTAAGGCTCAAAACAAATATGATAAAAGTCATCAATTTTGTTGATATTTATTCATTATTAGATAGGAAATTGAATAAGCTTTCCAACGGAATGTCGCGGTTAAGCAAGAGTCGCCACCGACTTTTATTTTATCCAAACAATATTCGGAAAGGCAAAAAGAAACAGAAAAAAAAACCTTTTAAGAAATCTGAGTTCGGGGGGTAATTTATGCAAAGGGAAGGTGTAAGGCACCCTTTGCATCCATGGTTTTCCATGGGCTCTTAATTGCTTTGCTTGCTCGTTTGTTTAGAAAATGTAGATGAAAGAGATAGGGACTTTAGCTTGTGAATAAGCGTTGCCCTTTTGAGAAATTATGAGAAAGAATATAATAAAAAGGTTTGAGCATTGCAAGGCAATTAGGGGCAATTACCTTAAACTCAGATGATAGGTCTCTTTTTTGCCTTTCAGAATGAAAGGGTCTATCCTTGCCATAAGAGGGCAGGAAGCCTTTCGTTTGGAGGTTGAAGGGTCATCGAAGCATCCTTTGCCATAAGACTGTCCCATGCCATAGAAGGGCAGGTAGTCTAAGGTAAGGATCAGAATAAGCCATTTTTCCGTTAGGCAACCAGAAGATACCTCAGCCTTATTCGTAGGCAACTTCCGAGGGTCGAGGTCATGTTAGTGTATCGAAGGCAGCATCATTTTTAGGGTTCATAACCTTTATTCGAGGCAACATGGCTGAGGTATCTTCGAATTCGAGGGACGTGGCTTATTCTGCAAAAACACGAAGGCAACAGGCAACAAGGCAACAAGGCAACAGAGGGGTTACCCCAAAGGGTGCGTGTGTGCAACAATCACGTGATTATATTCAGATATTTATCTTTTAATTAGTTATTCTAATTCAGTTTAAGGCTTGCACTCCCTAAGATTACTAACCACGCAATATACAAAAGCAATAATAATATGGGGACGGGAAATTGTAACCAGCGGATCCCTTAATCAGGGTTTGACATAAGTAATAATAAAACAGGAAATATCAAGGTTAGGGTTTAGGGTTACCAACACTCGTAGCCTTGGCGGTCGACAAACCCTGAAAATTGAAAAGGAAAGAATAAACAGAAGAGAGTGAGTGTATTATTTGTTCAGAAGCAACTAGGGTTAACCCTAAAAATAAACATAACAATACAGAAAAAGGGTAAAAGAAACTTAGCTTCGCTTGATAAAGGTTGATGGGCGAAGGTTTGTCTCGAGCCTTAAGCATTGAACCTGATCATCAGAGAATTGACAAAAATATAAGTGTAGGAGGAGTTCTATTGACGAGGAAATTAAACCCTAATCACATAAAATAAATATCAATAATAATAAAAACAGGGTTTAGAACTTAGCTTCGTTCTTTTGACGTGGCGCGTAGTCGGAAGGCACCTGGAAAGACAATCTTGTGATCCTGTGTGTCACTCGTATGCAGATCATGGTGCACCTGCGTAGCTTTGAAGCGTTGGATTGAGGATGATGATGATCGGACGGTTGGCACGTGGAGGATACATCTTAGATGCGTGAGACTGACTATACCGGATCCTCCACCAAGGATTGTTAAAGAAACAAATCCAAAAAACTGAAGGAGACGAGAATCGATCTCACGTCCTCTTAGCCTCGCACATTCGTTTCTACCACTACGCCAGGTTAGCGTGACTTGTTGGTTAGACGAATCAGATATAACATAAACAAAACCAGAAAAACTTTTCAATTTCAAATCGTTTTGCGCGCCTGGGCCCTGAGTCATCTTCTTCTTTTTCTGCAGAATTGGAAAAGACTTTTGCCTTCGGTTTCGCAAACGTAGCTATAGGACCTGCAACTTATAAAACTCACAATACACCATATAAATTAACAAAGAGACCGTGGTTTGTCTCGTTTTCTCTTCCTGAATCCAATGACGCCATTAATATGGTCCAATTTGGCTTACATTCATGGTTCCCAATTTGGAGCTTTGGAAACCTAACAATGGTGAATCGCCAAATACGCAGCCAATCTTCAATTAAATTATACTAACAGCACGATAACATCATAATGAACAACATTGTGCAATCCAATTTCGTTTATGATGCGTAAAATGCTAGAATCGAAAATCAAGAAAAGCAAGAGCAAACCGAGTTATATAGGCTTCGATATTGGATGTCTTAGACTTCGATTGTGATTGGGAATCGATCAAGAACACTCCAGGAATGTGTTTGAACCTCCAAAAGTCTTTGAATCTCTTCCAATCTCTGAAAACCGAATTGAGTTTCTATATAAAACACAAGCTTTTTTTTTGGTGTTCTTGGCTGCAACAATCCTTATGAAGCCCCCTTCCCATCTGGAACGAATATGTGGTTATATATGATGAAATTAGGGCTACCAGAACTCACCAAAATCCTAGTGAATCAATCCTTGTAAATTTGATTGGATTCTTGAATATGAATTTTCTAAACTTGGTCAATTTCCAATCTTTTCCAATCAATCTCTTTTTGCACGAATTTTGAATTAATTATGAGGGATTTTGATGATTTAAATGATTAGAAACAAGAGCAAATCAATTTTTTTATAATTTATATGATCTATTTTGATTTTAATCACTTTTAATATGAATAAAAATTCATAATAAATCAAATAAATTAAGTAAATTCGTGGAAATTGGATTTAAGGTCTTGGATGACTTATGGATCAAGATCGGGCCATAAAAAGTTGGGCTCCTTTATAAAAAACTTCAATTTGAGGCTTTTTGTTTCATATTTCTTCTCTTAAAATCGACCGACTTTGACAAGGCATATCTCCCTCAATTTTTAAGATATGGAAGTATTCTAAGACTTTTTAGAAACCTTAGAGAGTCCTCTAACCAGTGTCTTTGGTCTCATATCAAAATTATTTTCCACGCTCATTTTATGTCTTTTTGAAAAAAGTGTCTTTTTGTTGACTTTTGAAAAGGACCTATGATGTTTTAGTCCATATCTTTCAAATGAAGCATTTTTGGACTTGGCATGTGAGAGACAAATTTGTAGAGAATCAAATTTCCTTCAAAATGAGCTTTGGATGGAAAATTTCTGATGTTCCATGTAGGAGTTATGACTGGTCAAAGTTCAGTTAACTTTTCCTATACAAAACCCTAATTTAGAAACTTTTTGAATTGTTGATTTTTGATCTTTCCTTTGAATGAACCAAACCCTAATTTTAGAGCCTTGTTTTAGGAGAGTGTGTCCTGGAGCTTTGAACCTTGATTTGAATTTGTATAAGAGAAATAGTATGGGCAAATTTTGGGGTATGACAGCTGCCCCTGTTCAATTATCTTAAACCTGAAGATGTAGAATGGTTTGTATGCCAGTCGGTATCTGAAGGTGGAAGATGATTGAACACTAGAATACCAAGAAATTTGCCTCAGCTGAAGTAGGGACCTTTGTCGGAGATGGGCTTCAAGATGCCATCCGGCTTGATAGACCTGAGAATTAGAATACGTCGAAGTTAGACCGTATCTGAAGAATATACTTAGGATGAGTCGTACGTTAGACTGAATCCACTGGGAAGTATTTGTTGGAGATTGATCGTGTCAGCACCGTTCGTAGTAACTGAATTAGATCTTGGATTGTTTCTGATTTGTGTCTTGAATGAGTGTCAAAAGATGGGAGTTATAAGGATGTTTCAGAAGTCTGGGGGTCACGCTTCCAGAATGTGCATCTGATTGGAATTTTCAGAATGTCCGGGGTTCGAGCTTCTGGAATGTATATCTGATAAGAATGTTTCAGAAGTCTGGGGGTCACACTTCCAGAATGTTCATCTGATTGGAATTTTCAGAATGTCCGGGGTTCGAGCTTCCGGAATGTATATCTGATTGGAATGTTTCAGAGGTCTGGGGGTCATGCTTCCAGAATGTTCATCTGATTGGAATTTTCAGAATGTCCGGGGTTCGAGCTTCCGGAATGTACATCTGATTGGAATTTTCAGAATGTCCGGGGTTCGAGCTTCCGGAATGTATATCTGATAAGAATGTTTCAGAGGTCTGGGGGTCATGCTTCCAGAATGTTCATCTGATTGGAATTTTTTGTTGATGATACTCGTCTGCTTGGGAATTTACCTGAAAGACAAAGTTAGCAGCATGCAATGCCATGATGCATGTATTTATGTGACGAGTCTCTCAAAATAAATGAGAAACGTGTATGTTATGTATGAATTTATTATGAGGTAATGTATGCAATGTATGAATATATGATGTATGACTGATGCTTTTGGAGTGTTTTGAGAAAATAAGTCTCTGTATTATTGTGATTTTGATGTTTGATCTTGTCTTGAAGATGTTTAGCTGGGGATTTATGATTTCTGATTGGGGATGATCAGTAACTTAATGTACCCTGACTGGGGATAAAAGATATTAGTAAACCATGTTGGAGAAGAACAAAGTGTTGGAGAACCAGTAGTGTTGAAGATGTAAACTTTGTTGGGGAGCCATTTCCTTGTCGAGAGTGTTTGAAGATATCTTCTTAATGATTACTCTGTGGGTATATGATCTTATGAAATTGGAATTACGGGAACACATGGATTGCCTTGAACATTGCCCCCAGTATTATAGTACTACCATTCCTGGATTTGATTAGAACACGCCACTGAGTATTTGGTAAAGATGTAAAAATTGGACTTGCATAGATTTGCCCCAGTTAGTAGGAACTTTGGAAAGATTCGCCTCGCGAGGACTTTACCATGAGCGACATGCCCCCAGTAATCACAAACTTAGGATGATGATTGAACACTCGGCGTCCTTGAGAGATTCTCTGAATCTTGATTTGATTGTCCCAGATTGACCGGGGAATAGTTGTAACCATTTGGGATGTATGCCTTTGACCTTTTTGCTTTTGAGAGATTCTTCGAATCTTGACTTGATTGCCCCAGATTAATTGGGCAAAGCGTGCCATGCCCCCTTGTATACATAGGAGACATTGCTTCTTGGAGTAATTTTGTCTGTCGGGATATCTTTTTGTCATTAGTTGTACCCTGTGCAAATTCTTTCTGTTGCTAACGTTTGAAATTATGTAGCAGAATTTGTTTAATAATAAATTCATGAGATGCAATGCATACGTCTGTCTTGATTTTTTTTTTTTTTTGAAAATAGTAACAAAAGATGTAAAATCGTGATATTTGTAAAACATGCTATTTATAACAACGTGACGTTTGTAAAAATGAAGTATCAACTCAGCATTTTTGGCAAACCTTAAGGAGTCGGGATGCCTTTTGGTGACAGTATGCTTTCGAACTAACCATGCTTCAGTTAGGACTTTCAAGGGTTGTAACGTGGCTTGGTTAACGGTTTAAGAAACAAAGGATAAAGGCTCAAAATTTATTTATACCCATCCCCTTCTTCGTGATGTTCTTCAGCCCTAAGCTTAGTTAATTCAACTTACGCATTCAGATTCCAAGAGACTTTGGATTTGCACCTTTGATAATGATGATGGTTCATCAGCAGAGAGAACTTTTTGAGATGGCAGTCACTTCTTCCTTTGGGTAGTCACAACATTGTGTTGTTCAGGAATTTATTGACTTCTCTTTTTTCATCTTTTTGATATCCCTAACTTTTGTCTGAACTGCCTCTTTTGAGCTTACAGTCAGCGGGATGCCTTGATTCTTGCCTAAGTCATCTTTTTGATTTTTGACTTAGCAGGCTTTTCTTTGTATATATGTTTTTTCATTTTTTTTTTGAAAGATATTGACTGCCTTGCTTAATGATTGATGAACCATTATTGGCTTTTGGTTGTCATTTCCGACACTTCTTTGATGTGTGCGGATGAACGCTTGTGATTGAAACCTTTGCTGAAAGGTGTACTGTCTGATTCTCTTAAAATAGAATGCACAGCCAAATTAACTGAGAACTACCCTGCCCCAGGTTATGATCAAGGGTTTTAATTATTACAAGAAAGAAACTTCCACTTCTTAGGCTCAAAGGGGCTGACGAGGGATTAACATCCTTATATCTCCACTGTTTAGGAATTGAAATAATGCCTGTACATCGTCAACATAGTCCATTCAAAAGCATACTGTATGAAGTTGCGGTATCGTTTTCGTCATCCTCCCTCAAAAGGCTTACAGCTTTAGCAGGAATTGAGTATCATAAAACATATGCAAAGTAAAGACATAATTTAAAATGAGTGATAGCGAAATAAATTACTCAAGACAAACATATGCAATGCACTGATGATGATTATTAAAACAGATAATGTCTATCATAAGTCGAATGTTTAAACAAGCAAAAAAGAAATTGCAACTGAAAGTAAAACTAATGATCTTAAAGTCCATCCTTCTAGCCATCCACAGTATTAGCACTCTTGTTGTGATTAGGCATGGGAGCAGTGATCATGTTAGGAGTTGCAGGAGGATCGAACTTGATTTCCCCGGCATCGATCATGTCTTGAATCTTATTCTTCAATGTCCAGCAGTTGTCGGTGTCATGTCCAGGACTATTGGAGTGATATGCACACCTCGCGTTGGGATTATAGCGAGGGGAGGAAGTGTTGGGATTTGGATGAGGAGCTATCTGTGTAAGTAACTCTGCTTTCAACAAGTGTTGCAGCACTTGAGTCAAAGACATGTTGATCTTTGTGAATTGTCTTTTGGATGCGCTTTGTTTACGTTGGTTGTTTTGTTGTTGTATCGATGCTTGATTAGAGACCAAAATTGCCCCAACAGTGTCAGATTCATTCCTCCCATTGTATGACTTTTTTATAGTACCGGAAGAAGTAGCCACCTGAATTTTTCCGCTTCGGATACCACTTTCAACACGTTCTCCAGTCAGTATAAGCTCAGTGAATCCAGATGATGAACTTCCCAGCAAATGACTATAGAAAGGACCAGTCAGTGTATTCATGAACATATCTACCATCTCTCTGTCAGCCAAGGAAGGTTTAACTCTTCCAGCTAGATCTCTCCATTTCTGAGCATACTCCTTGAAACTTTCCTTGGGTCCCATAGACATGCTTTATAGTTGCATGCGAGTTGGTGCGAGATCGGAATTATATTGGTATTGCTTATAGAAGGCAACAACTAAATCTTCCCAAGTATGGATGTTGGTACTTTCCAGTTGATAGTACCATTCGAGTTGAGTTCCAGATAAGCTTTCCTGAAAGAAATGGATCCAGAGCCTCTTATCAGCAGTGTGAGGCTGAATCTTCCTTACATAAGACCTTAAGTGTAGTTTAGGACAAGAGACTCCATCATACTTAGCAAAGGCGGGAGTTTTGAATTTTGGAGGAATAACGACCCCAGGCACAAGTCCAAGCTCTTCAAAATCCAGCCTAGGTACCTTCTGAATTTCCACACTTTTCAGACGCTCTTCTAACATCTTGTATTTGTCATCGGGATGTTCGTCCTCATGGTAATAGTCCTCTTCTTCTTCAGAGAGTTTGGCAGAATCGTGGTTACTTTTTGCATCGGTTTTGATACTAGCATCATCATCTTGCTCATCCTCATCACTGTCTTCAGAGGTTTCAGCATCCCTAAGTTGCAAGATTGGTCTAAGCTTTTTCACCTTAGTCTTCTTACCCTTCTTCTCCTTCTTTTTAGTCAGCATGGCTTTCAGCTCTTCTTGCCCCTTGGACAAATTCAGAATTAAGGCTTGGAACTCAGTGTTTTGAGCTTGGAGATCCTTAACTGATTGTTCGAGATCCATGATGCTGAAATAAACAGCGAGGAAGGATGAGAAACCCATCATAGGAAACCTGTTATGCGATGTTATGAATGCAAATGAAATGTTTTCAAGGATCCTTGGGAATTTAGTTAGCAACATTAGAAATGATTTGGTCGCATCTTCGTTTGAAGAAATATGAACTTTGTCTTTGAACATCCTTCTTTTGAGAATCGAGCTCACCATATCAAGTGGGTCATAGCCTCTGATTCGGGATACTCTTAAATTTGAAGGCACATGGCTAGAGGAAAATAAATCCTCTTGCCCCTTGATAGGTACTGAGTCTTTGAATTGGAAGGTACGTGGCCAGAGGAAAATAAATCCTCTTGCCCCTAGATAGGAATTCAGTCCTTGATAAGAGCACCTGAATTTGTGCGTCCTAAATTCCTAAGATCCTTGAAAGGGTTAGTTAATCATGTTATGCTTATGATGTCATGATGTCATGATGTTATGAGAATGAAGTTTGTTAGGCATAGTGTGAGATTATAAGGACAAACAGGTCCTTTCAACAAAACCTGCAAGGAAATGAAAGTTAGTAGCAAACACAAACAAGTCACGCAAGTCACACAAGTCACACAATTTTGCCTTATGGTTAGGCTTGCACGTGGTCAAAAGGTGCGTACCCTCCCCCTGAAGTTTAGTCGGTTCAAACCTGTCCTATATAAAGATCGGGTTCTAGGGAGCTCATATCATTGACCTTTCTCGAAGGCGCTTATCTCAGTTCGGCAATCGAATCGCCAACCGAAAAGGTCCTGAAAGTCCAGTCCATATGAGTGTAGCTTCGAGTATCAACCAACTTCAGTCGGAACCAAAGCCAGCCATCTCGCTACTTTCTAAAAGGCCAAAGTCAAGTTCGACTAAGGTTCTAAGGGCAGATTAGTGCTTAATGACACCACGCGGCAGCCAAGCATTTCCTCAGGTCGGATCCCAAGGAACACCAGGACAAACCAATGTGTCACACTAACGATGGCCATCAGATCAACCACATCAGTATACGTTGTGCAGTCTCCTTGATCTCATGCCATATACCTAAGGTACTCAGATCCGGGTTAGGATCTTTCACACAGCAAAATACCCAAAACAGCCCTGCAAAATTAAAGCAAACAAAGCAAACAATAGAAAACATTTTTAAGTGAATCCTAAACTTTTAAGGTAACCCCTCTTTTATCGAAATTTATCCCCAGCAGAGTCGCCAGTTCTGTAATACGGTGAACTGACTTTTTATTAATCGGAATGTCGCGGTTAAGCAAGAGTCGCCACCGACTTTTATTTTATCCAAACAATATTCGGAAAGGCAAAAAGAAACAGAAAAAAAAACCTTTTAAGAAATCTGAGTTCGGGGGGTAATTTATGCAAATGGAAGGTGTAAGGCACCCTTTGCATCCATGGTTTTCCATGGGCTCTTAATTGCTTTGCTTGCTCGTTTGTTTAGAAAATGTAGATGAAAGAGATAGGGACTTTAGCTTGTGAATAAGCGTTGCCCTTTTGAGAAATTATGAGAAAGAATATAATAAAAAGGTTTGAGCATTGCAAGGCAATTAGGGGCAATTACCTTAAACTCAGATGATAGGTCTCTTTTTTGCCTTTCAGAATGAAAGGGTCTATCCTTGCCATAAGAGGGCAGGAAGCCTTTCGTTTGGAGGTTGAAGGGTCATCGAAGCATCCTTTGCCATAAGACTGTCCCATGCCATAGAAGGGCAGGTAGTCTAAGGTAAGGATCAGAATAAGCCATTTTTCCGTTAGGCAACCAGAAGATACCTCAGCCTTATTCGTAGGCAACTTCCGAGGGTCGAGGTCATGTTAGTGTATCGAAGGCAGCATCATTTTTAGGGTTCATAACCTTTATTCGAGGCAACATGGCTGAGGTATCTTCGAATTCGAGGGACGTGGCTTATTCTGCAAAAACACGAAGGCAACAGGCAACAAGGCAACAAGGCAACAGAGGGGTTACCCCAAAGGGTGCGTGTGTGCAACAATCACGTGATTATATTCAGATATTTATCTTTTAATTAGTTATTCTAATTCAGTTTAAGGCTTGCACTCCCTAAGATTACTAACCACGCAATATACAAAAGCAATAATAATATGGGGACGGGAAATTGTAACCAGCGGATCCCTTAATCAGGGTTTGACATAAGTAATAATAAAACAGGAAATATCAAGGTTAGGGTTTAGGGTTACCAACACTCGTAGCCTTGGCGGTCGACAAACCCTGAAAATTGAAAAGGAAAGAATAAACAGAAGAGAGTGAGTGTATTATTTGTTCAGAAGCAACTAGGGTTAACCCTAAAAATAAACATAACAATACAGAAAAAGGGTAAAAGAAACTTAGCTTCGCTTGATAAAGGTTGATGGGCGAAGGTTTGTCTCGAGCCTTAAGCATTGAACCTGATCATCAGAGAATTGACAAAAATATAAGTGTAGGAGGAGTTCTATTGACGAGGAAATTAAACCCTAATCACATAAAATAAATATCAATAATAATAAAAACAGGGTTTAGAACTTAGCTTCGTTCTTTTGACGTGGCGCGTAGTCGGAAGGCACCTGGAAAGACAATCTTGTGATCCTGTGTGTCACTCGTATGCAGATCATGGTGCACCTGCGTAGCTTTGAAGCGTTGGATTGAGGATGATGATGATCGGACGGTTGGCACGTGGAGGATACATCTTAGATGCGTGAGACTGACTATACCGGATCCTCCACCAAGGATTGTTAAAGAAACAAATCCAAAAAACTGAAGGAGACGAGAATCGATCTCACGTCCTCTTAGCCTCGCACATTCGTTTCTACCACTACGCCAGGTTAGCGTGACTTGTTGGTTAGACGAATCAGATATAACATAAACAAAACCAGAAAAACTTTTCAATTTCAAATCGTTTTGCGCGCCTGGGCCCTGAGTCATCTTCTTCTTTTTCTGCAGAATTGGAAAAGACTTTTGCCTTCGGTTTCGCAAACGTAGCTATAGGACCTGCAACTTATAAAACTCACAATACACCATATAAATTAACAAAGAGACCGTGGTTTGTCTCGTTTTCTCTTCCTGAATCCAATGACGCCATTAATATGGTCCAATTTGGCTTACATTCATGGTTCCCAATTTGGAGCTTTGGAAACCTAACAATGGTGAATCGCCAAATACGCAGCCAATCTTCAATTAAATTATACTAACAGCACGATAACATCATAATGAACAACATTGTGCAATCCAATTTCGTTTATGATGCGTAAAATGCTAGAATCGAAAATCAAGAAAAGCAAGAGCAAACCGAGTTATATAGGCTTCGATATTGGATGTCTTAGACTTCGATTGTGATTGGGAATCGATCAAGAACACTCCAGGAATGTGTTTGAACCTCCAAAAGTCTTTGAATCTCTTCCAATCTCTGAAAACCGAATTGAGTTTCTATATAAAACACAAGCTTTTTTTTTGGTGTTCTTGGCTGCAACAATCCTTATGAAGCCCCCTTCCCATCTGGAACGAATATGTGGTTATATATGATGAAATTAGGGCTACCAGAACTCACCAAAATCCTAGTGAATCAATCCTTGTAAATTTGATTGGATTCTTGAATATGAATTTTCTAAACTTGGTCAATTTCCAATCTTTTCCAATCAATCTCTTTTTGCACGAATTTTGAATTAATTATGAGGGATTTTGATGATTTAAATGATTAGAAACAAGAGCAAATCAATTTTTTTATAATTTATATGATCTATTTTGATTTTAATCACTTTTAATATGAATAAAAATTCATAATAAATCAAATAAATTAAGTAAATTCGTGGAAATTGGATTTAAGGTCTTGGATGACTTATGGATCAAGATCGGGCCATAAAAAGTTGGGCTCCTTTATAAAAAACTTCAATTTGAGGCTTTTTGTTTCATATTTCTTCTCTTAAAATCGACCGACTTTGACAAGGCATATCTCCCTCAATTTTTAAGATATGGAAGTATTCTAAGACTTTTTAGAAACCTTAGAGAGTCCTCTAACCAGTGTCTTTGGTCTCATATCAAAATTATTTTCCACGCTCATTTTATGTCTTTTTGAAAAAAGTGTCTTTTTGTTGACTTTTGAAAAGGACCTATGATGTTTTAGTCCATATCTTTCAAATGAAGCATTTTTGGACTTGGCATGTGAGAGACAAATTTGTAGAGAATCAAATTTCCTTCAAAATGAGCTTTGGATGGAAAATTTCTGATGTTCCATGTAGGAGTTATGACTGGTCAAAGTTCAGTTAACTTTTCCTATACAAAACCCTAATTTAGAAACTTTTTGAATTGTTGATTTTTTATCTTTCCTTTGAATGAACCAAACCCTAATTTTAGAGCCTTGTTTTAGGAGAGTGTGTCCTGGAGCTTTGAACCTTGATTTGAATTTGTATAAGAGAAATAGTATGGGCAAATTTTGGGGTATGACAGAGACGCACGTCTCCAAGCCTTCCTACATCTTCTCCACTTGAGACGCACGTCTCAAGTCAGTCAAGGCCGCTTCCTGAAGAAACGGAGACGCACGTCTCCACACCCAGTCTGCAAAGTCCCCACTTTTCACGCAACGTCACAACAGAACCTGCCCTATAAATAGAACCTGCTACCTCACTTCCAACGAGTCCGATTTCCTGCCAACGAAGTGCTACCGAAATTGTACCGCGAACCGTATTTCTTTATTCTACTTTCATTCAAACACTTATTTTCTCACAACGATTTCTACACCGGAAATTGTTGTGAACTTTTTATAGATCTAGCCTTACGTTAGATTTATCGCTTTTATTTCCTTGTTTATTTTTTCTGTCCGTTTAAATTCCGAAGAACGATCCAGCCAACCTGTGGTGGAAGTTCAGTACTTGAAGATCCAATTACCATTTATTTAATTCAGGTTTTTTATTTACCGCCTTTATTTATATTTATTTGCATGATATATTGTATGCCATTTACTATGCCTATTATTATGAACCGAACCGATTTATGCATGTTTAACCATATTAATATGTCTGGCTAAATTACTAAGGTGTCGGTATGTAGAGTAAGTTAACCGAGGGATCCGAAATAAATTGGCTTAATTATGTTTTATTAACTATCACTTGTTTTTGGTCTGTATGTCTAATTTAATTAGTAAGTCTTAAAACCAATAGAGCAAAAGTTTGAGGGGTTAAGACGGTCAAAGGTTAAAATCAATAGAGCGAAAGTTTGAGATCTTTAACTGGATAGTAGACATAGGACATTAGTTTTAAGGATGGCGAAAGCGTATTAAAACTAATTAGAACTTATTTATTTTCAAAAATTGTTTTTACACCCGAGCGGGATGGCGAAAGCGTACGTTAGGGATATTAGCATGTTCCGAGTCAACAGAGCGAAAGTTTGAGATTAGGAGATTTAAATAGATAACAACTTCATAAAACGGGCATTTTATTAATTACGTTGTTTCCAAAAAGCTTTTCTAAAATCTAATGGGATGGCGAAAGCGTACATTAGGATTAGGACTGTAATCTAAATCAACAGAGCGGAAGTTTGAGACGAGGATTTTTAATCAATTGAATTAGTAAAGATTTTTAATTAAATTATGCAAAAGCCAATGGACCTTCGGATCACCTTAAGTTAAACGAAATACATACTGATATCTGTCTTTTATTATATTCTTTATTTCTCACTATCACTCTCCCTTAGAAACAATCAAAATTTTAGTAGCCCTAGCTTTACATAGTAACCTTAGATAACGGTAGATCGATTCATAGTCCCTGTGGATTCGATATCTTTTAAAACTACACGACACGACTGTGCACTTGCAGTCATCAGATTTATAGACACGTAAAGTCGCGATCAAGTTTTTGGCGCCGTTGCCGGGGACTATTTAAGTCGATATCGTAATTCACTGTTACACCGTAGAGACTAGGACAATTCTTCCCTTTCTTTCTGAACGATTGTATGCCAAATACTCGTTCACAAGGAGGAGATTTAATACAACGAATTAACGAGATCGAACGTTTCATTAACGTCAAACGTCGAGCTCGCAATCTTCCCGAAGTAGCACCAATTCCTATTAATCAGGAATTGACTTTTACTGATCAAATCAATCAAATTATCCCGAAGTTAGAGATGGCTGCTATTCGTCCTCTTAGAGACTATGCCGCTCCTTCGCGCGCTGAACCGCATTCAAGTATCGCACCACCTGCGATTGAGGCAAACAATTTCGAACTGAAACCTTCGCTGGTCCAAGCTGTTCAACAGAATCAATTCTCTGGAAGCCCTGTAGACGACCCTAACCTCCATTTATCTGTGTTCGTGCAATACGCCGACACTGTCAAAGCTAACAACGTTAGTCCCGAAGCTATTCGATTACGTCTCTTTCCTTTCTCCTTGAGAGATAGAGCTAGAGCGTGGCTTCAATCCCTGCCTTCCAATTCCATAACTACATGGGATGAATTGAAGAGAGTATTCTTAGCGAGATACTTTCCGCCTAGCAAAACTGCTATGCTTAGAGGTCAAATCAACGGATTTACCCAGAAAGATAACGAATCACTCTTCGAAGCTTGGGAACGTTACAAGGACATGCTTAGAATATGCCCTCATCATGGACTCGAACCATGGCTGATCATCCATACTTTCTATGGCGGTCTCTTATATAACACCAAAATGACTATAGATGCCGCTGCTGGCGGAGCATTATTGGACAAACCCCACGATGAAGCATACAAACTCATAGAGAACATGGCACAAAACCATTACCAATGGGGTGGAGAACGAGCCGCTATAGAGAAAACCCAAACCAAAGGAGGAATGTACGAAGTAAGTGGTATAGACCGCGTTAACGCTAAAGTAGACGCTTTAACTCAAAAGATCGAGAACTTAACCATCACTCCTTCAGCCACCGCTGCTGCTGTAACACCTAACTGCGAGATTTGTGGATTGACTGGATATGTAGTTGCCGAATGTCAACTCTTGACTGGAGTCCCATCTGATCAAGTAAACTATGCTCAAGGAAACCCTTATTCTAACACGTACAACCCTGGATGGAAAAACCACCCGAACTTTTCTTATAAGAACAACAATGCGTTGTACGCACCTGGACAAGCACATGCTATACCACCTTGCTACCAAAAAGCGCCTGTAGCTGCTCAAAACACCCCTAGGAAGTCAAATCTAGAAATCATGATGGAGAACTTTATAGCTTCCCAACAACAAACCAATAAGGACTTCCTAAATCAAAACATCCACAACAGCGAGCAACTAAAACAACTATCGAACAAAGTAGATGCTTTAGCTACTCATAACAAAATGCTAGAAACTCAAATCTCACAAGTAGCCCAACAACAAGCACCTACTGCTGCCCCTGCTGGCACGTTTCCTTCTCAACCTCAACCCAATCCTAAAGGACATGCGAACGCAATAACACTACGAAGTTGAACGAATTACGATGGACCCATAGATCCTAGAACTCAAAACATACCCATGTCACAACAAGAGCCAAAGGAAACCCAAAAGAAAACATAACCATAAAAGATCAATAACGAAGTGGAACCTGAAAAAGAGAAACCTTATGTTCCACCACCACCTTATAAGCCACCAATTCCTTACCCTCAGAGATTAGCTAAATCAAAAACCGAAGCGCAATTTAAAAGATTTGTAGAACTTCTGAAACAATTAAACATAACCATACCATTCACAGAAGCCATAACTGAAATGCCTTCGTACGCTAAATTCCTAAAAGAAATCTTATCAAATAAAAAGAAACTCGAGGATAACGAAATCGTAACACTTACCGCCGAATGTAGCGCTATCATCCAAAATAACATGCCTCCAAAACTGAAAGACCCTGGTAGTTTCTCTATACCCTGCGTAATAGGAAAAACCATCATAGAGAAAGCCTTGTGCGATTTAGGAGCTAGTGTTAGTTTGATGCCTCTTTCAACCTGTAAGAAACTCAATCTAGGTGAGCTTAAAGCAACGAGAATGTCTCTTCAACTAGCTGAACGTTCAGTAAAATACCCTGTAGGAATGTTAGAAAATATCCCTGTTCGTGTAGGTCAATTCTACATCCCAACTGACTTCATCATTATGGATATCCAAGAAGATTCTAACATCCCGATCATATTAGGAAGACCATTTTTAGCAACCGCTGGTGCAATTATAGACGTAAAGCGAGGAAAGCTTACTTTCGAAGTAGGAGAAGAGAAAATAGAATTTATCCTTTCCCAATTCCTAAAAGCACCTTCTATAATTGACACATGCTGTTCTGCTGACATAATCGACGAGTGTGTCAAGGAAATAAAATCCGAACCAAATAAGGAAACCGATATCCTAAGAATTCCTATGCCGCCAATTCTTGAAGATGACAACTGGCGTAAGGAATATCAAGATGACCACCTGAGTGAATGCTTAGCTTTAACTCCCGATCCTATACCTGGACCTAAGAAACCTGCTATAGAGCTGAAAACACTTCCTACCGATCTTAGATACGAATTTCTAGACGAAGAACTAAACCGACCAGTTATAGTGAACGCCAACTTAGGACGAACCGAGACTGAAAAATTACTTAATGTCCTAAGAAAATACCCAACCGCTTTAGGATATAACATATCAGATCTGAAAGGTATAAGCCCTTCCCTCTGTATGCACCGCATTATGCTCGAAGACGATTGTAAAACCTCTAGAGAACATCAAAGGCGAATAAATCCTATTATGAGCGATGTGGTTAAAAAGGAAATCCAAAAACTACTAGAAGCCGCAATAATATATCCTATATCCGATAGTAAATGGGTTAGCCCCGTTCACGTCGTACCAAAGAAAGGAGGAGTTACTGTAATCACTAACGCAAAAGGAGAATCTGTAGCACAACGTACCCAAACTGGATGGAGGATGTGCATTGACTATAGGAAGCTAAACAAAGCTACCCGAAAAGACCATTTCCCTTTACCTTTCATAGATCAAATGCTCGAACGCCTAGCTAAACACTCGCATTTCTGTTATCTGGATGGATACTCCGGATTTTTCCAAATTCCTATTCACCCTGACGACCAAGAGAAGACCACGTTTACCTGTCCTTATGGTACATTCGCTTATAGACGAATGCCTTTTGGACTATGCAATGCACCCGCGACCTTCCAAAGATGCATGATGGCAATATTTGCCGACTTCTTAGATGGAATAATGGAGGTCTTTATGGACGACTTCTCTGTCTGTGGAGGAAGTTTCGAAACATGTTTAGAGAACCTCGAACTGGTACTTAAACGATGCGTAAGCATTAACCTAGTCCTTAATTGGGAAAAATGCCATTTCATGGTTCGACAAGGAATTGTACTGGGACTTATCGTATCTGATAGAGGAATCGAAGTAGATAAAGCAAAAATTGAAATTATCGAAAACCTTCAACCTCCCAAAACCGTTAAAGAAATAAGAAGTTTTCTAGGACACGCTGGTTTTTACCGACGTTTCATTAAGGATTTCTCTAAAATAACCAAACCGTTAACCGAATTACTTATGAAAGACGCCGAATTTATTTTCACCGATAAATGCACTGAAGCATTTCAAACGCTTAAACGAGCATTAATCTCTGCGCCAATTATGCAACTTCCCGACTGGAATGAACCTTTCGAAATAATGTGTGACGCGAGTGATTATGCTGTAGGAGCCGTTCTAGGACAAAGAAAGGATAAGAAACTACATGTCATATACTATGCGAGTAGAACCCTAGACGAAGCTCAAATGAATTATGTCACGACAGAAAAAGAGTTATTAGCTGTCGTATTTGCATTAGACAAGTTCCGTTCTTACCTGGTAGGAGCCAAAATAATCATATACACTGACCACGCCGCCATTAGGTACCTCCTAACCAAAAAGGACGCCAAACCAAGACTTTTGAGATGGATCTTGTTACTACAAGAGTTCGACCTGGAAATTAAAGATAAAAAGGGCACTGAAAATGTCGTAGCAGATCACCTCTCTCGATTAGAAAATCTGAAACCCGAAGAAGTACCTATTGACGATGATTTCCCTTATGAAAGACTCATCGCTCAGTTAGAAGCCAATGAATTCGAACCATACCGTCCAAACTCTGAAACCAACAAATTAGCAGAAATAGCTTTAGCCCGATCTGACACACCTTGGTATGCAGATTTCGTAAACTACCTAGCTGCTGGTGTGCTTCATCCTGATCTAAGTTACCAACAGAAGAAGAAATTCTTCCATGACCCAAAACATTACTATTGGGACGACCCACTCCTGTTCAAAAGAGGCCCCGATGGAATCTTTAGACGTTGTGTACCCGAGGAAGAGATAAGAAGCATAATAACACACTGCCATTCTGCACCGTGTGGAGGACACCATAGCACATCTAGAACCTGCGCCAAAATCCTTCAATCTGGACTTTTCTGGCCCAACCTGTGGAAAGACGTTTATTTTTCTGTAATAAACTGTGATAGATGCCAACGAACCGGAAACATTTCGAGACGCGATGAAATGCCTCAAAAGGGCATTCTTGAAGTAGAAATATTTGACGTCTGGGGAATAGACTTTATGGGTCCGTTTCCGTCGTCGTTTGGAAATCAATATATACTCGTAGCTGTCGATTACGTTTCAAAATGGATAGAGGCTATCGCTTCTCCTACAAACGATACACGAGTAGTTATCAAACTTTTCAAAAACGTCATCTTTCCTAGGTTCGGTGTGCCAAGATTGGTAATTAGCGATGGTGGTTCCCATTTCATTTCAAGAATACTTGAGAAACTCCTTCGAAAATATGGAGTGAATCATCGAATAGCCACACCATACCATCCACAAACAAGCGGACAAGTAGAAGTATCTAACCGCGAAATAAAACAAATATTGGAGAAAACTGTCGCTATATCTAGAAAAGATTGGTCAACCAAGCTGAATGAAGCTTTATGGGCTTATAGAACAGCTTTCAAAACTCCAATAGGAACTACCCCATTCAAACTCGTTTATGGAAAATCATGCCACCTACCGGTAGAGTTAGAACATAAAGCCTATTGGGCCATTAAGAACTTAAACCTAAACTACACTGCCGCTGGTGAGAAACGACTTCTAGACATAAACGAATTAGAAGAACTTAGACAAGACGCTTATGAAAACGCCAAAATCTATAAAGAGAGAACGAAAAAAATGGCACGACAAGCGTATATCTAGGAAAAAATTTAGCATAGGCGATAAAGTACTTTTATTTAATTCTAGACTAAAATTATTTCCTGGTAAGTTACGATCTAGATGGTCTGGCCCTTTCGAAATAACTAACATATTTCCGAGTGGAGCGATAGAAATCAAAGGAGAAACCGTCAAACCTTTTGTCGTAAATGGGCAACGTCTTAAGTATTACCATCATCTCGAACACGATGAAAACATCGAAGTTTTTAAACTTGACGAACTGCCCGCTCTTTCGAAAAAATAGTTTTCTATTTTTAAAATCGTCGAGCTTACGACATAAAACAAAGCGCTTGGTGGGAGACAACCCACATTTATTTATTCTTTTATTTTATTTTATTTTTATTTTTAATTTTTAAACTTTTGTTTTTCATTTAAATAATCTATTCTAATTTTAATTTATTTTTCCATTTTTCATACATCTTATAATAATTATTATAATTATAACTGCTATCTTATTTCGAGAAAATATTTCCTTTTTATAATTATAATTATTATTATACTTGTTACTTATTTTATTTCATTTACTTAATTTTATTTTATTTTATTTTTTAAAATCGACACTAGCCTAGTTCTAACTTAATCTTAATATTTTCAACTTCTAGGTTTTTCATATAACTACTAACTACGATGCAAGAAGTTGATAATATGGAAGTTGTGTTCCGTGGTAGAGGACAAGAAGCAAGATTTAATAAGCTGGCTGAAAGACACATGGATTTGACTTGCTATCCTCACCAACCAACTATGGTGAGACTTGGTATCGAAGAAAGCGTCCTACACCTGCTAAACCAAATTGGTTGGACTGGTTCTCACTTGTTCCGCAAGTTTAGCACTTACCGGAAGCTCACTCTGGAATTCTTGAGCTCCCTGACCTATCTTCCAAACTGTGGACAAGGACTGAGAAAAGGAGTTATTCTCTTTAGACTCTTTGGTATGAAATTTAATTTCTGCATCCGAGATTTTGCTGAAATGCTAGAGCTACCTCATGGATCAGATGCATACACCAAAGTAGCTGAAGACAATCTTGCTTACTGGGAGTTGGAAAAATATTGGGGCAAGATCACTGGAAACGATAACCCTGAAGAGAATGAATTTCAATCTGAGAACATCCATAACCCCGCCTTCAGATACTTCCATAAGATCCTTGCCCACTACATTTTTGGTAAACCCGATAATGTCACTGAAGTCTATAGAGAAGAGTTGTTCATCATGTTTTGTACCTCTCAGAATCACCCGGTCAATGCCATCGCATTCATGCTAACAAACTTCGAGCGCATCACGCAAGACGAAGTTTCACCTATTAGGATCGGCGGATTCGTCACTATGATTGCTAATGCTATAGGAATGAGAGTACCTTTGCTTAGATTGACACCTCTTGGCTCCCACAATTCTATGGACATTCACTTCTGCTTTAACCGAGGTATCATCGGTAACCTTGGAACTGATCAGTTTGATTTACTCATTGATAACAAAGTATTGGATCAGTTCACCTTACCGAGTCCTAGGACGAGAGTGCACAACCCTGCCAACTGGCTTTTCTATGATCAGATTCTTGAAAGAGAACCCTCACCTGAAACTCCTCAAGCCTATGAACATTTTGATGAGGAAATGCATGTATCCGAATCTGAGCCTGACACTCCTCCTGGTTACTATGAACCTAATCCTGAAGATGAACCCATTCCTGATTATGAACCTCTTTCTGTAGATGAACCTATATCTGAGTATGAGCGTGAAACTCGTTCTGAAGATTCTGTTGATGATTACACTGTTGATATGACTGATGTCGAGCTCGAGCAACAACAACCCGCTACATCCACCGCATCGGTGAATCAAAGAACGCCTAACCTGAACACACACGAGCAAGCCATCACTGCACTACAACAAGATGTCCAACATGTGCGCAACGAGCTACACACTTTGCAAATGCAGTTCTTCGATTTTATCGACACCGTAAATGCTCAGTTCGACGAAGTTTTCAAACACATTCAGTCTAATAAGCATAACAATAGACGTGGCTAGATGTTACCGTTTAGATTATTAGATTTTATTTCTAGTTTTAGCAATTTTTATTCATAAGTTTAGATTTTCATTTTTCTGCATTTTACATTCTGCTTATGTCAACACTCAGTACCGGTTTAATTTTAAATGCAATATTCTTTTGATTACTGCTACTGTGTTATATTACACTGCTATTGACTGCTATATATTTGCCTGTTTATCACTTTTTGCTGTTAATAGTATTAAAAAGACACTGCTCTGAACTGATGGACAATTTATGGTATGTGTCAGCACTGTCTGGTCCCTTGCATGCGTGAACCACTTGCCTACAACAGGAGACGCACGTCTCCATCTGTATGGGACCAGCAGGAATCATTCAGAGGACAGGAGACGCCCGTCTCCATGCTTTGTCCCCTAGCAGACAGACTGCCTGAGACGCGCGTCTCCCAAGGGCAGCAGTCTGCATTGTTGACCACGCAGAAACACCACCATAACTCCCATTTTGAATTTTGAATTTGAATTTCAAAATTCATCTTTCAATCTTCCTCATTCTTCCCCTTATTTATTCCATTTAAACACCATAAACATCATTCATCCTCCATCATTCACCTCTTAAACTCTATTCATTTCCCACTTTTCTACCCCATTCAAACTTCAAACACCACCATTAATCCATTTTAATTCTCCATTAACCACACCATTTTCAAACCTCACTATAAAACCACACCACCACCACTCTTCTTCCTCACAACCTTCATACCATTCTCTATTCTTCTACACTACATTTCTATTTTTCATTTTTCATACTCACCATGCCTCCACGTTCATTCATCCGTAGTGAGCGTCCCGAGAGACCACCTCCCGACCTTTCAAATATTATCTTCCGAGATGACGACAATGATGCTCAACGAACAAAATATGTCGCCTTCTACGAACGTTCGGTTGTTCCCACAAAATTTGTGAACACCGAGAGTCTAGAAACTCTGGGTCTCATTGATGGTGTGACCCGTTTACTCACTAAATCTAGCCTACACCATCTTTGTACCGAACCCGTCCCTACTTATGAGCCGCTCGTCTTAGAATTTTTGAGTTCTTTCAACTACGACACTCCCTCTAATCAACCACTCTCAACCGGTAGCATCCAATTTCGGATGTTCAACCGTGAATATACTCTAGATCAAGATGTCGTAGCTTCATATTTGCATTTTAATCATGCACCAAATGCTCACCGCTCAATCTTTCAAGAACTCAATGGTCGATCTTGGGAGGAACTCGCTTTTGAATTTTGGTTCAATCTCACTGGCAAAATTCCTACCGGTTGGAGAGCTCTCCATGCTTCTCACATTTAAAACCCCGCTATACGTTATTTTCAACGTGTTTTGGGGCATACTATTTTTGCGAGATCTAACAACCACAAGGTAAACCAAAATGAACTATTTTTCCTTTACTGTGCACTCAACAATATCCGTTTTAATGCCGCACCGTTTATGTTCCAACACATCCAAGGCTTAGTCAACGCCCCCGCTACAAACCCATTCTTGCTTGGCGGAATTATTACTTCCTTGGCCTGTGCTTTAGGTCTTGGTGACGAGCTCCTCTCCCTCTCACATCTCATGAAGCCTGCTCAGTCACTCGATCTCACCTACTGCCGTGACTCCCACTTGGTTTCACCCTGCCATGATGGCCGATACACTTTGGTCGTCAACAAAGTTCTTATTCCTTATGTCATCCTTCCATGCCCTGAAAGAATCAACATCCGTTATGTTCAGCGTTGGAGGCTCATTGAAGACAATCCTCAAGATAACCAACCTGAACATCCTAATGAACCTGTGGATGCAAATGAAGAAGAACTCAACCAAGGACAAGCTGATGTCAACCAACCTCCTCAAAACAACCCTCCGCCTATCACTCTTGAAGCCATGTATGCTGCTATTCTACGCCAAGATCAACTCGTTCAAGCTATGCAGACAAACCAAACTGAAACAATTAGGCTCATCCGAGAGATGCAACAGGAGCACCGTGACTATGCTATTAGGAACGAAAGTCAATACACTGAAATTGCTACATATTTGCATGATCTTGACATTCGTGTGAATGACTCTCCTCCTGATAGACGTCGCCGTGTTCGTCCAAGAGGCGCCAGCAGTTCTCGCAACCGCAACACTGAGGAGTAGTTCTCATGCATTGAGGACACTGCATCATTTAAGTCTGGGGGAGTCGTATTATTTCTATTTCCTTTAGTTTTATTTTCCCTTCAGTTTATTTCCCTTCCTTGTAATGTTTTTCTAATTCAATAAAGAATATTTATGGAATTTAAGTCTTATATGTATAATTCCGTAGTTATTACACTTTCTTCCATTTTCTTGAGCCATAACAAAAATTTTGCTCTTATACGATAAACGCAAACCCCACACTTTTGAAAAATACGAAGCTACTCAAACACTCAACGCATAGAAATTGATTCAAGTCAATAACCTTATTGTCCCAACACTCTAAAACCCCCAAGTATGCGTAACCGATTTGAATACCCGTTATACCAAAACCATCGACTTTAATTTTTGAAGTAACCCTTAGTAGTTTATTCTAGCAGTCGGCACCGTCTTAGATACAAACTACGCAGAGAGTCGATGAATATAAGTGTATGATCATCATAATAATAATTATGTGCTTAACCATAATAAGAAATGTGCCTACTAAGTAAGGTGATCCTCACAAGATCATTTAACCTAACGGTCGCAAATCTCAAATACAAAGAATTTAAAAACTCATTGTTGATTGGTTCAGAAGTCATCTGGTACTGAACTTGGTAGGACGGACTATTGTCCGATTCCCCACAATCTACAAGTGAATGCTAAGGAGTATACCACATATTGTGCCAGAACTCCATGAGAAGGATCATAGTCACTAACCGACTACTCTGCTATGTGCGTGTCAAGATAATGGGCTTAATGTGATTGCGCACGAATGAAAAGGGTAAAACATGATGACGAGTCAAAGATAAGCTATAATGGCATGATTCAGATTGGTATGCATACTGGGAGTTGTTTAGTGTTGTTACTATAAGTTTATTGCTAGGATCATTATCATTATTTTCAAATAAGAACACTATGTAGCTGAGTATGACCGAACGACGTGGTGGAAGTGTGTTTCATTTATTTTTATCTTATTATTTTGCTTGAGGACAAGCAAAGGTTCAAGTCTGGGGGAATTTGATAACATGATTTTATATCGTATATTTAGCTTAAAATCCATAGATATTTATAGCATTTTCCATTTATTATGTTAATTTATTATGATATTACGCGAGTATTTGCTTTGTTTCAGGTTTTACACTCTAATCACGACTATTTGCGAAAAGGAAAGAAAATGGAGCTTAAATGACCAATATCTATGCCTAAAAGATGAAAAAGGGTGCTGAAGTGAGAAGGAGGTGCAAATAAGACCTAAAGGCCCAATGAAGCAATCCAGCCCACGAAGGAAGGCAGCCCAAACCACACAAGCTAGTGGAGACGCACGTCTCCAACGTTCCAAAGGCCACCTCAGCAAAAGGAGACGCACGTCTCCAAGCCTTCCTACATCTTCTCCACTTGAGACGCACGTCTCAAGTCAGTCAAGGCCGCTTCCTGAAGAAACGGAGACGCACGTCTCCACACCCAGTCTGCAAAGTCCCCACTTTTCACGCAACGTCACAACAGAACCTGCCCTATAAATAGAACCTGCTACCTCACTTCCAACGAGTCCGATTTCCTGCCAACGAAGTGCTGCTGAAATTGTACCGCGAACCGTATTTCTTTATTCTACTTTCATTCAAACACTTATTTTCTCACAACGATTTCTACACCGGAAATTGTTGTGAACTTTTTATAGATCTAGCCTTACGTTAGATTTATCGCTTTTATTTCCTTGTTTATTTTTTCTGTCCGTTTAAATTCCGAAGAACGATCCAGCCAACCTGTGGTGGAAGTTCAGTACTTGAAGATCCAATTACCATTTATTTAATTCAGGTTTTTTATTTACCGCCTTTATTTATATTTATTTGCATGATATATTGTATGCCATTTACTATGCCTATTATTATGAACCGAACCGATTTATGCATGTTTAACCATATTAATATGTCTGGCTAAATTACTAAGGTGTCGGTATGTAGAGTAAGTTAACCGAGGGATCCGAAATAAATTGGCTTAATTATGTTTTATTAACTATCACTTGTTTTTGGTCTGTATGTCTAATTTAATTAGTAAGTCTTAAAACCAATAGAGCGAAAGTTTGAGGGGTTAAGACGGTCAAAGGTTAAAATCAATAGAGCGAAAGTTTGAGATCTTTAACTGGATAGTAGACATAGGACATTAGTTTTAAGGATGGCGAAAGCGTATTAAAACTAATTAGAACTTATTTATTTTCAAAAATTGTTTTTACACCCGAGCGGGATGGCGAAAGCGTACGTTAGGGATATTAGCATGTTCCGAGTCAACAGAGTGAGAGTTTGAGATTAGGAGATTTAAATAGATAACAACTTCATAAAACGGGCATTTTATTAATTACATTGTTTCCAAAAAGCTTTTCTAAAATCTAATGGGATGGCGAAAGCGTACATTAGGATTAGGACTGTAATCTAAATCAACAGAGCGAAAGTTTGAGACGAGGATTTTTAATCAATTGAATTAGTAAAGATTTTTAATTAAATTATGCAAAAGCCAATGGACCTTCGGATCACCTTAAGTTAAACGAAATACATACTGATATCTGTCTTTTATTATATTCTTTATTTCTCACTATCACTCTCCCTTAGAAACAATCAAAATTTTAGTAGCCCTAGCTTTACATAGTAACCTTAGATAACGGTAGATCGATTCATAGTCCCTGTGGATTCAATATCTTTTAAAACTACACGACACGACTGTGCACTTGCACTCATCAGATTGATAGACACGTAAAGTCGCGATCACCCCTTTAAAGCTACCAAAACACGTTAGAAAAAGCCTAGAAAAAGGATCCATCGCACGCGTCATGGGATCTATCGCGTGCGATACTACTTGTACTTTCCTATCACATGCGCAATCGCGATGGCGGGCGTGATTATTCTAGTAACTTTTGTTCTTTTTGTACCTTTTTTAATCCAATTTTCACCAAGTCCCTATTTCTTCATACTTACTGATTTTTTCATCTTTCTTTGGCCTTTATGCTTCATATTTACTCATCTTCGACTGATTTTTCTCTGATTTCTCGACGAAATATATGTAATGACAGAGTTTTATCAATGGCCCCTCCTATTTGGTCGCGAGTTTCCTATCTCTAGTGTTATTTCCTTTGATGTCGATATGTCTTAACACAAGGTCCTCAAGTTTAAATTATCAGTGTCATACTCGCTTGTTGCATTTGGTTGCTTCTGAATGCTTGATAATGACTCTCATGGGAGATGTGGGTGCCCTTTCTATGATCAGGTTTCATCCTTTATGATTTCTTTGACATTGTCATTTTATGACAAGGGAAGTGTCATTCTCCAACTTAGCTCTTATTCTTTGACTAGGATGACGACTTTAGTCTCATACGTCAATTAAAAGGGATTCTCGTCAGTTGTTGAATAGTGTGTAGTTTAATATGATTACAGGACGCGTGGGATATCATACCCTATCTAATCTTAGCCATTTAAGTTTTTTCTTTAACCCTCACAAACCTACTCGGTTCGCCGCTTCAACTTGTTCGTTTGTATGAGGATGTTCTGCTGATGTGAAGTTTTGTTTGACCTTTAAGTCTCATAAAATATTTTTGTAGTTCTTATCTGTAGACTGTGTTCCATTACATGTTGCGAAGGTTGAGGGATCCCGTACATGGCTAGGATGTTGTTCTTGAAAAATTTCAAGATGTTGGCTGCAATGATCTTTGCCATTGCTTCCGCTTCAATCCACTTGGTAAAGTAATCTACTGTTACAATCAGAACTTTAAATTCCCCTGCAAAAAATGGGAAATTGTAAGAACAAGATTTGGTTATGAATTTGGCCTTTATTTTTGATGATAACAATATATTGTTTCTTAGAGAACAATTTTGTACCCTAATGATCTTGTCTAGTGTGTAGCTGAATGTTAACAGGTTTTGACTCTGAAGAAGTAACATGTGACATCATCTTTTTCTGAACTCAACACACTCTGACTCTGAAGAGATAACAAAGTGCGTTTTACAAAGAAAAATCAAGTTCCATAATGCTCTTTGACAATGCTTCTGAAAGAATGCTCATTAAATGACTTCTGATTCTGAATCTGATAAAGGAGCTTCCGAAGTTTTTCAAAGCTCTAATATTCTGCACAACACAAGTTCTGAAGATTTTGAAGACCAAGTTCTGAAGACTCTAAAGACAAGATTCTGAAGAACAAGTTCTGAAGACAAGGTTCTGAAGACTCTCATACAAATTTTGATCATTCTAAAGATACTTCATCAACACGCATTCTGAAGTTTCTAAAGATTAGAATACATGGTACAAGATCAAATTTTCTTCCCCTACACTGATTTTATGGAGAAAGGACAGTACTATTGTACTATTTTGCCTCCCATTTTCTGCTGAACATTATGCAAGGATACAACTAAGAAATTATGGTATTCCATCTTCACCCTTCAATATATCTTTATTTGCCTATATAAAGAAGACTTGGAAGAATGGGAAAACAACTTTTGCACAACAATCTTTTGAATGACAATGGTGAAACTCTGTGTGATAGAAAAACATCAAGCAAGGAACTTTTATTTGTACACTTGCTCTAAAAAATTCTTGTGTTATTCATTGTATTCATTTTGTGTAATAAGTTTTATATAAGAAAATTTATAAATACATCTTTGTATCTATAATTTTGAGTTGATTCTGTTCCTTGAGAGACTCACCACAGTCGTTCCTTCCAACCATTGTGAAATACGTGGCGTACAAAATTTCACCAGTGTTATAGATTCCAATCATGGTGATATGTTCATTTGATTTTGTTATTACTTATGTGGAATGCTTATTTCACCAAATGCTCACTAAACATATAACTTTTCAATTTGATTTAGAAATCAGTATGACAAATTAAGTTATATTAGAAGAACAACTTACATTAATCAATGTTGTACGAGCTTTATACAATCAATTATCCGCATTTTGCTCTTTAAAGGTTAAAATTTATTTCAATAATTCTAATTCTTCAACTAAAACTTCCTTCTATACTAGTTCATTATGAAAAAGTATTAATTACTTTGTAAACAAAACTAGTAGTGCACGAAGTGATAACACAAAAACTAGAAGCACTGAATCAAGTTATAACTGTTAAAGCTCGTCAAACATTGATAAGTGTAAGTTGTTTTCTAATATAAATTAGTATCTCATATTATTGTTTTCTAATTCAATTCGAAAGGTTATATAGTAAATGAAAGGTTGGTAAAAAATTAAAACCACATAAGATATATTAAACTCATCTTCTAAAATATGTTGGGTGAACGAAGTGAAAGCTGCAATGTACAAGGAATAACATTAACAATATAATAACAATAACATTTATCGATGAAAACATCAACACACTTCATCAAAAACATCTACTATAAAACAAACAACAAGATTTATAAAATAACAACTTAACATAAACAACAACTTACCTTAACAAACAACAACATAGCTCCTCAGAAACATCAACATACATAATAAAAAACATATGAAATAACACAAAATATTTATCAAAAGAAACAACAACGTACCTTAACATAAACAACAACTTACCTTAACAAAACAACAACACACCTCCATAAAATCATTAACACACTTAATCAAAAAACATCTACAATAACACAAACAACAACATTTATCAACAAAAACAACAACTTACCTTAACATAAACAACACCTCACCTTAACAAAACAAAAACATCAACATACCTAATAAAAACATCTACAATAACATAAACAACAAAATTTATCAACAAAAACAACAACTTACCTTAACTTAAACAATAACTTACCTTAACAACACAACAACTTACCTCAACAAACCTAATAAAAAACATCTACAATAACACAAACAACAACATTTAGCAACAAAATCAACAACTAACCTTAACATAAATAAAAAATTATCTTAAAAAAACAACAACATACGTCAACAATAACGTAAATCCTTACCTATCTCAACAAAAACTCAGCTCAACAACAAGAAAAGAAGAAACCCTATGCTGGACCAAGACAAATATCTCACGTATATTTTGAACAAGAAAAATAAGACAAATATTTTGAACAACAAAATCAAAACATAAAATATTTCATGAACGTACCTTTCATTTAAAAGTTTCACGGAGAATGAAGACAAAGAAACGAGCTAATTATTTCGTCTTGCAAAAATTTGTGAAACCCTTCCTTGACTCATATTAATTGGATAAATTATGTTTGAGTTTTGAGAGATTTATATAAGGCAGGAGAAGTTAGGGGTTTCTTTAAGCGTAGTCTACTATGAAGTGATACAAGTTAGCTTTTATAGGTAATATATTTTACCATAGTTGATAAAAAGAACCGTGGTGAAATGTCATAATATTTAACTATAGTTGTTAATATGGACTGTGGTGAAAAATATTTAAGTTTTATTTAAAAATAAAAATTAAGGGAACATACCCTTTTGTTAACGAAAAAGCATAAAATTCCAGGTCTGGGGATTCAAAGCTTGTCACTACTTCACATATCACTACTTAACATATCACAACAGTTATTTAAATGAACCGTGGTTATATGTGATTTACAAAAAAATGAAAGGTGCCTAATGAACTTATATTACTTTAGTTGGTTAAGTGTCCGTAGTAATAAATTGTTATAAAATGTGCTTTTTATAGTAATGAATCTTCTTACATCAAGCTTTAATCTCAAGTTCAACTTGAAACCTTTATATCAAAATATCATAGTCAATAGAGCATTGCTCTCTTGATTTATAACTACAAATTAACAACGATTTAGACAAGATAACTCTCTTTACTGTTTTCTTTATTAGTACTAAAATAGTATTTAAGTAAATATAAAATTTAGCAATAAAAAGAGTAGAACATAGATTATTTTCATATTTCATGTGTGTTTTTAAATGATCATAAATCCAGCCAAGGATTCTTCCAAAACGACATATATTCCACATTTCCCACCTATTAAAAAAACCAATCATCTAACCATTGGTCTGGTACACACCCCGCCCCTTCCCATACTCTATACAGTTCCTCACCACATTGATGCCTTTGTACCTTCAACTTTATAACGATCACTTTCTATCCCATATTTAGATGATAAAACCATATACAATAATTTAAACTCTTTTATCTTCAGTATTCACAACCTACCTACTTTTCATATGAGCACACTTTGTTCTCAATTAGTCCAATAAAGTTTATAAACACTCTCATATGAAGGTGGGGAAAAACACAAGAAAGGGGGAGTTTGAATTGCGTTCTTCAATATTTCTTTCCCTTTCTATAAATATTTTCTTTCTCTTCTTGGATATGCTTTGGATAATATTGCAGAAACATAACAATGCATAACCTACGAGAAATACATTCATTTAGTTTCTTTTCTTCCTCAGAACTTCTGACTTGGTTAAGCATAATTCTGAATAAGGACAGCATGGAAATTGTGGGTTAAATGAAGGTTCAGAAAGTAAGAGACACATTCATTTTTATCTTGGTTCACCTTCTCAATAAGGCTACCTCCAGCCCACCCTCCTCAGGTGATTTTGCCTCTTTCCATAGAGGACTTAATCCAGTATAATCAATCTTGATTACAACTGCACAAGAAACCTACTTGTGACTAATCAACCGCAGAAGCTACCCGCAAGTGACTAATCCTAAATGATGAATTGTTTAGTGATCTCAGCAAGATATAACGTTCATCAACCTAGAAACTCCTGTACAAGCTACCTGCAAGTGAATAACTCTAGACAATGAACTGTTCAGTGATCTCAGCAAGATATAATGTTCATTGACCTAAACCCCTCCAATAGTCTAACTAGACCTCTTAGACATCTCAAGTATCCGAATCAGAAGGATACTCACAGAACACCAATTCAAACTAGAATTGTTCTTCTGAAGATTACAAGTGTGCTTCTTATCAAGCAGATTTTCTCCTATTCTAATTGCTTATTGTTTATGACACACTGACTAGAAGTCACTTCTGGTGCCTAAACAATTTATCAGAAGTTTCCTAAGGAATAACACAATACGAGCAACAACTCTTGTGTTTTACATATTATTACAAGAATTAAAATTATCTTGTAGTCTTCTTGGCTTTGTCTTCTGGTTGAGATCTTCTCTTATTTGTTTGATAAGTTGATTGAGAGCAACAACTCTTGTTTGGAATGCTTCTTTATTTTGATCTTCATTTTTATTCTTCTGAAAGCGAATTAAGAGCAACGACTCTTGATTCAAAATGCTTCTTTAACTTGGCCGTCTCTTCTTGAGTAAGGAGATTAGAACTTCAACTCTTGAATGTAACTCCTTCTTGTGATACCATCTTCTTTACTTCTGGATAAGAAGATGTGGAGCAACAGCTCTTGCGTTGATTGCTTCTTGTGCATTGATCTTCATCTTCTTCTTCGATACTGATCATGGAGCTTGTTACAACTAGTAACATATTAATGAACTTAAGTACACATGAAACACTATAGAGCAACAACTCAGTGTATTCAGTTTCTTTATTCATCCAATGTGAAGATTATTTGGACTTGTCATGTATTTGTGGATCTCTCTTAGATGTATTTCTAACTCTCATTACTCCTTTGGAGCATACTGCATAATATGCAGACTTTTCTATTTCTCACTTAAGACTTTCTTCTCATAGGCTTATGTTGTGTATGTCAACACTCTTGTTTTTCTTATCACACACTTTGTGTATGTTGCCTCTTATGGTGCAGTTATTTTTCTTACACTCTCATGCCTGCACACACACTTGCACTTTCAAAGTTCTGCTCTTTATATAGAATTCTGGTATATTACCGTTGGAGCATAACCGTTGAACCATATTTGAACATAGCATTTAATGCTTGGTAGAGTTTGAATCAGGAAATACCTATTTCCAAGGCGAATCTTATCTTTGGTGTTGGTGGCGTGTCTTCTTTTCACTCTTCCAAGATGTAGACCAAAATAGATGTCATGATTTTGTCTTTACTTTAAGTACCGTGATTGCTTGCATGTGACTTAAGTGGAGCGATTTACGATGTTCATAGAAGTTTTTGATCACTAGGTCAGAACATCTTTGTTGGCATTGCTCGTGAACATTGTTGTTGCTTATTTTCTGATGAAGTTTATAAGAGTGATTTTGTTCTATGAGAAACAGAGCTTTTATTTCTTTGATAACCTCTGATCTTCTGATTTTGTTTTTTGAACTTACTTTCAGTCAGAACATCTGATCATTTAATGATATTACATTTCTTTGATCTTCTTGTTGTTTTGAGACTTCATGCATCTGATGTTTCTGATCTTTTGCATTCTTCAATTTTTAAACCAGTTTCTGATACAGTCAATATGCTTGTTTCTGATGAATGTCGTATAAGGCTTTTAGCTTATCATCTGCACACTCAATGAAATCATTAGTAATAAAATTGTTACTAACAGGATATATGCTTGTTATCATCAAAACCAGATTCTAAGCATAGATCCCAATCTTGTTCTAACAATCTCCCCCTTTTTTATGATGACAAAAACCATGTATTTTGATGGAACAATTTTATGGGGTGATAATAAATAAGCAAATAAAATTAGCTCCCCCTGAGTTAGATAACCATATGAACTGGTTTCTGACTCATAGCCCCCCCTGAGATAAGTGATCCTAAGCAATTATATATGAGCATTTGATTATTATTTTTGAGAGCATCAATATATATAGAATTCTCACTTCACTTGTTAGTTGCCCAGGACAATAATTAAACACCACTACTTTGTAAGTGTTGATTGAATGATCACAACCAAATGAGAAACCAGAGGTTTCACGGTTAGAAATGTGAAAATTTCCAAATTTTGGAGATGTTATTCTTGTAGCTGGGTTCCATAAACGAAGCCAATACTCTGGATACCAACGAGTGAAATTGAAAGAATCACCAATCAAACATATCAATCCATTGCAGAAACTAATTATACGTGACCATCCTTTGTCATTCCATTGATAGCAAGGATCAATGAAGAGAATGAATGATGGATTCTCAATTAAACGATGTATGGGGCATGGAATGACACAATAATCTGTCTCCTTAATGAAATCATATAGAATCTGTTTGATGTGTTGTGTGTTTATTGTTAAGATTGGATTTCTTATGATTGATCTTTTGAGATTAAATTTCACAAAGATAAAATCGAAAACAGGAGAGTCGCAAGACTTACTCAAATACCTGAACCTTAGAACAAACTTTACGGGAAGAACATAGAAGACGAAGCTAATGAGATCGCCGGGAAAGAACACCAGTGTCGACATAGCCGTGGACGTGGATGAACGAAACAAGGTTGTTATAGTTGAAGTAAAATATAAAATGGTATCAAGAACACTTTTAAATGATATTTAAAGTATATATTTTTTATTATTATTTCTAGTATTTCTGTTTGTAATTATAAATTTTTTATGGTGTTTTAATTTAATATTTTTGGTTAAAAAGATTAAAGTAAAATACAATAAAAGTCATACAATTAAAATTTTCTATATGTTACTAATAATAAAAATATTTATTTTTAAAAATAAATTATTTAACAAATATAAAATAATTTCTTAAAATAGATTATTAACAAAAATAAAATAATTTCTTAAAATATGAGTTGTACAAGGAAAATAATTTTTTTCTTTTTTGGTTTTTATAAATGCAAATTTTACAACCATAAACCATTGAAAAATGTTGAATAAAAATGGTATTTAATTAAAAAATATGTTCATGATATGTAAGGCTCCCGGACAATGTGGTATCAGAGCCTGCACAGAAGGAAGGGGTGCATATGGTATGAATATAATAAAGAGAGTGAGTAAGGGAGAAAACCTCTTATACATGGAAACCTCTGAACCAAACACTCAACCTATTACTACTACCTCTTCTCTATCGCTTCCAAAACTCTGTAAAAAGACTCTGTCCCATAAAATAGAAAACCTTGTTGAGTATTCTCACGTTCCAGAAGATGCTCAAATTGCCGAAATAATACCTCCTCTGTTAAGTCCGTACAACATCTTCAAAAGACAAAGAAGTGTCACCAGAACCATCCGAAATCTCATCTCTACAAATCGCCCTCATATGAAAGAATACGTCCAATCATCTCGATTAGACCAATGCAGCTTAAGAGCTACAAACCAAGAACAATATGTAGATCTGGAAATTCCCCGGTATCTCATTAACCATTGGAAGACTGAAGGATATACAGCCTTACACTTTGGAGCTGTTAGACTCATCCTCTCTCTTCATGGAAGGAAGAACCAACCTGTTTTTTGCAAAATAGCTCTACTGGACTCCAACTATCTCCACTATGAGAATGCTGTGATAGGAACTGTTCTTACTACACTTCATGCAGGAAGCGTGGTTCTCACCATCTTTCCAAACTATAACGTGAGTCTTAATGATAGTACTTTGTCCACCAGACTGAAAGTACAGGTCCAGATCACCGGATCTGACCAAGTTCCAGAAGCCATGTCAGCTACCCTCCATCATCAAATAATATACCGCTTACAAAATCACTCGATAGATCTTCCTCTCTCAGGATGCTCTTCTGATTCACTATTAGTTGTCACTAACAGAGAATAAGATGTACCCTCCATAGTTCAGATTCCAAGAAGAATCACAAGGGAAGAATTAACCCAGCTAATTCCCCTTGAATGGATAACCAACTACGAAAAACTCCATGCTGACAAAAGACCTATCCAATCTCAAGAAGCAACTTTCAGAAGATCTGTTGACAAGAGGGTCAAGACTATTTTCAAAAAGCCAGACGAAGGATCGAGCTCGATATCTCCGATCTTCCAGACAATGATGATTCAACCAATTCTCAAAGAAGACTAGTGTCCTATCTATGCTGTTACAACAGAAGGAAAACCCATCTACACTGATAAAATAGATGGCCACTTCATTTGGGATGTTGATCCAACAAAGTGTGACCCAGATTGTGAGTGCTGAATGCATGACAATGATATTGACAGAGATATCATTCTTCCTAAGACAAAGAAAAAAGGAAGGTGTAAACCCTCCCCATCTCCTCAAAGGAGACCTGATCCAGACAACGGTCCATGGGTAGGAATCCATGGGAAAAAGAAACCCCTCTGCATCTATGAGGAAGGACTTAAAATCCTCAGGAAAGAAGGGTTGTTACCACCAGATGATCCAACTCTTATTTCATGGTCACCAACAGACCATTGTAAGCCACTACATCCTCCGGCTGTTACTCAGCCAATTCCTTGTTTTATGTATTCCAATGCAACTCAGGAGTACAACCGGCAATTCCCTGCTTTGGAAAGAAAGATGGATCCAATCACAGGAGGAACATCTAAACCCTTCATTCATCCGAGTGAAGTTCAACCTGATGGGAAATTTAAACCATCAACTCAAGCTGAAGAAGTTCTCAACTGGCAATCAGAAAATATGGTTTCTCAAAATGAAATTCTTCAAAACCTTGATAAAAAGGTAGATAAAATTGCTGAAAAAATAGACGAAACTGATGAGAACCTCACAGTCTTATCCCAAAAAATACAGAAACATTACAGAAGCCTGAAAGCCCAAGTTTCCCAGCTGGATCGAGATTTGAGACAGATGTTAGAAGAAAGAACTTTTGGCAAAACATTTGACCAAAAGGAAAGAGAAATCAGAAGTCTACAAGGCCAAGTAAAAGAAATAGATGATTTCTTGAAAGCCTCTCATGAACGAAAGCCCAAGCCGGTTGAAAATTCTTTCTTTAACCCTCCTTCTTTTCCTACATATTTCAAACAACTAGAAAGGCCTTCTCCTTTCTATCCCACCTATATTTCACCACCAAACCAGGCCAAATACATACCTACAGCCTATAGACCAAGATCTTCCAGAACTACCTCTACCTCAAAGACGAAGGGGAAAGCTGCCTGCTTAAGCGCTTCATCCTCAGACTCCCTAGATATTACTGAAACACTTCCTCCAAATATCCAAAAGGAAGAAGAAGCTCCTGAAAAAGGTTTCCAAGCCATGGCAATCACAACAAATTATGAATCTCCCCGAAAAAATTACTCCAACACATCAAAACAAAAGGCAGATGAGTCTTCCTCAAATGGTGACAACGACTCTGATCAAGAATCATCTTCTGATGAAACATTAAAGTCTTTTTCAAATAGATCAGAATCCGAAGACAACTTTATCCCAAGACTCTTCATGGCAAATGTAAAAGATGAAGAATCTTATTTTGAAAAGGAGACTCCTGAAGAAACCTTACTCCCTGAAAAGACTAAACCAAATGGTGGTCCTTGGTTCACCTTTGATGATATTCCACCGAGCCGTTGGAGAAAGAGACTACTTGAATTTGGAGCCTGGCTTGACACCCAAATGATGAAAACAAGTGCCGACAGCTATAAGATCATTGAAGAATTTTGCTGTAGAATGACAGGCACGATGAAAGAATGGTATCACAATCTTGGAGCCTTCAAACAAGATGAGTTACATCGTCTTGAAACTACAGCTAATATTCTTGGAGTTCTTCATCGAGAATTTATCGGTGATATGGAGATATTTGATAGAAAAAATAGACAAGAATTCTTTGAGATGAAGTGCTGCTCTCTCAAAACAAAGGACCTCGATAAACATTATCACAGGATGGCACAGAGGTATTACGTCCTTAATGGATACAATGACCCCAGTCTCAAGAATACATATGTCTCATCCCTACCACAAGAACTCCAGCCAGAAATTCACAGGATGTTAGCCGCAGCTCAAAAGGATATTAAAACCATGAGTCTTGGACAGATTCATCAGGTGACGTTAGAAGCACTTGAAAAGCTTTGCAGTTTTCATCACCAATTTTCAGAAGTGATAGAACAGAAGTCAAGGTTCACCCAAGCATGTAAGAAGCCTTACCTGGAGATTAAATGTAAAGGCAAAAGGTGTAGCTGTACAACAAAAAAGAAATATAAAAAACACACCAAATCTCACAGGACCTTCAAAGGAAAGAAAAGAAAAAATATGAAGTTCTTTAGAAGAAAGTCTTTCAGAGGGAAAGGGAAAAATCAGAGATGCTTTATTTGTGGGAAAAAGGGGCATTTCTCTAAAGAATGTCCTAATAATACCCATAAAGCTGCAAAACTGATTAACTCTCTCCAACCTCTAGAAGGGGATTTGGAATCTTTATACTCTGAATAAAGCTCGGCTGATGAAGAAACAGTCTTTGCACTTCAAGACTCTTCGTCTGATGAAGCATCATTTTCAGAGTCAGAAGATGACAGACATCTCCCTGTTTATTCCTTCAAAGAGATAAGCAGTTCCCTTCCTACAACCCCACTTCCTTGTGTTGAAGTTCACGTCCTTGCAACAAAGTATTCTCGTCCGAAGAAGGTTATAGCTTATATGGACACTGGGGCTCAGATTACAATGATGAATCCCAGCATTATCCCAGCAGAATCATGGGAATCACATGCCGCATACTTTGTAGCAGTAGATGGAAAAGTTTTCAAGACAAATTTAATGACCAAGGAAAAAATAGGAATTAAATTTTTCCCAGACTGCATAGTCTGGACCAAGGTCATCGGCAGTAATCTTCCTAACAAAGACATTGTGGTAGGAATGGATGTCTACTCAGCAGCAAGTAAACTTAAGATTCTCCCCACTGGAATCAAATTATAAGAGAATTCAAATCCTATTCTGGGATATTAAAGCTATATTCACTTGCTAAGATTCCTGCTGGCTATGAGGAAATCAAGTCCAACCTTCTCAAACTATATGCAGATAGCCATGAAAAATTCCAACACCCAAAACCTCTATGGAAGAATAAAGACTTTTTCGTTCAACTTCCCTTCAAGCTCAACGAAGATGTTAATCCAACTAAGGCCACCCATCCAGGAATGAGTCCATCAGATTACAAATTAGCCAGAGAAGAATGCAATCAGCTGCTCAAACAAGGCTTGATAGAACCCACTAAATCTGAATGGGCTTGCCAAGCATTCTATGTAGAAAAGAGGTCTGAAAAGTTGAGGGGAAAAAAGAGGCTAGTAATTGATTACAAACCTCTAAATCATTTTCTAAAGGATGATAAATTTCCCATTCCAAAAGCCTCATCCTTGAATGTTTTCATCAAAGATGCTCAGATTTATTCTAAGTTTGACCTCAAGTCAGGATTCTGGCAATTGGGTATCGATCCCGAGGATCGTTACAAGACGGCGTTTTGCATTCCTAACGCCCAGTATCAGTGGACGGTATTACCATTTGGACTTAAGGTAGCTCTGTCACTCTTTCAAAAGGCCATGACCAGAATTTTTGAGCCCATCCTCAACAGTATCCTCATCTATATTGATGATGTACTGCTATTCTCAAAAAATGAAAAAACCCATAAACAATTATTGGGCCAATTCCTTCAAATAGCCCAACAGCATGGAATGATGCTCTCTGAAAAGAAAAGTCAATTAGGACAGACAGAAATTGATTTTTTAGGAATGCCCTTCTCCCAAGGGAAATACCAACCCCAACCTCACATTGCTCAAGAATTGTTAAACTTTCCTGATGAAAATCTCACAGTCAAACAAATCCAACAATTTCTCGGTATAATTAATTATATCCGGGATTTCCTGCCAAAACTAGCAAAGTACACTAGTCCTCTATCCCAAATGCTGAAGAAAAAACCTCCGCCGTGGGGAACACAGCAAACTGAGGCGGTGAAAGCTTTGAAAAAGATCGCACAAACTCCTCCTGCATTGAAAATCCCTGGAGATGGAAAAAGAATTCTTCAGACTGATGCCAGTGATCACTATTGGGGAGCAGTTCTGATAGAAGAACTCGAAGGGAAAAGGTACTATTGTGGTCATGCCAGTGGCCAATTCAAAGAAGTTGAAAAACATTATCACACCACATACAAAGAAGCCCTTGCAGTAAAAATGGGAATCCAAAAGTTTGACTTCCACCTAAGAGGCTACCAATTTGAAGTCCAGATGGACAACTCTTCATTCCCTAAGATCCTTGAATTCAAAAATAAAATGCCCCCTGATCCCCAAACTCTCCGACTCAAAGATTGGTTTTCCAGATATGATTTCTCGGTAAAACATATCAAAGGAACTCAGAACCTTATCCCTGATCTACTATCTCGACCCATGAAACCCATCCAAATTATCACGGCCAAACACACTTTCCCTCTAATTCTTATGGTCAAACCACTACCAACCCGGGCATCCACAACAAAGAATCTTCCTCCAGGAATAACCATGTCTTCTTCACCGTCCCAACTCAAACAATATGCCAGAAACAATCTCTTTTATTACATGACAAAGATCATAAGAAATAAACTGCCAGATCATAGTCCTTATTCCCCAGATACACCATTCCTCCTACCAATCCTGATAAACCCAAATAAATTCACAAAGAATCATTTGTGGTATATCTGGTGTGCCACCTGTTTGTATTATATGCCTGTTCTTATTCCCACTGAGGCCATGTATCAACATATAATGGACCCTGAGAAACACAAGTCTTTGATTTGGACTACTCTTGAATGGTATTCTCCATTACAATGGTGGAGGGATCAATTAAAACCAGTCATGGACGAGGTCACAGAACGAAGATTATCTTCAGAAGATATTGGCAAACTCAAGTCTATTTTCTTTCTACACAGGCCCTATATGACAGATCCTACAACAAAGCTGCTTAACTACAAAAGTTATGTTCACATATGGGAAACCATTGATGAATATCCTCCCAGTCTAAAAGTCACAAGGAATTGTTGGAGTATGTTAACTACATCAATCTCCATGATCCAAAAGGCTACGATGTTAGTTCTACTTGCATACATCATGAAAAGTCCAGAAAACCGGAAATTGGGGAATGCTCAGCCCAAGCTACACAAGAGAAACCAGATTCACCAATGGAAGCTGAATTCTCTGAAGGACAGACGGCAGAAGCTAATGCGAGATTATCGGATCACACTTACATGATGGACGACATCTGGCTGAATGATTCATCTCGATATGGAGACTACTTTTCTGACGGAAACTTACCCGATCAGAATATGTCCCCCTCTCATGAACCTATTATCAAAGACTAAATGGACAAGTGTTTTTGAAAAATCACAATAAATGGACAAGTGTCCTCCAAAAATCTATAGCATGGTCATGAATAGTAACTTTTGTCTTTTTGTATAATAAGACTACAATAATGTAATCCATAAGGGATAAGTGTATCGTAAAAGGTATTCATATAATTTGAAATGCCATGTTTGTGAATAGTGTTGCTTTTGTCTTATTTGCCCCTCCTTGGCTATAAAAGGAGCACTCTTGTAACATATTTTCATCAAGCAATCATAAATAACTTCTCTTGTGTGCTTAAGAACAAATATGTTCTAAAAATCTCTTCTTTCTCCCTCAAAGCTTTAGTTATTGTATTCATATCATAATTCCCCCATAGATGGAAGTATGCTCTACACCTGCCTCTTAATGAGGATCTTGTGTATCAGAAAACATCTGACCATTGATCCATACTACGGTCCTTGCTGTTATGAAATTTCAGTTTTAATTGTTAGTCTGTGTTATGCCTATGATTGGCTTTTGATGAAGAAACAGTTAAGGCTGGGTTTCATGATATGTAAGGCTCCCAGACAGTGTGGTATCAGAGCCTGCACAGAAGGAACGGGTGCATATGGTATGAATATAATAAAGAGAGTGAGTAAGGGAGAAAACCTCTTATACATGGAAACCTCTGAACCAAACACTCAAATATAAATGATGGATCATCGATTCTTTTTTAGATTGGTAAATGATTTTAAGAGTTTTTTTTTTTAAAAGTTTTTTCCATTTCCAAGTTAAAGAATCCTGACTTTAAAAGTAAGTGACTACAATGTAGACAATTCTTGGTGATTTTTATTTGGATATTTTTATTTGTGATGGATCGTATTTAAGTTTTTTCTCACATTCAAATGTTTATAATATTGTTTAAAATTTTGTTCCTAATTAGTAATGGGATAAATTTACTTTGCAATATTTAATTTTTTCCTTTTAAACCATTTTTATTATTTTAATTTTGACGAGTCATTTATGATAAAGTTCTTAGGTGGTGTTAATATGTTTTAATATAGTTGTTTTGATTCCACTATGAGCCATGTCTCTTTACTACCGTAGATTTATATATTTTATGATGAATGGTCAGGATTGTTTATGACCAACTTGTTGTTTTTGCAACAAAGACAAAAATATAGAATAATGTAATTATCATTATTTAATTTTTTTGTTAAGTTGTTGCATAACATTTGGTCTTTTTTTATTAATTCTTTTGCATTGGGATGTTGCATTGCATTGAACCATTTTGATTTGTTGTATTGCATTGACCTTGTTTACAAAAAATTAAGTTATGTGTTATCAAAAACTTTTATTTGTTCATCTTCTTCTCTTTTTTATGGAAAACTTTTTTACTTGTTCATCTTTATAATTTAGAGAAAAATTTACTCGTTAATCTTCTTCCCTTTTTTTTTCTTCTTCAAATTCATTTTTTCCTTCCTTGTTTTGTTTTGTTTGTGTTAGATTTATGTTTTAAGATGATTTTATAGTTGATTTCAACATGTAGTAGCCATTGACTCATATTGTTGGTGTACAATGAATAAAGATTGTGACAAAGAGAATAATAGAATAACGGCGCAAAAGAGATGAGAGAATAAATGTTGTATTCTACTATTAATGATAGCTATTACAAGGCTATTTATAAGAAAAGAAAATCTTGCCACATAAGCCCTAAACAGTAAACTTAGTGAACAAGTCTAAGGTACAAATAGTACAGTACTACAAAATACTAAAGTACCCTTACTACTAAACAGCTAAGCTAATGGGACTCAGATAACATCTTCTGGTCAATACTATCTTCTGAGTAACCATCAGAAGATCAGTCCATCTTCTGAATATTGAATTACTCTTCAATACCATCCCTTAATTCATATTCTTCAATCAAAAACTGACAACGCCAATTCCATCCCTCAAGAGCAGAAATTGATCCGTCTTGATCGCCTTCGTCATAACATCTGCCACTTGCTTCTGAGTGCTACAGTGCACAACTTCTAATGTTCCATTCTGGACTTGGCTTCTCAAGAAATGATACTTAGTCTCAATATGCTTGCTTCTTCCGTGTAACACCGGATTCTTGGCAAGATTGATTGCAGACTTGTTATCAATCATCAGCTTCAGAGGCTTCTTCACCCTAATCTTCGGGTCTTCTAATAGATTCAGAAGCCACACAGCTTGACATGCAGCTACAGCGCCTGCGATGTACTCAGCTTCACAGGTTGATAGAGCAACAACAGGTTGCTTCTTGGAACTCCAAGAGATAGGGCCTCCCAGAAACATGAACAAATATCCAGAAGTACTCCTTCTATCAACTCTGTCTCCACACCAATCAGAATCAGAATAACTCAATAACTCTGATTCTTCCTTTCTCCCAGAAGGAAACAATATGCCAAACTTCAGAGTTCCCTTGACATATCTCAAGACTCTGACAGCAGCTTGGTAATGGGACCACTTAGGTTTACTCATGAACCTACTAACCAATCCAACTGCATAGCATATATCAGGCCTGGTATTACACAAATACCTTAGAGAACCAACCAGTTGTTTGAATACCGTAGCATCAACATCTTCACCTTCAGAATCAGAGTCCAACTTCCGATTCACTTCTGACGGTGTAACAACAGCTTTGCAATTCTCCAACTTGAATTTCTTCAGAAGTTCTAACTCATACTTCAACTGATGCAGAATGATACCATCTTCTGAGTACAGAATCTCCATCCCTAGAAAATATGACATTTTCCCAAGGTCTGTAATCTCAAACTCATTCATCAGCACCTTCTTGAACTTCATCAGATCTTCTGGACAACTCCCCGTAAGCAATATGTCATCAACATAAAGACACAACAGAATCATATTGCATCCAGAATGTTGCACATAAACTCCATATTCCATCTCACACTTCTGAAACCCTTGCTTCTTGAAAAATGAATCAATTTTCAAATTCCAAACTCTGGGCGCTTGCTTCAATCCATACAGAGCTTTGTGTAATTTGTACACCATCCCTTCCTTATTCTTTTTCACAAAGCCAGGGGGTTGTGACACATATACCTCCTCTTGTAATGGACCGTTCAGAAATGCAGACTTTACATCCAGATGCATCAAGGACCAACCTCTGTTCGCAGCTAACGCAATCACCAGTCTGATTGTTTCATGTCTAGCTACAGGAGCAAACACCTCAACGTAATCTAGTCCAGGTTTCTGAAGAAAACCTCTAGCCACTAGCCTTGCTTTGTGTTTACCAACTGATCCATCTGGCTTCAGCTTTACTTTGAAAACCCATCTGACGCTGATGGCTTTCTTCTTCTTTGGAAGTTCTGTCGGCTTCCAAGTTTTGTTTCTTTCTATAGCCTCAAGTTCTTCTTTCATGGCATTCAGCCAGACCTTCTTCTTGAGCGCTTCTTCTATACTCAGTGGTTCAGAATCTACTAACATGGCGCACTGAATGACCTCTCCTTCTGAGTCAACTTCTGTGTCTTGCAACATGTCAAAATCTGTAAACCTTCTTGGTATAGTTCTGACTCTTTGTGGTCGCTGAGCTACTTCAGGGTCAGCTACTCCAGAGTCACTACCTCCATGATCATCTCCAGAAGCTTGTCCTCCAGACCCTATGTCTTCAGAGCTTTCCCTTCCAGAATCATGACTACCACCAGACTCTGGATCATCATCAGAATCTGGATCAGAATCAGATTCTCCATCTGACTCATCTTCAGAAGATGCTTCATCTTCTGACTCGTCTTCAGAAGATTCTTCATCTTCTGACTCTAACTTTTCTTCAAAAGTTATCTCTACATCAGAAGTTGGTTGAGACTTTCTCCAATCCCAAACTTCTGATTCCTTCACAATGACGTCTCTGCTGACTTCAACTTTGTTAGTCTCTGGACAATAGAGCTTGTATGCACCTGTACTGTGGTACCCCACCAATAACATCACTTTGCTTCTATCATCCAGCTTCTTCCTTCTAGCTTCTGGAACGTGTTTGTAACACACAGAACCAAAAATCTTCAGATGACTAACACTCTGTTTCTCTTTAGTCCACTTCTCTAAAGGAACAATTTCCTTCAGCCTCTTCATTGGACACCTATTGAGCACATATGCTGCAGTAGCAACAGCTTCTCCCCATAGATTATGAGGAAGCTTCTTCTCTTTAAGCATACTTCTCGTCATATCAAGCAAAGTACAGTTTCTACGTTCAGCAAGACCATTGTGTTGAGGAGTATAAGGAGCAGTAACTTCATGCTCAATTCCATTATCATCATAGAACTTCTGGAATTCTGTAGAGTTATACTCGCCTCCACCATCCGTTCTGAGAATCTTTATCTTCTGACCACTCTGCTTCTCAGCCTTCACCTTGAACTTCTGGAATTCTGTAAACACCTCATTCTTAAACTTCATGAGAGTTACCCACGTCATTCTTGTGAACTCATCCACAAAAGACACAAAATACCTATTTCCTCCAAGTGAAGGTTCTGGAAATGGTCCACACACATCAGAGTGCACTACTCCCAGAGCATGCTTTGCTCTTGGAGCAACTTCTGATACAAATGGCAATCTGGGTTGTTTGCCTTTCATGCATACCTCACATGACTTCTCAGGCTTTACAATCTTGGGAATGCCACGTACGAGCTTCTTAGAACTTAGATGCCCCAGACTTCTATAGTTCAAGTGCCCCAACCTCTTGTGCCACAGCTTACTATCACCTTCTGAGCCTTCAGCACTCAGACACTCTGTTTCATCTGTTTCTACATTCACCTTGAATGTTCTGTTGATTCCCTGTTCAGATTTCATAATCAACTTCTGATTGGAATCATACAACTTCAAGAGGTTGTTCTTCATAACAACTGAGAAACCTTTCTCAATGAGCTGACCCACACTCATCAGATTGCTTCTGATTCCAGGAACATACCAAACATCCTTGATCAGAACAGTCTTTCCATTCTTCACTTTGGCTTTGACATTTCCCATACCTTCTGCATATAGGTACTTATCATCAGCACATCTGATCTTTGTCCTCTTTTCAGAGTCAAAGTCTATCAGCCATTGTTTGTTTCCAGTCAAGTGATTTGAACACCCAGTGTCCATATACCACCATTCTGACGAACATCTTTTGTCCGACTCTGAAGCCATCAATAGCACAGGTTCATCATCTGATCCTCCTCTGGCTATATTTGCTTCTTCTGATCTCCTTCCTTTGTTTGCCAAACAGTCTCTAGCAAAATGGCCAAACTGTTTGCAACAGTAACATTGAACTTTCTTCTTATCCTTTCCCTTCTGATATCTCTTCTCATCAGAAGTTGAGGCTTCCTTCTGGAATCTATCACCACGTCTATGCTTCTGGTCCTTCTTGACAAAAGAAGCCTTCAGAGCTTGCTCAACTTCTCTCTCAGAAGTTCTCTCAGTCAGACGCAACTCTTGTGCTTCTAAACTGCTTTGCAACTCTTCTATTCTCATGATTTCCAGATCTTTAGAATGTTCAATGGATACAACAATATAATCAAATTGAGGAGTAAGTGACCTCAATATCTTCTCTATGATTACTTGTTTAGAAAGAGTTTCTCCACAAGCCTTCATCTCATTAGTGATCACAATCACTCTAGAGATATACTCAGAGACTTTCTCATTGTTCTTCATGTTGAGATTTTCATATTGCTTTCTCAGGGATTGAAGCTTCACCTTCTTCACTGATACGTCACCACCGTAACACCTGACCAGTATATCCCACGCCTCCTTTGACGTCATAGAATCAGCAATCTTCTCAAACACATTCACATCCACACACTGATGGATGAAGAACAACGCCTTTTGGTCTCTCTTCTTCGTCTCTCTCTGCGCTTCTCTTTGTTCTTCCGTTGCATCCGCTGCAACCGGAATATATCCTCCAGTGACAAGATCTAGAACATCTTGAGCACCAAATAATACACGCATTTGAATCATCCATCTATTCCAGTTTTTACCATCAAGAACTGGAAGTTTGGTATTCAAGTTGCTTCCACTCATCTTTAAACTTGTGCAGACAAAAACAGATTTCACTCACACTCACACAGTGTTTCCCAACCCACAAACAATCAAGAAAAATGTGATTCAACACAACTTTGTTTCCCAGAAACAAAATCAATCACACAGTCACACAGACTCACGTTCACTCGTGTTTCCCTGTGTTTGGAACCAGGCTCTGATACCAATTGTTGGTGCACAATGAATAAAGATGGTGACAAAGAGAATAATAGAATAACGGCGCAAAAGATATGAGAGAATAAATGTTGTATTCTACTATTAATGATAGCTATTACAAGGCTATTTATAAGAAAAGAAAATCTTGCCACATAAGCCCTAAACAGTAAACTTAGTGAACAAGTCTAAGGTACAAATAGTACAGTACTACAAAATACTAAAGTACCCTTACTACTAAACAACTAAGCTAATGGGACCCAGATAACATCTTCTGGTCAATACTATCTTCTGAGTAACCATCAGAAGATCAGTCCATCTTCTGAATATTGAATTACTCTTCAATACATATGTGGTGTTGTCATAAAGCTTCCTTATATTTTCATTAATATTATGAAATCCAAAAGATATATTCCATTAGGCTCGATAAATTTCCATTGCCTCACTAAATTCTTCTATTTTAATTATTTTTCAATGGAAACTTTATTCATGAGACCACATATAAATATGATGATACTCGAGGCTTTAGAGGAAAAATATTGAATGGTTTAAAATCAAACCCAACTAAAGAAATGAAACATAAATGATTCTAATGTTGGGGTGATGCGATGTATAATAATTATTATAAAAAAAAAATTATTTGTCATTCCATTGATGACAATGATCAATGAAGAGATTGAATGATCTATTCTAAATTAAAGGGTGTGTTTGATAAAAATAGCGGTTGACTGATAAGCTAGATGATAGCTTATAGCTTATGACTGATGGTTGATGACTCATGACTTATAGCTTATAGCGGATGGTTGAGACTGATAGCTTATAAGCTAATTGAAGTGTTTGGTAAAATTAGCGGTTCAATTAACTTATAAATATAAAATGACATAAAAGATATTTAATATATTTATTTTATTTTAAATTAAAATAAATTATAAGGGTAAAAAATGAATTTTAATTAAAATAATAAGGATAAAAAAGAAAAAAAAATGATAAGCTATAAGACATAAGCTAAAACGCTATTTGAAATAGCGTCTGGAAAATAAGCTATAAGCTAGTAAAATAAGCTATAAGCTCGTGATGAAAAGACCGTTACCAAACGAGTCTAAATTATCATTGAGCTTATAAGACATAAGACATAAGCTATAAGCTCAAAAACATGGTTTAACAAACAGAGCCTACATGGTGCATGAACGACAAAGTAATCTACCTCCCACTTTGTCTTAAAGAAATTTTATTGGATCTGTTTGATCTGTTGTGTGTTTATTGTCAAGATCAAGTTTCTTGTTGTTGATCTTTTGACAATTTCAAAAAGATAGGATTAGAAATGAGACTCAAACACCAACAACATAGCCATTGACATAGATGCACGCATCACAGTTGTATTTATAGTAGTTGAAGTAAAATACAAAATGATATCAAGAATTTTTTTCAACTTTTTAAGGTTATTATTTAAATTTTTTATTATTCTAGTATATATGCTTGTAATTATAAATTCTTTATGGTGTTTTAATTTAACTTTTTTGGACAAAAAGATTAAAGTAAAATGCAATACAAAATTATACAATTAAAATTTTCTTATATTACTAATAATAAAAATGTTTCTTTCAACCTCAATCATTTATATATATTATCATTCTTTGCTTCAAATGTTAGTGCTTCATGACTATTTTATTCTTTTTTTTCATTTTTGTTTATTATTCTATTGTCACAACCATACCACTTACACCTAATGTACATACTCGATATCCAATTAATGTTCCTCCATATACCTCTTAATAGTTGTTCAACCTTATTCATCCCTTATAATATAATGTCAAATCCAAGAAATCTATAACAGATTTATCCAGGAATTGTCCCAAGCTCAAAAGAAATATATGAATTTAAGGAAAGTCGTTGATGAACAATTTAAACCCTCTCTGTAACACTCTGCATTATAATTATCTAGAATTGTATTGAGTAAAGCGTTAAAATTTGATACTTAATACATTCACCATCTAAATGATATTCGAAAGTATATTAATTCAAGTACATGACATAGTACATAAGAATTAATACACGAAAGTCTAATACAACTAATCATGAAAACACAGTGGAAACATAAACATGAGACGACTAGGTTTTCAAGTCTTCGAATCTTGTCAAATCCTTAATTCTTTATTGGAGTTCATGAAAAACAACATAATAGGGGGTGAGATAACTATATCTTAGTGGAGTTACCTATCTTATGGACCCACTCGGCTCTACGAGGTTAGTAATTCCCTCCGAGTATTATTAGTTCTATGCTTTCACAAAGTTACACAAACTATAGATCGAAGCGCATCCGATTCATTCACAAATAGAAATCAACTTCCTACTTAGCCTTAGTAGGAACAACCAAGAAGCTACGTATTTTGGTATGGTTGAATCGGATCTACAAACAACTAATTCGTTGGCCACACAAATTTGTCCTACCCTTCGCAATCTATCTGGCTTATGTTAAAATCATTTCCATCAATTCATTCAATTAGGTCATGCATTTAACATATCATGCATCACATTTTGCACAACACAATCCTCAAGTCAAGGTTCAGTAATTTTGGGTTTAATCGGTTCAAAGTGAATTTTTGAGGCAGACATTAACTATTAATTATTCAGGTTTATTTCCCATACTTACTCATAGGGTGGACCATCTCTTTATTTGAGATTCATGGTTGTCGGAAATATCACTTAATTCATAAAATTGTTGGAATTTGAAGAAAATGACATAATGGAAATAAAAGAGAATATTTCATTCAAATTCACGGGAATTAAATTTTGTTTGAGAATCAAGTCAAGAGGATAGATTACATGGAAAGAGAAGGAAAAATTGCAAAATTTTGGTTCAGTTGACTTTTTGGTTAAATAGTTGACTTTTTGGTCAATTGTTGACTTTCGGTCAACTTTCGACTACATACTCAATTTTACTAATGAGTATTCCTATACATATTCCATAATTATTTGACATGATATTCATCATCGTTCTCGAGAAAATCCGAAATTACATCATTATGTTTCATGGACTTCTCTTCAATCAACATTGTTGTCCCGAAGTTAAATCTCCACACGAATGGTCGTCTCGCTGCAAGGACAATGACATGAGCAGAAATCATGAGTAGAAATCATGAGAAAAATGAAAATTTTTACTTGGGAAAAATCCTCCATAATAACGTTTGTTTTTGCGACATTCCCCAGTTTTTGTAAGCTAAAAAATCAGGATTTAATCATAAAACAAAAATGCTTATTTCAACAAAAAGCACTTCCCAAAAGAAGCATTTAAAAGCATGTTTAATTCATGATAATTCAAAGTAAAAGTGTGGAATTCAAATTCAAATTCAAGTTGTGTCAAGTGACCATTCACATCACAATTAGACTTGATACTTATGCTAAACCCCAACATGTTTTGCTACTAACTAACTCCAACTTTCTTAGAGTTCCTAAACAAACACAAACTATAACCAATTTTCTAAGCCCCCACCATTGATAAACCTTTGATCCAATGGTCAAAATTGGTGATCCACAACTAATCCCCAAATCAATTCTCAACTGTTGATAAAATGATTACTTGGATCATAATCCAATGATCCATAATCATCCAAAAAATTATATAAACTACCATTTTCCCCAATTTTGGAGGAATTAACCATTTTTACCAATTTAACCATTTTTCATTTCTCAACCATTCTTCAACAATTCACAATCATTCTCTAATTTCTAATCTTTAACGCTTTTCCACCATTGTCATCACCTTCACCAAAGATCACTTTTAATGGAGCTTAACCCAAGCATTCAACAAGTTTCTATTCAATTTCCATCTATTTCAACAATCCAAGAATCATCACATTCATCAATTTTCATCAATCAAAGATTCAAGCTGAAGGATAGAAAAACACTTAGAAAGGGGGGGTTTGAATAACTGTAGTCTTAAAAACTTGAACGATAAAAACAAATTGCACATTTATTTTTATCCTGGTTCATTGTTAACTAAACTACTCCAGTCCACCCCCACAGAGTGATTTACCTCACCTGAGGATTTAATCCACTAATCGCAACAGATTACAATGGTTTTCCACTTAGTCCGCGACTAAGTCTTCTAGAGTATCCTGATCACAACCTGATCACTCCAGGAACAAATGCTTAGACACAAGCTAAGACTTTCTTAGAGTATCCTGACCACCACGTGATCACTCTAATTACAACTGCTTAGACACAAGCTAAGACTTCCTAGAGTATCCTGATCAACACTTGATCACTCTAGTTACTTACAAATTAATGTAATCAAATAAGAGTTTTACAATGCTTCTGAAAAGCTATAATCACAACAGTGATATTTCTCTTAAAGTTTAAGCTTAATCTCACTAATATATTACAACAGCAATGTAGTGAGCTTTGATGAAGATGAAGTTTCTGAGCTTTTAATTTGAACAGCATTTCAGCAAGTTTATTGTTAGCAAATCGTCAACCTTGCTTCTCATCAGAACTTCATATTTATAGGCGTTTGAGAAGATGATCGTTGGGCGCATTTAATGCTTTGCGTATTCCGTACAACATTGCATTTAATGTTTCACGATTTTGTCAACTACCTCGAGCCTTGTTCACGCTGTGTCTACTGACGTTGCCTTTAATAGCTTCCAACGTTCCTTTTGTCAGTCAGCGTAGCCTGCCACCTGTACTTTCTTCTGATCTGATGTTTGTGAATAAAATATTTGAATATCATCAGATTCAAACAGCTTGGTGCATAGCATCTTCTTGTCTTCTGACCTTGAAGTGTTTCTGAGCGTGATACCATGAGAACTTCAGTGCTTCTGCTTCTGATCTCAAGTTCTTCTGATGCTTCCATAGACCCATGTTCTGATTCTGCCTTGACCATCCTCTGATGTCTTGCCAGACCATGTTCTGATGTTGCATGCTGAACCTTCTGAGACAAAGCTTCTGAGCGCTGATTTGTGCATACTCTTTATATATTTCCTGAAAGGGAAATTGCAATGTATTAGAGTACCTCATTATCTCACAAAAAATTCATATCCTTGTTATCATCAAAACTAAGAATATTGATCAGAACAAATCTTGTTCTAACAATCTCCCCCTTTTGATGATGACAAAAACATATATAAATGGTATGAATTTGCAATCAGAAAGAGCAGACGGCTAAAGACAAATTACACAGCTATAGCATAAGCATGTGAATATGTCTCCCCCTGAGATTAACAATCTCCCTCTGAGATGAATAATCTCCCCCTGAAATTAATACTAGAAGAATTTTAATAATAAAAGACTTCCCTGATTATTTCGGTAGAGACGTTCACAGTGCTTGATCTTCAGAACATTCATTACTTCTGATTTCTGCTTCCATAGGACAGCTTCAGAACTTGAATTTCTTTGATCTTCAGAACATTCACAGCTTCTGATTCTTGCTTCCATCGGACAGCTTTAGAACTTGAATTTCTTTGATCTTCAGAACATTCACAGCTTCTGATTCTTGCTTCCATCGGGACAGCTTCAGAGCTTGAATTTCTTTGATCTTCAGAACATTCACAGCTTCTGATTCTTGCTTCCATCGGGACAGCTTCAGAGCTTGAATTTCTTCTTACATCACTTCATGCTAGATTGTATCAGAACATTGTTGAATGTACCAGAGCTTCATCAGAGCATCTCTACATCCTGAAATGTTACAGAACAAAACTAAACGACAAAAGTCAGCATGAATGAATCAGAACATAAAATATGTTTCAGAACACATAATATGTATCAGAGCCATATAAGCCATATAGACTGTATCAGATCCATATAAAATGTATCAGAACAAATAGACATAATGTTTCAGATCATATTCTATCATCAGAATATCTGAACATTCTTCCTTCTTGCTTCTGATTCTGAAGCTTCATAGCACTCAGCTTGCTTCAAGAATCCAAGAACTTGATTCATCTTTGTGGTGTCGTTTTCTTTTACCTCCCCGTTTCACTTGGGAGGACGGCACGCTAGACCCTTCACGCGAAATTTGGAAGGAGAATGCGCCCGTGGCGGGAGGAATTTTGTTTCAGTTCTTCCTACGATATCACACGAAATTTCTTATTTGTCCTACGAGTAGGAAAGGGGAAAAAAGATCTCAACTAAACCCTAGGAGTTTGCTAAGTGTGGGGATTTCACCTAGACTAGAAATTCTGGAGTCCGGGGGGTCGGTTATACATAGGGAAGTGTTTAAACACCCTACATATCTGTAGTACTCTACAGGAACCTTCTCTGTGTCATTGTGATTGTGTTTGCTGCTAATGATTGGGAAAGTTTCTCCTTTGTGTTAGGAGAAGGAATTGAATTGATTTAAAGAAAGACAGACATATAGACAGACTGACTATTTTTGGTATTTTATTAGCTCGCTGAGATTCCTTGTGAACCTCATGCCTACATATCCCTAGTGGAAGTCAGAGCTTAATGTAGTTCGGGGAACTAACTAGGGAAATTAATTGTTTTTGGGTGCCTTGCTTGAAGCTCAAGGTTGAAGCTTGGAATTAAATCTCTGTTTACAGTAAAGAGACATGAAATTATCTCTACAGAGAGGTATTTGTACTATTCTACCACAAACATTTAAAGAGTGACAGAATAACTGAATTCATTTCATTCAAGAGGGGGACCTTACTTGTGTATGTGCAAGTATACCAGTCAAATGCCTCTTAAATGAAAGAAGGATGCTCATCCAAATTAGGGAAAGTTACCACATGTCTGGGTTTTACTGCCAGCTCATGCCTTTCAAAATCCTAAATGGGAGACTTGATTAAAATTGAAATGAAATGTTTGTTTGTTTGAATGTGGTAGAGTAGTAAAAATATCTCTCTATAGAGATAAGCTATGTCTATCTACTGTATGAAAGATTTGACTTTAGCTGGCTTGTATGAGGCCCAAGCTTGAGGCTTTTTGATTGATTAATTAATATTATTGAATCTGGGAGATGACTCCATTGGGGATTAATTACAGGGTATTTTAGTGTTCTGTACAAAGCCCAGAATTGAGGCTGACTCTACTTAGGGAGACTCTATTTATGTGCCTTGTACAAAGCCCAAGGTTGTGGCTAACTGTAGCTAGGGAAAACATTATTTTCTGCCTTGTACAAAGCCCAAGGTTGTGGCGGACTCTTAAAATAAATTAAGTAGGGATGACTATATGGGGAAAAGATCCTAAGTGTTAGGAATCTTTGACACGTGAAAGTATGGTTTATCTGCCTTGTACAAAGCCCAAGGTTGTGGCTACTGAGTGATGAAGGACTCACTGGGGAGACTCTATTATCTGCCTTGTACAATGCCCAAGGTTGAGGCTGACTCTTGACAGGGGAGTTTTATTGTTTGGGTGCCTTGTATGAAGCCCAAGGTTGAGGCTAACTGTTTTTGTTGGTTTTGACTCTACTGAGGAGATTTTATTTATTGAAAGACTGTTTTTCTTTGGAAGCTAACCCTTTCCAGGGATTTTGACTCAGCTGGTGAAATTATTTGGTAAAAGACTGACTTTATCATGTTTTTTGGAGGCTGACCCTTTCCAGGGATTTTGACTCTTTTAGGGAAATTATCTCCTAAGAGAATGAAATTATTTATTAATTGACTTTGGAGGCTAACCCTTTCCAGGGGTTTTGACATTTTTAGACAGATGTTGGAGGCTAACCCTTTCCAGGGGTTTTTATTAAAATGAATGGCAGAAAGATTATCTAGTGGAGACTTCTTGTTTAAAGCCCAAGATGAAGGCTGACTCAATGCTGAGGATGATCAAACATGGATCCTAGACTCTGCTAAGGAAGATTGATGAAGATAAGGGTGACAGAGACTGTCCATGTCTCTCATTCCAAAAAGTGTACTCAATGCAAAATTGAGACAAACTTAGCTTGTTTAAGGTCTGGTTTAAATTGGAAGAAACTCACCAGAGTAGGCTAAAAGGTGACTAAAGACCTGTTCCTATGTTTATAAGAAACCTGATGGGTCCTTGTATACAAGCTCAAGAGGAAGCTGGAAATGCTTTTAAGAAGCCTGTGGGTCCTTGTACAAAGCCCAAGAGGAGGCTAATCGAGGGTCCTTGTTATAGCACAAGAGAAAGCTATGTAGTTTTTGAACTTATTTTGGCTCTAAGCAAATGGGTAAGAGGTTTCACCGGGAATAATTCCTCTTTGGGTGGATGTGTCCTATATTTTTGGATTCTAAGGTTTTTGCCAAGATGTTTCACCGGGAATAATTCATCTTGGGGGTTTGAACTACAGATCTCTAATTAGGAAAGAGCCTTCACCGGGAAGACATTCTCAATCCTAGGTCATATTCCTATAATATATATAGTTTAACTGTCCTAGGGTTTACACTCAAACTTAGTTCTAAACAAATATATGTACAGTTTATATTTGACAGTAATTTAAATAAAGACTGTAAATTGAAAGCTTGTAAAGCCTAACCTGGATGGAGTGGAGGCCTTTGAAGAAGTATGTACAGAGCCTCAACAGTATTTTTATTGTTTTGTTGATAACAGTTGAATGTATATGATAAACAGTTAATGGTTTTTGAAAACAGAAGAAGTGAAGATGGACAAAGGTCACATAGGTATCTGAAGAGTTTCACCGGGAATAATGCCCTTCAAATACCAGAAGAATGTTTTGAAAACAGAAAGAAGATTTTGAAAATACAGTTTTGAAAACAAGCTAAGAAGAGAAGGTTTTTGGGACTTACACTCTATTAGAGGCCCAGTACTTTACAGTACTGGTGTAAAAGCAATTTGAAAATGATTTGGAATGATACAAGGTTTTGTTGTTTGAAGACCTTAATCATCCGTTTAATTAGAGATTGAAAACAAATTTGAATATTGACAAAAGTCAAATTAATTAAGGTAAAAATAAAGAACTTTTAACTAATTAAGACCTAAACAATTAGGGTTTTATCATAAAATTATTCACAAATTGATTAGGTTAAAATGATAATATATATATTTAAAGTATTTAAGAAAACACTTAAAAACATACTATTTTAAACCTAATTAAAATTCAAGAATTACATAATATTTTTTATGATTTTTTTGATTATTCACAAAATAGGTATATTAAATGATAAGTGTGTGAAAAATGAAGTGAAAATAAATTAATTTGATAGGTTAAATAAATATGTGAAGTTGTGAAGAAAAATGAAAGAAATTAGTGTTTAAAAAATAAGTTTTGGCCCTTGGAGGGTTTGAACCCACGCCCTTGAGGTTATTTCCTCAAAACTATACCACTGAGCCAACGCGCGTGTGGTGATAGTGACTTGCCTTCATTTGGTCATGTTTCAAAACAAGTTGTAAATCTTTAAAAAATAAAAGAATCAAAAAGTCTGGGGCGAGGGGGATTCGAACCCCAGACTTGAGGCATGATGATACTAAGGGCGTATAGGTGGCCATTGGGGCAAGTTGTTCAGTCGTTAATAAAATGCACACCATTCAAAATAAAATAAACTCTCCCCTGAGAATTCAAATTTGCGCGCCACCACCATCTTCGTCTTCAACCTCAAGCTCTCCATTTTTGAATTTCTGAGCTTACTCGTTTCTCAACCATTTGCAACGATGTAAACATGAAACTTGCTCTAAATTCACTCACGATTCTAAATATGTAACTAACATGAACTATCATTAACTACATCTAACTAATTTACCAGAAATCGTGAAGAACCCTAAAATTTCAAAATTAAATTAAATGACTATACTGAAAGATAAATGGATGATGATAGAGGGTTTTCAATCCTCTGATGATGCTGAACAAGATAGAATCGAGCTATTTCACAAAGAGTTCTTAAATTAAAGAGAGGGAGTTCAGAAACTTACCTCTGAAAATGGAGATCGTGAGGATGATGGAGAGCAACTGGGCTTGTATGAATGATCCCAAAAGCTTCCTTGTGGCTCAGTGATGCTAACTGAATGCTTGTAATGACCTCAAACCTCCTGAATTGTTCTATGGACCTCCCTCGATTTCAGCTTCAAGTGAACATGGAGGGTGTTGATTCTCGAGTTACAGATGAGCTGCAGCCATCTGGTTAGCTTCACTATGACCTGAGGAGTGTGTCTGGATGATTGGCTTGCCTTGAAACCTTCTGAATCACTCCATGGACCTCCAACTGCAGATGCTCCAAAGTGAGAGCAACAATGGTGTTCCTCCACTTACAGAAGTGATCCAGGTGCTTGGATCACCTCAAATGACCTCCCTTGAGATGTTAGAATGCTCACTTCCCAAAGATAAGCTCTGGTTTGAAGAAATCGATTCTTCTTGCCAAAGAACTTTGAAAAACAATGAACAAGAGAAGAGAAAGAGAAAGCAAGTAATATGGTTGCTTTGGTGTGTTTTTTGAATGAGAATGAGGCCTCTATTTATAGGCAAATGTCTCAGTACTGATTGGGAGAGTGAGCTTGCTTAGTGAAGTAAGTTTGGTTTCTTAGCCATGAAGAAATTTCAAAGAATATCCAAATGTGATCATTGCATTTTCGAGCCACCTCCCCTATCCATTGATTCTATCTGATCTTAGGGGACAATTCAGATGCAAAGTGAGCTCTAATTGGTTGGTGAGAAGATTCCTTGGGTGATTCATCAATTTGCCATAAATTCTCAAATGTAATCATTACATAATCACATGTTCTTGTTTTAGGAATCTTCTTCAATTATCATGGCATGGTGAAAATGAATGCATGGCATGTTTGCAGATGTATTATGGGTCATGTAGCATCTGTATTTGAGGTCATGTGCACAAAACTTCAAAGTTCCAAAATGATGCATGACCTATAATTTCACTTCATGAGGCCAACTTTGAACAAGCATAACTCTTAGCTCAAATTGAATTTTGAGAAGGTTGAACACAATTTGGAAAGCCCTAAACATCTACTTTAAATCATTAGTTTATGTCTTCTTCAGAATCCTTTGGGAAATTTGTGAAAAATGAGGCCAAAGTTGGAAGAAAACTAGGTTAAAACACTTAGAAAAATTTCTAAGTGTTTATGACCTAAACTTCAAAATTTCCAAAACTTCATAAATGGTTGATCTTTTGAAAAAAGTTCCCTTGTAAGATGTTGTTTTATTTGGCAAGATCTACAACTTTCATGTTGGAAGTTTTTTGAGTTGTGTAGGTGAAATTTTGAGATCTCACCATGCCTTCAAAAACCCTAATTCCCGACTTTTCGCTCCTTGATGAATTTCTTTGAATTTCTTTGGCCAAATGACTTTGACATCCATATATTGATGATATTGATCTTTGAAAGTCATTTTTTGACCAAAAACCTTAAAAGTCAATGATGATCCTTCACAGTTGACTTTTTCCTGACAAAGTGAATTTTTGGGCTTTTGTGTAGAAATAAGATCTTCTCCCCAAATGGATGATATAAATGGATTATATGGAGGTAGTAGAGATCCTTGAATCATGTCTTGAGTTTTGGATTCATGCCCTGATCAGAAGTCAACTATCTTGGTGAATTAGGTCAAAACCCTAATTTGTCGACCATGTGAAAATAATGACTGTAGACTTTGAATTGAAGTGTGATGTCTAGTAGATCTTGTCATATGAGTTATTTGAAGATGATTGATGTCTTTGAATGACCCTCTGAGGTTTTTTAGGGTTTCCCAAATGTGATCCCTGATTTTAGTCCTTGATAGGCTCAAAACCCTAGTCTGGTGACCTGAGTAAACCTGTACTCATATGACTGGATGTCTAATCAATCATAGATGAGAAAAGTGAAGTTTTTGAGCCCCATGATTGTATTAGAGACTAATCTTTGTATTGATTGATCCTTTGCCTGAGCTTTCTTGTCTTTGAGCATCCTCGATTAGGTACCAGATGGAGAAATGACTGCTCTGGGTACTTGTCTTGACCTGATGAAAAATCCTGAAGATATGCCATCTCAGGGGGGGTCAAAAATTAGGGTATGACAGATGCCCCTATTTAAGTTTCTTTTATCTGGAGGGAGAGAGATTGATATCTCGATCTCTCCTGCGTAAAAGAGACTTAAATATCAAAGAATGCCCGAATTTTGGGCGCTCCTGAGATGTTGTAATTGATAAAATCTTTACATGACTTGATCCCATTGTCGCGCTTGGCGGGGGATGATGAGACAAACTCCTGCAGAAATACTTGATGTGGATTCTGGTGAATGGATGGCAATGTAGGATGCGCAATCCATCTTCTTTAACTAAGTGTTGATACTTAGAAAAAGGTAAACAACCTCCCTCTTGTTTCGGATGTCCATATCTCGAAACTGGTCTTAGTTGTGTTTGGACAATATCTCAGATAAAGAGAAAATTTCCAATGGTCTGTTTCCTCGTCAAACTTCTTACCAGCACTTGGAGGTAAGATACCATTTGACGGTAAATAAAGAAACTTCAAAGATTTGTTTCCTCATCAAACTTCTCATCAGCACTTGGAGATGAGATACCATTTGATGGTAAATAAAGAAACTTCAAAGATTTGTTTCCTCATCAAACTTCTCATCAGCACTTGGAGATGAGATACCATTTGATGGTAAATAAAGAAACTTCAAAGGGGTTGTTTCCTCATCAAACTTCTCATCAGCACTTGGAGATGAGATACCATTTGATGGTAAATAAAGAAACTTCAAAGGTTTGTTTCCTCATCAAACTTCTCATCAGCACTTGGAGATGAGATACCATTTGATGGTAATAAAGAAACTTCAAAGATTTGTTTCCTCATCAAACTTCTCATCAGCACTTGGAGATGAGATACCATTTGATGGTAAATAAAGAAACTTCAAGGGGTTGTTTCCTCATCAAACTTCTCATCAGCACTTGGAGATGAGATACCATTTGACGGTAAATAAAGAAACTTCAAAGGTTTGTTTCCTCATCAAACTTCTCATCAGCACTTGGAGATGAGATACCATTTGACGGTAAATAAAGAAACTTCAACATCTTCCCTTTTGACCTGGCATCTTTGAAAGATTGTCATATGGGCCCATGCTCTTTTGAGGGGCTAATGACTTTGTTTGAAGGCGGACGAACTGTTTTCGGGGTGAAAACTGCCATTCGTCGATTGGTGCCTGGGGAATCAACAAACTGTTTTCCTAAGGGGAAAACTACCATTTATTGACTCTGTGGGGAACTAAACATCCCTGAAACAGACAAACTGTTTGAAGAAACTACCATTTGTCGATCTCTTGAGTATTTAACAGACAAACTGTCTTTCCTTGGGGAAAGACTACCATTTGTTGACTCCGCTGGGGATCATGAACTATCTTCTGGATGAAGACTACCATTCACTGATTCTGCTGGGGAATCATTTGTCGATCTGCTGGGAGATTCTGAATTATTTTCTTTGACGAAAAAGTGGCATCTCTTGACCTTGCTGGGGAAATACCAAACCTCTGGGGAATTCCAAAATGCAAAGCAGATTATCTTATCTGAAGAAGACTGTCGAATGTCGCTCTGCAGGAGAATCTCGGCTGAGGAATTCCAAAAGTGAACAAACTATCTCTTTGAGGGAGACTACCATCTATTGACTTGCTTGGGGAAATCTCTCTACATGGATTGTTGTCTTGAAGGAAAAAGTTTCTCCAGGACTTGCAGGGGAAACTTGAGTTCATGCCCTCATGACTCGGGCATTCTCATGATTAAAAGCCTAATTTGACTATGCAGTTGTGATGTAATGTATGCATGAATATTATGACAATTATAAAATGTAAAGTGAATGTGAATAGAATTGTCGCGGATGTAAAATCCTAATGATACGACTTGAATTCTTGTTGATCAGAAGATGTCCTCTTCTTGTAGTTCGAACTCTGTTGGGAATATCTGATTACCAGTTGTCCGCTGTCCGAAGTGAGTAGTATGATTTGAAGTAAAGATCCGTCATCGGGAGATGTTCGCAAAGCGACCTCATGGGGAAATAATGGTTCCCGGAGTCTCAACCGTTCTTGGAGCAACTATTTGCATTCTTCCTATTGTTTGTAAACCTTAGAAAGAAATTTCACCTTTATTTTTGCAAGTAAATTCATTTTTATTTTATGAAAACATTTGTTTCAAGAAAATGACTGTTTAAATTTAAAATGCATTTCAAGAAACTGAATAAGACTAGATTGCAAAGGAAAAGCACAAGGCTCAAATTATTATATATGGAATGGTAATCAGCCAAATGCTTGATTCCATGGAGTATTTACAAAGTTGGAAATTGGTAATTTTCGGGAAAAGGGCTACGATGAAACGTGACGATCGTTATCTTTCCTTTCCACTCCGAGTTGCGCTGTATTCGTGCTTCGTAGAAGATGACCTACTGCTGATGAATACTCCGCTATGGATTTTGAATGATCAAGTTTGTCCTGAACACAGTTACTTGCCATATATCCCTAACTTTTGCGTAAACTACCCCTTTCGGGTTTTAAGTTTACCGGGATTGATTATTTATTTTTTATGTCTCTAACTTTTGCCTGAATCGCCCTTTCGGGTTTTCGATTCACCGAGACGCTCTTTTTTGCCTAAGCCGCTCTTTGCGAGTTTTCAACTTAGCGAGCTGTTCTTTTGTTTATTTAGGCGAAGTATTTCTTGACTGCGTCGACGTTCACAGGACGGGTGAATTCTTCTCCATCCATAGTCGTGAGTATTAAGGCTCCTCCTGAGAAAGCTCTCTTGACCACGTAGGGGCCGTCATAATTGGGAGTCCATTTCCCTCTCGAATCTGTGAGAAAAGATTGAATCTTTTTGAGTACAAGGTCGCCTTCTTTGATTGTGCGAGGTCGAACCTTTTTGTCGAAAGCTTTCTTCATTCTTTGTTGATATAGCTGTCCGTGGCATAAAGCTGTCATGCGCTTTTCTTCGATTAAGTTCAATTCATCGAATCTGCTTTGACACCACTCGGCTTCTGTTAATTTTGCCTCCATCAAGACTCTCATTGATGGGATTTCAACCTCTATAGGTAGGACTGCCTCCATGCCATATACAAGGGAGAAAGGAGTTGCTCCAGTCGAAGTACGTACTGATGTACGGTAACCATGAAGAGCATACGGGAGCATTTCATGCCAATCTTTGTAAGTGATGACCATCTTCTGAATGATTTTCTTGATGTTTTTGTTAGCTGCTTCTACAGCTCCATTCATCTTTGGTCTGTAAGGAGATGAGTTGTGATGTTCGATCTTGAATTCTTCACAAAGCTCCTTCATCATTTTGTTATTCAAATTTGACCCATTGTCAGTGATTATCTTGCTAGGAATGCCGTAGCGACAGATGATGTGATTCTTGATAAACCTGACGACAACTTGTCTTGTAACGTTTGCATATGAAGCTGCTTCAACCCATTTGGTAAAATAGTCTATGGCTACCAAGATGAAGCGATGTCCGTTGGACGCTTTTGGTTCGATCATTCCAATCATGTCGATTCCCCACATGGAGAAAGGCCAAGGGGAAGAGAGTATGTTGAGAAGAGATGGTGGCACATGAATTCTATCGGCGTAGATCTGGCATTTGTGACACCTCTTTGCGTACTGGAAGCAATCTGACTCCATCGTCAGCCAATAATATCCTGCTCTCAGTATTTTCCTTGTCATGGTATGTCCATTGGTGTGAGTACCAAAGGAACCTTCATGTATTTCTCTCATGAGTATTTCTGCTTCTTTTCTGTCAACGCATCTGAGCAGAACCATGTCGAAGTTTCTCTTGTACAGAACATCTTCATTCAAGAAGAATCTACAAGCTAACTTTCTCAAAGTCTTTCTATCTTTCTTTGATGCCCCAAGAGGGTACTCTTGCTTTTGAAGAAAGTTCTTGATGTCGTGATACCACGGTTTGTCGTCGATGATTGCTTCTATTGTGAAAACATGAGCGGGCCTATCCAGGCGCATAACATCGATCCGAGGAATGTCATTCCAATGATTTATCCTAATCATGGAAGAGAGTGTGGCTAATGCATCAGCCAAATTGTTTTCTTCACGAGGAATGTGATGAAAATCTACCCTGTCGAAGAATGGTAATAATCTTCTCGCGTAGTCTTTGTAAGGAATTAGCCCTGGTTGGCGTGTTTCCCATTCTCCTTTGATTTGATTGATGACCAAAGCAGAATCTCCATATACATCCAAGTGTTTGATTCTTAAATCCATGGCTTCTTCGAGACCCATGATGCAAGCTTCATATTCGGCCTCATTGTTTGTGCATTTGAAAGTTAATCTGGCAGTAAATGGAATATGGGTACCCTGAGGTGTAACAATGATTGCCCCAATTCCTCGTCCATAAGCATTGACAGCTCCGTCAAAGATTAAGCCCCACTGGGATCCTATCTCAGGTCCTTCGTCTGGTAGTGGCTCGTCGTGATCTTTCATCTTGAGGTACATGACGTCCTCGTCCGGAAAGTCGAAACTGGTTGATTCATGACCATTGAGTGGGTGGTGAGCCAGGTGCTCAGCTAGAATGCTTCCTTTCACGGCTTTCTGTGCGTGATACTCAATGTCGTATTCTGATAACAACATCTGCCAACGGGCAATTCTCCCAGTTAAAGCAGGCTTCTCAAAGATGTACTTGATTGGATCCATATGAGAGATCAAACAAGTAGTATGTCGAATCATGTACTGGCGGAGACGCTTGGCAGCCCAGGCCAAAGCACAACACGTCTTCTCGAGCATGGAGTAGCGGGATTCACAGTCAGTGAATTTCTTGCTCAGGTAGTAGATGGCATGCTCTTTTCTCTTTGTCTCGTCTTGCTGTCCAAGGACACAACCCATGGAGTCTTCTAAGACGGTTAAGTACATTATCAAAGGTCTTCCTTCCACTGGAGGAGACAAGATGGGTGGTTCGAGCAGATATTCCTTAATGCTGTCGAACGCTTTCTGACAATCGTCTGTCCAGACGCAACTTTGATTTTTCCGTAGAAGTTTGAAAATAGGAGCACAAGTTGCTGTCATGAGATATATGAATCTCGAGATGTAATTCAGACGTCCAAGAAATCCTCTAACTTGTTTCTCGGTTCTGGGCGAAGGCATTTCTTGAATTGCCTTGACTTTGTCTGGATCTACTTCAATTCCTCGTTTGCTGACGATGAAACCAAGGAGTTTTCCTGAGTAGACACCAAAGGTACACTTGTTGGGGTTCAGGCGAAGCTGAAACTTCCGTAAGCGTTGAAATAACTTTGTCAGATTCTGTATGTGATCTTCTTCATTTTCTGATTTGGCAATCATGTCATCCACATAGACTTCCACTTCTTTATGCATCATATCATGGAAAAGTGTAGTCATGGCTCTTTGATAAGTTGCCCCTGCGTTCTTTAGTCCAAAAGGCATAACACGGTAGCAGAACGTGCCCCAGGGGGTGATGAAAGCTGTTTTTTCCATGTCTTCAGGTGCCATTTTGATTTGGTTGTATCCTGAAAATCCGTCCATGAACGAGAAAACTTTGGATTTTGCTGTACTGTCTACCAACATATCAATATGTGGTAAAGGAAAATCATCCTTAGGGCTAGCTTTGTTCAAATCTCTGTAGTCGACGCACATGCGGACTTTTCCGTCTTTCTTAGGAACGGGAACAATGTTAGCTAACCACTGAGGGTATTCTGAAGTGACGAGGAAACCTGCGTTGATCTGCTTTTGAACTTCCTCTTTGATTTTCATGGCCATCTCCGGATGAGTTCTTCTTAATTTTTGCTTGACCGGAGGGCATTCTGCTTTTAATGGCAAGTGATGCTCTACTATACTGGTATCCAACCCTGGCATATCTTGATAAGACCAAGCGAAGACATCTGAGAATTCTTTGAGCAGCTGTATCAAACTCTCTCTGATCTCTGAACTGAGCGAAGCCCCAATCTTAACCTCTTTTTTGTTTCCATCGGAACCAAGGTTAATGATCTCTAGAGGCTCATTGTATGGCTGAATGGCCTCTTCCTTTTGTTGAAGTAACCGTGAAATTTCCTTTGATATTTCTTCGTCTTCTTCTTCCTCTGCCTCGAATACAGGAAACTCAAAGCTTGGAGAAGTCATACGGTCGCACGTTTCAACGGGGTATTTTATGATTAATCTGCATATGTGTGATAAGTTTTATTTAGACAACGAGGGAAGACTCGGTGTATGCAGTTAATGGAATATTTGATGTTTTTTAGGGGTGTTTTTTAGGATTACCAATTTCCGAAAAAAAGAAAAGGAAAAACTAAACAAAGGAACAGAATGACATTTTTATTTATGGACAGTCATTTCTTGAAACAAAGACCCTATAAAACAAAACTCTATTGCTTTGGGTGAAGCAAAGAGGGACATTTTCCTAAGAAATAGTAAAATGCAAAGCCCTATGAAACATCTCTTCACCCTGGGCTATGGTGAGAGGACAAAATAACGGTGAAAGTTCCTACTTAGGAGTGCGAACAACAGTTGAAACTTCAACAGCTGTCCAGTAGTGGCGAACCCCATTGTGCACTAAGTAATCTGGAACCTTAGGCTTAAGCTGGCCTGTGGTAGGTCTTGATTTACCAACCACTGTCTTTGCAACACTCAGACGATCTTCTTCTACTTCAGCAGACTGAGCGGTGTGAGCATACCCATTTCCGAGTGGAGTATGTCGGTTTTTCTTTTGAGGAAACTTCCAATCTTCTGAATGGAGAGACTCGTTGTCGGAGACACTTTCGAGATCGTCCTCTTCTGTATTTTGGTCTTGCTCTTCTCCCAAGATGGCATTGACTAGATATGTGAACTCTAAATCCGTAGCCTCGGAAGGTGACTTGGGGATATAATCCTCAATGATGATTTCACCAGTAGATGATGATGAATAGCAAGGGTTATACATCTCTTTTGGCTGAGAGAGGTACTCATAATCAATGTTCCATCCAGTTGGAACAATGTCTTCAAGAGAGATTCTTGAACTTTCAGGAGCGGAGTATTTTACCATGTAGTCGAATTTTCCGCTGGGTTCTCCTAATGTATCCCAAGTCTCTTCGGGGATAGGAGGAACTTCTTCTGATGGACCATGACTTCTGGCGGTGAAGCTGTCAGTAATTTCATCACTGCTTGGTTGAGTCTTACTTTCAGATCCCTCATTTGGATAACAGCAAAGTGGTTCAGATTCTGATAGGGAGATGTATCCTGCTTTGTTGAGATAGGATAACCATTCCTCTTCATCGATGCTTTCCGTATCGATGATATTGACTGTTTGTTGAACAGGTTGAAGAAAACCTCCACTGCAGAAAGTTTCTTGAATTGGGAGAACTACCTCAATCCCTGGAATAGCTTTTGATGATGTCGGAAAGAATCCAGTTCCTGTTCTGTTCTTGTTGTTGGTAGGAATATTAATGTGCCCCCAACCACTGGTAGTGCCATCTTTTACAACTTGGATTGCATCTTTGTATGAAGAGATAGACGCTGCTTTCTCCTTTCCTTTGTCTAAGGAAAGTGCTTGGAATTTAGTTCCAACAACTTCTTTTGGTTCTATGTCGGAGAATGATGACAAGTTGCTGACGATCAGAGCTCGTTCTCCACATACGGTTACCAATTTGTCATTTCTTATGAATTTCAGTTTCTGATGAAGTGTTGAAGTAATTGCCCCAGCCTCATGAATCCATGGGCGACCTAGCAAACAACTGTATTGTGCTGGAATGTCCATAACCTGGAAAGTGATTTTGAACGTCTGAGGTCCAATAGTTATGGGAAGATCCACTTCTCCGAAAACTGACTTCCTTGATCCATCAAATGCTTTGACGATGACATGACTTTTTCTTAGAGGGTAATCTTCGAAAGATAATCTTGACAATGTTGATTTCGGCATGACGTTGAGCGAGGATCCATTGTCTATTAGGACTCCTGTGAGTGTATCACCCATACAGCCAACTGAGATGTGAAGTGGAAGATTATGGTCCACTCCTTCTTCAGGAAGATCTTCGTCACAGAAACTTAGGCTAGTTCCGGCGGAGATGTTGGCAACGATGTTGTTGAATTGACTTATTGTAACACTTGGTTCTACGAAAGCTTGTTCCAAAACTTTCTGTAGAGCTTCCCTATGAGCTTCAGAACTCAATAGCAGGGAAAGAACAGAAATCCTAGATGGAGTATGTAGTAATTGATCTACAATGTTGTATTCACTCCTCTGGATTAACTTCTGAAGGATAGAAAAACACTTAGAAAGGGGGGGGTTTGAATAAGTGTAGCTTTAAAAACTTGACAGATAAAAATAAATTGCACAGTTATTTTTATCCTGGTTCGTTGTTAACTAAACTACTCCAGTCCACCCCCGCAGAGATGATTTACCTCAACTGAGGATTTAATCCACTAATCGCACGGATTACAATGGTTCTCCACTTAGTCAGCAACTAAGTCTTCCAGAGTCTTCTGATCACACACTGATCACTCCAGGAACAACTGCTTAGATACCCTCTAAGACTTTTCTAGAGTCTACTGATCCACACGATCACTCTAGTTACAACCTGCTTAGATCACTTCTAAGACTTCCTAGAGTATTCTGATCCACACGATCACTCTAGTTCCTTACAACTTAATGTAATCAATTCTAAGAGTATTACAAATGCTTCTTAAAAGCGATAATCACAACTGTGATATTTCTCTTAACGTTTAAGCTTAATCTCACTAATATATTACAACAGCAATGTAGTGAGCTTTGATGAAGATGAAGATTCTGAGCTTTAAATTGAACAGCGTTTCAGCAAGTTAATTTGAGTTGTTTGTTCAGGATCGTTAACCTTGCTTCTCATCAGAACTTCATATTTATAGGCGTTGGAGAAGATGACCGTTGAGTGCATTTAATGCTTTGCGTGTTCCGTACAGCATCACATTTAATGTTATACGCTTTTGTCAACTACCTCGAGCCTTGTTCACGCTGTGTCTACTGACGTAGCCTAGAATAGCTTTTAACGTTCCTTTTGTCAGTCAGCGTAGCTTGCCACTTGTACTTTCTTCTGATCTGATGTTTGTGAATACAACGTTTGAATATCATCAGAGTCAAACAGCTTGGTGCATAGCATCTTCTGATCTTCTGACCTTGAAGTGCTTCTGAGCGTGATACCATCAGAACTTCAGTGCTTCTGTTCTCTTGTTCTTCTGATGCTTCCATAGACCCATGTTCTGATTCTGCTTCGACCATCTTCTGATGTCTTGCCAGACCATGTTCTGATGTTGCATGCTGAACCCTTTGAGACAAAGCTTCTGAGCGCTGAATTATGCGTACTCTTTATATATATTTCCTGAAAAGGAAATTGCATTGGATTAGAGTACCATATTATCTTAAGCAAAATTCATATTATTGTTATCATCAAAACTAAGATAATTGATCAGAACAAATCTTGTTCTAACAATCTCCCCCTTTTTGATGATGACAAAAACATATATAAATGATATGAATTTGCGATCAGAAAGAACAGACGGCAAAAGACAAATTACACAGCTATAGCATAAGCATATGAATATGTCTCCCCCTAAGATTAACAATCTCCCCCTGAGATAAATAATCTCCCCCTGAAATAAATACTCGAAGAACTTTAATAAAAGACTTCCCTGATTATTTCGGTAGAGACGATCATATAAGCTTCTGTCTTCAGAGAATTCATAGCTTCTGACTTCTGCTTCCATAGGACAGCTTCAGAACTAGAATTTCTTTAGATTCCTAGAACACTCACAGCTTCTGATTCCTGCTTCCATCTAGGACAGCTTCAGAACTTGAATTTCTTTGATCTTCTGAACATTCACAGCTTCTGACTTCTGCTTCCATCTAGGACAGCTTCAGAACTTGAATTTCTTTGATCTTCTGAACATTCACAGCTTCTGATTTCTGCTTCCATTTAGGACAGCTTCAGAACTTGAGTTTTCTGGATCTTTAGAACATTCATAGCTTCTGATTTCTGCTTCCCTCGGATAGCTTCAGAGCTTTGAATTTCTACCAACATCACTTCATGCTAGATTTGTATCAGAACATTGTTGAATGTACCAGAGCATCATCAGAGCATCTCTACATCCTGAAATGTTACAGAACAAAAACTAAACGACAAAAGTCAGCATGAACGAGTTAGAACATAAAATGTATATTTGAACACATAATATGTATCAGAGCCATATAGGCTAAAATAATGTATCAGAGCAAATAGAATTTTGTCAGATCAAATAGACAAATATGGATCAAATTCTATTATCAGTGCTTCTGATTCATTCTTCTTTCTTGCTTCTGATTTCTGAAGCTTGACAGCACTCAGCTTGCTTCAGTTTCCATGGTTTTGCTTCTTGTGTTTGCTTTGAAGATTCTCTTCACTTCTTTATACCTGCAAAACACTTAAACCATATAGAACTTGCAGTTCTTGTTAGTGAATGTGTGGGAGCTTTACCCAGCAACTGATAGATTTAATCAAATCATTTATCATTTATCTTCTCCCCCTTTTTGTCATAACATCAAAAAGAATATTTCAAAAGATTCAGATGAATAAAACGACAAATAAAAACACTGGAATGTAAAAGACGGAAGGTTTTCATTGATACTCAAAAAAGATTACAAGAGAGGAATGCAGGAAAACAGATGCAACAAGGAAATAGAAACTACAAAGACCAAAGGACTAAGATCCTAGCCTACGCAAAATCCGCGCCAGAACATCATGAATCTCGTCAGTGCTTGTAGCTTGCCTTGCCATGAAGGAGCGAAACTCAGCATTGGCTGCTTCTTGCGCGTCCAAACGAGAAGCCAACATAGCTTGATTCTGATGAAGAGTTTCCAAGGTCTCCATCAGAGCTGAGGTTTCACCAGAAGAGGAGGCACCTGAATTTCTGCCAAAAGGGACAGCAATCTCAGCAGGGTGATCTTCTGGGAGATCTTCAGCTTGTGCATCTTCCATTTCCTCATCTGAGTCTGACTCAGAAGTAGCCTTAGCATATTCTGGTTCAGGCAGCTCAGAAGTTCCATCTTTCAACGCTTGAAGAATAGCTGCTAGGTTTGTTGGAGGAGTAGGACCAGCAACTTCAGCACGATAAACCACTACTGGAAAGACCATGTGAGGTGCTTTTTCAGAAGGGTTCATTCTGAACCAGTTGAACAGCCACTGAAAATCTCCAGTCAGCACAGGAAACCATGGTTTCCACACCACGATGTCTCTGCAGAGATTTTCTTCTTCCAACTCATCTGCAGGTATCTTCTTCTCAAGAACACTTCTGTTCCCGATGAGATGGTGACGGCTGCTTTCACCAGCTTCCAGCCGAAGACCACGAATACCAGGAGCTTCAGACATGATCCTTCTCTGAGTGTCTGTTGCCCTATCCAGAAAATCTTGACGAAAGGTATCCCAAAGGTTGTTTGTGGCATACTCATCCAGATGGTTAAGGTGAGCAGCACCCAGAATCTCCAACCAGCCATTTACATCAGAATGTAAAAGCTCCAGATATGATTGAGTGGTAGGGGTTGGAGGGTTGACGGTGAACCTGGAGTCGGGAAGAACAACACTATAGGGATTAGGTGTTCTGGTGGGAAAAGGGTGTGAGAGAGATGAAGAAATATCTGATGGAAGGGTTGAAGGAGAGGAGATATCAGATGGTGAAGAAGGTGGTTCCGAGAGGATGAATGAGGAGGAAGAGGTGGTGGAGGTCTTTGAAGAGGGAGGTGATTGAGGGGTACCGTCAAGGGGTTGATACACTTTGAGAGGGTCATAGGTGATCCTTACTCTTTTTGGTTTGGTCTCTGGTTCAGCAGTAGCCTTTCTCTTTTGTTTCCGATCATTATCTTGATTCCCAGAGCTTGACGATGGATTCATGATGGATTTTCAGATATTGGAAACAGCTAGGGTTTATGATATGAATGCAAAGAGAGAGAAATATAAGAGGGAAAAGAAACGTTTGAAGAATATAAAAAGAAAACTGAAAGGGAGTTAATGATGAAAAGCATTTAATGTTACGTGACATGAGGAGAGATAATAAAGACAAAAGACGTGATTTGCACAGTTACCTAAGTAGACGTCCCCTCAACTGCACGGACGCTTGTCCAGGAGTAGTGAACACGTGTTTACCATCTGGATAGCCAGTTACAGCTGTTATGCTTTTAAAGAGATTCTGAATCAACTTAGACAACGAAACGTTAGTAATAACCGAATCACAATTTCTAATTGATTTTAATCAGAACTTCTTAAGAAAAAGATTTCATTTCAGAAGATACCCATATATAAGAACTTCTCATCTTCTAATTCTGGGCTTGTTTCTGAAGACTCATTTTGTACCAATTATATTGAATCCATCTGGTCTAGGAACAAGATCCCAAACATCATTCCTTGTAAACTGATTCAGTTCTTCTTGCATAGCAATTATCCAGTCTGGATCTTCTAGAGCATGATCAACAGAAGTTGGCTCGATCAAAGATACAAGACCTAATTGACAATCTGCATTGTTCTTAAGGAATGCTCTTGTTCTGATTGGATCATCCTTCTTTCCAAGAATGACATCTTCTGAATGACCAGAGATGAGTCTGGATGATCTTCTGACAGATGGTTCTTCAGATATGCTTAGATTCTCCAGAGAAGCTGATACTTGATCTTCAGATTCTTTGCTTCTGAGAAGCTCTGCTTCTGATGCTGTGCTTCTTGGCTCAACAACTTCTGATATATCAATATCACAATCTGCAAAATTATCAAACTGCTTTGGTTTTTCAGAACCAAGCTTATCATCAAACCTGATATTGATTGATTCTTCTACAATCAATGTTTCAGTATTGTATACCCTGTAGCCTTTTGAGCGTTCAGAATATCCAAGAAGGAAACACTTTTGTGCTTTGGAATCAAACTTACCAAGATGATCTTTAGTGTTCAGAATAAAGCATACACATCCAAAAGGATGGAAATATGAAATGTTGGGCTTTCTATTCTTCCACAATTCATAGGGAGTCTTATTTAGAATAGGTCTGATAGAGATTCTATTCTGAATATAGCATGCAGTGTTTATTGCTTCTGCCCAGAAATGCTTAGCCATATTGGTTTCATTGATCATGGTTCTGGCCATTTCTTGCAGAGTCCTATTCTTTCGTTCTACAACCCCATTTTGCTGTGGAGTTCTAGGACAAGAGAAATCATGGGCAATACCATTTTCTTTGAAGAATTCTTCAAAGGATCTGTTCTCAAATTCACCACCATGATCACTTCTGACCTTTATGATTTTACACTCTTTTTCAGATTGAATCTGAATGCAGAAATCAAAGAACACTGAATGAGTCTCATCCTTGTGTTTCAAGAATTTTACCCATGCCCAGCGGCTATAATCATCTACGATGACTAATCCATATTTCTTCCCTCTGACAGATGCTGTTTTGACTGGGCTAAACAGATCAATGTGCAAGAGTTCTAATGGCCTTGAGGTAGAAACAACATTCTTAGACTTGAATGCAGGTTTGGAGAACTTGCCCTTCTGACATGCTTCACAAAGAGCATCTGATTTGAATTTCAGATTAGGGAGTCCTCTGACAAGATTCAGTTTGTTAATCTGAGAAATCTTTCTCAAACTAGCATGACCTAATCTTCTGTGCCAGACCCACTGCTCTTCAGAAACAGACATAAGACAAGTCACCTTCTGACTCATAAGATCTTGCAGATCTGTCTTATAAATGTTGTTCTTCCTCTTGCCTGTAAATAGGATTGAGCCATCCTTCTGATTTACAGCCTTGCAAGACTCTTGATTAAAGATTATATCATAACCATTGTCACTCAATTGACTGATAGATAAGAGGTTATGTGTTAATCCTTCTACAAGAAGTACATTAGAAATGGAAGGAGAGTTACCAGACTTTATAGTTCCAGAGCCAATTATCTTGCCCTTCTGATCTCCTCCAAACTTGACTTCTCCTCCAGACTTAAGCACCAGGTCTTGGAACATAGACCTTCTTCCTATCATGTGTCGTGAGCATCCAGAGTCCAGGTACCATGACATGTTGTGCTTTGTCCTTTTTGCAGTCAAGGATATCTGCAATAGGAATAATCTTATCCTTAGGTACCCACATCTTTTTGGGTCCTTTCTTGTTAGATTTTCTCAAGTTCTGATTGAACTTGGGTTTAACATTGTAAGCAATAGGAGGAACAGCATGATAATTCTTAATGTGAGTTTCATGATATTTCCTAGGTTGTGTCACATGCTTTTTGGTGTGTGTTATGTGAAAACTTTGAGCATGTGAAGTGTGCCTAATATCATGGGAGTGGCCATACTTGAACTGATCATACAATGGCTTGTATGTGAATTTCATTTCATCAACAGGTTCAAGTTTGTATGGGGTTTCACCCTCAAAACCAATGCCAACTCTTTTTGTTTCCAGACACAGCATATATCATAGAAGCTAGCTGACTTCTGCCAATACTTCTAGATAAGAACTTCCTGAAACTTAAATCATATTCTTTCAGAATATGGTTTAGACTAGGAGTGGATTGTTCTGAATCAGAAGGAGATCCAACATTATTGGATAATTTTAAAAGTTTTTCTTTTAATTCAGAATTCTCCAACTCAAGCTTCTTTGTTTCAAATTCAAATAGCTTTTTCAGCTTTTTGTATTTGAGACTAATCTGAGACTTGAGTTCCAGAAGTTCAGTTAGACCGGAAACTAACTCATCTCTAGTAAGTTCAGAAAATACCTCTTCAGAATCTGATTCTGATGTAGATTCTGATCTGTCATCTTCTGTCGCCATCAGCGCACAGTTAGCCTGCTCATCTTCAGAGTCTGAATCATCTTCTGACTCATCCCAGGTTGCCATAAGACTTTTCTTCTTATGAAACTTCTTCTTGGGATTTTCCTTCTGAAGATTTGGACATTCATTCTTGAAGTGTCCAGGCTCATTGCATTCATAGCACATGACCTTCTTCTTGTCAAATCTTCTTTCATCAGAAGATTCTCCACGTTCAAATTTCCTTGAACTTCTGAAGCCTCTGAACTTCCTTTGCTTGGTCTTCCAGAGTTGATTTAGCCTTCTGGAGATCAAGGACAGTTCATCTTCTTCTTCAGATTCTGATTCTTCAGGATCTTCTTCTCTAGCCTGAAAAGCGTTAGTGCATTTCTTGATATTGGATTTTAATGCAATAGACTTACCTTTCTTTTGAGGCTCATTTGCGTCCAGCTCTATTTCATGACTTCTCAAGGCACTGATAAGCTCTTCCAGAGAAACTTCATTCAGATTCTTTGCAATCTTGAATGCAGTCACCATAGGACCCCATCTTCTGGGTAAGCTTCTGTTGATCTTCTTTACATGATCAGCCTTGGTGTATCCCTTGTCAAGAACTCTCAATCCAGCAGTAAGAGTTTGAAATCTTGAAAACATCTTTTCAATGTCTTCATCATCCTCCATCTTGAAGGCTTCATACTTCTGGATTAAAGCTAGAGCTTTAGTCTCCTTGACTTGAGCATTTCCTTCATGAGTCATTTTCAAGGACTCATATATGTCATAGGCCGTTTCCCTGTTAGATATCTTCTCATACTCAGCATGAGAGATAGCATTCAGCAAAACAGTTCTGCATTTATGATGATTCCTGAAAAGCTTTTTCTGATCATCATTCATTTCTTGCCTTGTCAGCTTTACGCCTCTGGCATTTACTGGATGTTTGTAACCATCCATCAGAAGATCCCATAGATCACCATCTAGACCCAGAAAGTAACTTTCCAGTATTCAAAGTTTTCACCATCAAATACTGGTGGTCTAGTATAACCATTGTTACCATTGTATTGCTCAGCAGAGCCAGATGTAGATGCAGGTGGGTCTGTTGGAATTTCACCAGCCATCTTTTACTGAAGCGTTTTTCTCTTCCTGAATCTTTTCTAAACACGGTTAAGTGCTTGCACCTTAGAACCGGCGCTCTGATGCCAATTGAAGGATAGAAAAACACTTAGAAAGGGGGGGGGGTTTGAATAAGTGTAGCTTTAAAAACTTGACAGATAAAAATAAATTGCACAGTTATTTTTATCCTGGTTCGTTGTTAACTAAACTACTCCAGTCCACCCCCGCAGAGATGATTTACCTCAACTGAGGATTTAATCCACTAATCGCACGGATTACAATGGTTCTCCACTTAGTCAGCAACTAAGTCTTCCAGAGTCTTCTGATCACACACTGATCACTCCAGGAACAACTGCTTAGATACCCTCTAAGACTTTTCTAGAGTCTACTGATCCACACGATCACTCGAGTTACAACCTGCTTAGATCACTTCTAAGACTTCCTAGAGTATTCTGATCCACACGATCACTCTAGTTCCTTACAACTTAATGTAATCAATTCTAAGAGTATTACAAATGCTTCTTAAAAGCGATAATCACAACTGTGATATTTCTCTTAACGTTTAAGCTTAATCTCACTAATATATTACAACAGCAATGTAGTGAGCTTTGATGAAGATGAAGATTCTGAGCTTTAAATTGAACAGCGTTTCAGCAAGTTAATTTGAGTTGTTTGTTCAGGATCGTTAACCTTGCTTCTCATCAGAACTTCATATTTATAGGCGTTGGAGAAGATGACCGTTGAGTGCATTTAATGCTTTGCGTGTTCCGTACAGCATCGCATTTAATGTTATACGCTTTTGTCAACTACCTCGAGCCTTGTTCACGCTGTGTCTACTGACGTAGCCTAGAATAGCTTTTAACGTTACTTTTGTCAGTCAGCGTAGCTTGCCACTTGTACTTTCTTCTGATCTGATGTTTGTGAATACAACGTTTGAATATCATCAGAGTCAAACAGCTTGGTGCATAGCATCTTCTGATCTTCTGACCTTGAAGTGCTTCTGAGCGTGATACCATCAGAACTTCAGTGCTTCTGTTCTCTTGTTCTTCTGATGCTTCCATAGACCCATGTTCTGATTCTGCTTCGACCATCTTCTGATGTCTTGCCAGACCATGTTCTGATGTTGCATGCTGAACCCTTTGAGACAAAGCTTCTGAGCGCTGAATTATGCGTACTCTTTATATATATTTCCTGAAAAGGAAATTGCATTGGATTAGAGTACCATATTATCTTAAGCAAAATTCATATTATTGTTATCATCAAAACTAAGATAATTGATCAGAACAAATCTTATTCTAACAACTTCAAGATCTCATCATTTTCTTTCGCTTGAACAGCATTGGTCGGATAATTGTCTTGCTTATGTGGTACTTCCTCTGAAGGTTTCTCCACATTTTCTGTCGTTCTGTTGAAGACTCGTCCACTTCTGGTGACTCGACTAACATCAGCAATGTTGACAACAGACGGTAATGGTATTTCCTTACCATTTTCAATGAATGTAGCGTTGTATTTGTATGGTATAGCCTTGTCAGACTCATACGGTACAGGACCTGGTAAGTAGATGACTAGTGGTGCAACTGCTGTCTTCCTGCTGTCATATTTAACTTGCATAGGTTCAACTTGATTAATTTGAGGAGATACGGTAAAGACTTCGTCATCTTCTCTGTTGGCAAGAACAGTAATGGTATTGTCATCCATCAGCTTTTGAATGTCGTTGCGAACACGCAAACATCCTCGTGAATTTCTTCGACAGATTTTGCATCTACTGTAAGTGTGGAAATCTGTTCCAAAGTAGGCAAGTCCATTTAAAGTTTTGTGGAACCTGACTACCGATCCTTCAAGGTCTTCAACTTTGTAGATTTTGTATTCTCCTGGACATCCTTGAACCATGTTGATGTCATGTTCAGTTCTGACTCGGATATGTTGAATCCATCCTAAGTCCATTTGTTCTTGTAATGCAGCTTGAACTATGGCACATCCTTGATTATCCTTTGGACAAATTTCACATGTGAAGTAGTTGTGAGGTGGTACATGACCGTACCCAGCTTGTTTAGCGTGCATCTTGACAAGATTTTCCCCTATCTGACGAATGTCATAGATTTGAATGACATTGGGGTGTTGATCTATCAGATTTACTGAAGCTTCTTTATGCTGCGGCAAAGGATTTGCTTGGACGTTTGGATTAGTATCTTTGAAGGATAGCATTCCGCTCTTCACTAATCGTTGGACGTCAATCTTGAAAGGGAAACAGTTCTCAATATTGTGACCTGGTGCCCCCTGATGATAGGGACAAGATTGGTCAGCCTTATACCATGGTGAGGAACTGTTTGTAGGATTTGGAGGACTTCTTGTCTGAATGAGTCCTTTTGCCAGTAATGTTGGAAACAATTCTGCATACGGCATTGGTACGGGGTCAAAGGCAGGATACCTTGGAGCCCGATTGTTGTAATTTGGAGGTCGAACCTGCTGCTGAGGTTGCTGCGACCTTTGTTGAATTTGTTGTTGCGAGACCTGAGGTTGATAAGCTGGCGCTGAGTTAACAACCGGAGTTATTGTTGCAACTAGAGGTTGGAATTTCTTCTTGATTTTGTGCAAGACATTGCTGACATCTTGATCCTTTTTCTTCTGGAAAGAACTTCCATACTTCCTTGGACCAACAGAAGATTCTGGTTCTTTGTTCAAGCGTCCTTCTCGAATTGCTTCTTCTAAACGCACACCCATGTTTACCATCTCGGTAAAGTCACTTGGTGCACTTGCAACCATTCGTCCGTAGTAAAATGGACTTAAAGTTTTGAGATAGATTTTTGTCATTTCTTTCTCTTCAAGTGGTGGACAAATTTGAGCAGCAACTTCACGCCATCTCTGAGCGTATTCCTTGAAGCTTTCTCTATCCTTTTGAGTCATGGCCCGGAGTTGATCTCTGTCGGGAGCCATATCCAGATTGTACTTATACTGTTTGACGAAGGCCTCTCCGAGGTCTCGAAAAGTACGAATCTCTGAACTGTCCAAGTTCATGTACCATTTGAGTGCAGCACCAGTTAGACTGTCTTGAAAATAGTGAATGAGCAATTGTTGATTATCAGTCTGAGTTGACATTCTTCGAGCGTACATTACGAGATGACTTTGCGGGCATGAATTCCCTTTATACTTCTCGAATTCTGGTACTTTGAATTTGTGAGGAATCTTAACATTTGGAACCAGACAGAGGTCTGCAGCATTCTTTCCAAATAGATCTTGTCCTCGGAGAGTCTTGAGTTCCTTCTGCATTTGCAGAAACTGTTCTTGGAACTCGTCCAATCTTTCGTACACGCCAGCGTCCTCACTTGGGGCGTGATGATATACTTGTCCGCCTTGCGGGGGAAAAGTATGCATAATGGGCTGTGGAGAAGCCATGACAGCAGATCTCGGTATCTCAGTATTCTGTTGTGCAAAACCCATTGCCGTTGCTCTTGGAACTTCAATTTCCAGAGGTTTGTAACCCTCCGGTGGACGCATATCCATGGTGACTTTTGGAGCTTCAGAAGCTGGAGGTATGTACCCTTCTGGAGCAAAGTTATACGGCATGCCCCAAGGTCGATCAGGCGGCATGGTATACTGAGGAATAGGAGTAGAAACAATCTCGGAAACCACAGTCCTTTGTGGTTCTTCTGGCGTTGGTCGATTCTGCGCAACTACCAGGGCTTCTACCATACTATTGAGTCTTTCAACAGTACCTTTGAGAGTATTAATCTCTTCTCTGAGTTCTTCATTCTCTTGCTCAAAGTCTTCCATTCTTTTCTTGCGACTTGAACGAGTTATGGATGAGACAGCTTGAAAGTCTTGGTTCACCTCCTTCTCCTCCTCTCTTTCTGGAGAAAGGAAAGTGACTATTAGATCCGCGACAATTCTCGTGTCAGTGCGTACGACTAAAGCGATGTATGATATGCAAATTTAGTTATTATTTTTCAAGGAAACACCATAATTACGTTATGAAACATCAAACTTTTATTAATTAAGCGAAAACGCCGTTTTTACACACTTTGAAAATGGAAATACAGAGAAACTGAGAGAAAGGACTCTAAAACTTTGATGATGAGCCGACTTCACGTTCTAACATCTTCTTCTGTTTCTTGAGCTGAGCGTTCTCTGACGTGAGCTGATCGATGATCCAGGAAGCAGGAGGGATATGATGAGAAAGTGACGTTTGTGTCACTTGTTGATCGAGTACTTCAAGTAACTCATCCTTCCTTCTTAGGATGTTATGAATCTCAACATTTTCCGTGTTGACGATTCGGTACTTGTTCCTCCAAGCATTCCTTTCTTGGCATACCTTGTTTAATGCCGCTTGCAGTTTTTCAACATCGGTGGAGAAAAGGTAAATTGGTTCCCTTAGGGGAATAGGTTCTTGATGTTGATATGGCATCCTGAGCTTGAATGCCCTGACGCGTACCCATTGAAGGTAAGGATCCAGGGAGATGCAAAGATGTTTTCCTAACAATCTTCTCCCTTTGCTGTGAACAAGACGCCAGGCTTGGACAATTTCCTTTTTCAGCATGTTGCCATGATCGTCGATGTTCTTGAAGAACAGACCCTCCAATTGGATGTTACTTGGAATATTTTTCATAGGATAGCCGTATTGACGACGGGCTAAAGCTGGATTGTAACTGATTCCTCCCTTAGTTCCAATAAGGGGTATGTTGGGGAAACTTCCGCAACTGAAAATGATCTTGGTTTCGTCGTTGTCAGGACTACACCAATCAATGTCTGTATGAGTGAGAGACATGATTTTCTGTGACCAGTAAAGGCCATCCCTCATGTTCCAGAAAGTGCTAGACTTTGGCAGGTGTGAAACGAACCATTCGTATAACAACGGTACGCAGCATGTGATTAATCCTCCTCGCTGCAGGTTTCTTGAATGCACAGAGTGATAAGCATCCGCAAGCAAGGTTGGAACTGGATTTCCAATTAAGAAGATCTTAATTGCGTTGATGTCGACGAAATCGTTAATGTTAGGGAACAAAAACAATCCGTAGATAAGCAAAGCCAAGATTTCCTCAAAAGCGCTCATATCTTGGATGCTGACGAAGTACCGAGCTTGATCAAACAGGAATTTGGAGGGCAATCCTTGAATTCCTCCTCTACTCACCATATGAGTTCTGATGTCGACTACGTTCAAAGGAGTAGTTGCAGCAATGATAATGTCGTCAGGATTCTTTTCCAAACCGGAGTACGGATCTTGCGCGTACACAGGTATCTCAATCAGACGAGAGTACTCCTCCAACGTAGGCATGAGCTGATAATCTGGAAAGGTGAAACAGTGATACGTTGGATCGTAAAACTGTACCAAGGTGGGAAGGATCCCATCCACCATGTTGGTATTGAGCAAAGGCAGAAGTTTTCCATACTTCTCCTTGAAAGCCTGGGGGTTGACCACCAGTTTTCCGAGCTTTCCCAGTTCCTCGACCTGGGGAATCTTGAAGGTGTATTTCCTAGCTCTCTTTCTTCCGTAATCCATGGTATAGATCCTTAAGTCCTTTCTCCGTTTCTCTCTTTCTATGAAGTTCAAAACGTTTGTTATTTAGTTTCCTTGAAAAACGACTCGAAAAAGACTCTTTTTGTTTTTAGTTGTTTATTAATGAACGATGCATGAATGCATGAATGCACACACAAGAGTTTTAAACAATCATGGCGTTGAAGGGTATAGTGGTCATGAAGTCCAAACGCAATCCCCGCCCCAATGGTAAACTAAGGATAAGGATTTTTGTACCTGTAGAACGGGTTCTAGGGATCTCAGAGTTTTTGCTCAACCTTAAAGATACGTTGATTGGTATCTATAAGAGAGTTTTTTCTGAGTGTAGTATCTGCGTGACAATTACTTCCGTAATCACCGCTCTACGTCCTAAAAAAAGGCTTTAAGTGGGGTTAATGTGTTTCTAGGTCCTCCTGGTACAAATCAGTCTCGGAATGCAGTGGCGCAGTTAATCACAACCAGCCAGGCAAATCCCAAGAGTAGACTTGGAAACCAAGATTAGAGGGCCTTCACCGGGAAGACATCCTCCATCCTATCTTATGTTGCACTCAAATCCGGGTATAGGATTTCTCACCACAAGGGGGAATCAAGCCCTTTCCCGATACAGAATAAACAAAATAAACAAATATATATGCAACAAACACATGAAATGACACAGAGGTTAGGCAGGACCTCTCTTGTTTGAGGGGGAATTTGGCATCCCTAATTCCTCATTGGGGCTGGACCAGCAACAGGTCAACCATTGGTTTGGATGAAAAACCAAGGTTTTTAACACTTATATCCCCAGCAGAGTCGCCATTTTTCTGTGGTGTCGTTTTCTTTTACCTCCCCGTTTCACTTGGGAGGACGGCACGCTAGACCCTTCACGCGAAATTTGGAAGGAGAATGCGCCCGTGGCGGGAGGAATTTTGTTTCAGTTCTTCCTACGATATCACACGAACTTTCTTATTTGTCCTACGAGTAGGAAAGGGGAAAAAAGATCTCAACTAAACCCTAGGAGTTTGCTAAGTGTGGGGATTTCACCTAAACTAGAAATTCTGGAGTCCGGGGGGTCGGTTATACATAGGGAAGTGTTTAAACACCCTACATATCTGTAGTACTCTACAGGAACCTTCTCTGTGTCATTGTGATTGTGTTTGCTGCTAATGATTGGGAAAGTTTCTCCTTTGTGTTAGGAGAAGGAATTGAATTGATTTAAAGAAAGACAGACATATAGACAGACTGACTATTTTTGGTATTTTATTAGCTCGCTGAGATTCCTTGTGAACCTCATGCCTACATATCCCTAGTGGAAGTCAGAGCTTAATGTAGTTCGGGGAACTAACTAGGGAAATTAATTGTTTTTGGGTGCCTTGCTTGAAGCTCAAGGTTGAAGCTTGGAATTAAATCTCTGTTTACAGTAAAGAGACATGAAATTATCTCTACAAAGAGGTATTTGTACTATTCTACCACAAACATTTAAAGAGTGACAGAATAACTGAATTCATTTCATTCAAGAGGGGGACCTTACTTGTGTATGTGCAAGTATACCAGTCAAATGCCTCTTAAATGAAAGAAGGATGCTCATCCAAATTAGGGAAAGTTACCACATGTCTGGGTTTTACTGCCAGCTCATGCCTTTCAAAATCCTAAATGGGAGACTTGATTAAAATTGAAATGAAATGTTTGTTTGTTTGAATGTGGTAGAGTAGTAAAAATATCTCTCTATAGAGATAAGCTATGTCTATCTACTGTATGAAAGATTTGACTTTAGCTGGCTTGTATGAGGCCCAAGCTTGAGGCTTTTTGATTGATTAATTAATATTATTGACTCTGGGAGATGACTCCACTGGGGATTAATTACAGGGTATTTTAGTGTTCTGTACAAAGCCCAGAATTGAGGCTGACTCTACTTAGGGAGACTCTATTTATGTGCCTTGTACAAAGCCCAAGGTTGTGGCTAACTGTAGCTAGGGAAAACATTATTTTCTGCCTTGTACAAAGCCCAAGGTTGTGGCGGACTCTTAAAATAAATTAAGTAGGGATGACTATATGGGGAAAAGATCCTAAGTGTTAGGAATCTTTGACACATGAAAGTATGGTTTATCTGCCTTGTACAAAGCCCAAGGTTGTGGCTACTGAGTGATGAAGGACTCACTGGGGAGACTCTATTATCTGCCTTGTACAATGCCCAAGGTTGAGGCTGACTCTTGACAGGGGAGTTTTATTGTTTGGGTGCCTTGTATGAAGCCCAAGGTTGAGGCTAACTGTTTTTGTTGGTTTTGACTCTACTGAGGAGATTTTATTTATTGAAAGACTGTTTTTCTTTGGAAGCTAACCCTTTCCAGGGATTTTGACTCAGCTGGTGAAATTATTTGGTAAAAGACTGACTTTATCATGTTATTTGGAGGCTGACCCTTTCCAGGGATTTTGACTCTTTTAGGGAAATTATCTCCTAAGAGAATGAAATTATTTATTAATTGACTTTGGAGGCTAACCCTTTCCAGGGGTTTTGACATTTTTAGACAGATGTTGGAGGCTAACCCTTTCCAGGGGTTTTTATTAAAATGAATGGCAGAAAGATTATCTAGTGGAGACTTCTTGTTTAAAGCCCAAGATGAAGGCTGACTCAATGCTGAGGATGATCAAACATGGATCCTAGACTCTGCTAAGGAAGATTGATGAAGATAAGGGTGACAGAGACTGTCCATGTCTCTCATTCCAAAAAGTGTACTCAATGCAAAATTGAGACAAACTTAGCTTGTTTAAGGTCTGGTTTAAATTGGAAGAAACTCACCAGAGTAGGCTAAAAGGTGACTAAAGACCTGTTCCTATGTTTATAAGAAACCTGATGGGTCCTTGTATACAAGCTCAAGAGGAAGCTGGAAATGCTTTTAAGAAGCCTGTGGGTCCTTGTACAAAGCCCAAGAGGAGGCTAATCGAGGGTCCTTGTTATAGCACAAGAGAAAGCTATGTAGTTTTTGAACTTATTTTGGCTCTAAGCAAATGGGTAAGAGGTTTCACCGGGAATAATTCCTCTTTGGGTGGATGTGTCCTATATTTTTGGATTCTAAGGTTTTTGCCAAGATGTTTCACCGGGAATAATTCATCTTGGGGGTTTGAACTACAGATCTCTAATTAGGAAAGAGCCTTCACCGGGAAGACATTCTCAATCCTAGGTCATATTCCTATAATATATATATAGTTTAACTGTCCTAGGGTTTACACTCAAACGTAGTTCTAAACAAATATATGTACAGTTTATATTTGACAGTAATTTAAATAAAGACTGTAAATTGAAAGCTTGTAAAGCCTAACCTGGATGGAGTGGAGGCCTTTGAAGAAGTATGTACAGAGCCTCAACAGTATTTTTATTGTTTTGTTGATAACAGTTGAATGTATATGATAAACAGTTAATGGTTTTTGAAAACAGAAGAAGTGAAGATGGACAAAGGTCACATAGGTATCTGAAGAGTTTCACCGGGAATAATGCCCTTCAAATACCAGAAGAATGTTTTGAAAACAGAAAGAAGATTTTGAAAATACAGTTTTGAAAACAAGCTAAGAAGAGAAGGTTTTTGGGACTTACACTCTATTAGAGGCCCAGTACTTTACAGTACTGGTGTAAAAGCAATTTGAAAATGATTTGGAATGATACAAGGTTTTGTTGTTTGAAGACCTTAATCATCCGTTTAATTAGAGATTGAAAACAAATTTGAATATTGACAAAAGTCAAATTAATTAAGGTAAAAATAAAGAACTTTTAACTAATTAAGACCTAAACAATTAGGGTTTTATCATAAAATTATTCACAAATTGATTAGGTTAAAATGATAATATATATATTTAAAGTATTTAAGAAAACACTTAAAAACATACTATTTTAAACCTAATTAAAATTCAAGAATTACATAATATTTTTTATGATTTTTTGATTATTCACAAAATAGGTATATTAAATGATAAGTGTGTGAAAAATGAAGTGAAAATAAATTAATTTGATAGGTTAAATAAATATGTGAAGTTGTGAAGAAAAATGAAAGAAATTAGTGTTTAAAAAATAAGTTTTGGCCCTTGGAGGGTTTGAACCCACGCCCTTGAGGTTATTTCCTCAAAACTATACCACTGAGCCAACGCGCGTGTGGTGATAGTGACTTGCCTTCATTTGGTCATGTTTCAAAACAAGTTGTAAATCCTTAAAAAATAAAAGAATCAAAAAGTCTGGGGCGAGGGGGATTCGAACCCCAGACTTGAGGCATGATGATACTAAGGGCGTATAGGTGGCCATTGGGGCAAGTTGTTCAGTCGTTAATAAAACGCACACCATTCAAAATAAAATAAACTCTCCCCTGAGAATTCAAATTTGCGCGCCACCACCATCTTCGTCTTCAACCTCAAGCTCTCCATTTTTGAATTTCTGAGCTTACTCGTTTCTCAACCATTTGCAACGATGTAAACATGAAACTTGCTCTAAATTCACTCACGATTCTAAATATGTAACTAACATGAACTATCATTAACTACATCTAACTAATTTACCAGAAATCGTGAAGAACCCTAAAATTTCAAAATTAAATTAAATGACTATACTGAAAGATAAATGGATGATGATAGAGGGTTTTCAATCCTCTGATGATGCTGAACAAGATAGAATCGAGCTATTTCACAAAGAGTTCTTAAATTAAAGAGAGGGAGTTCAGAAACTTACCTCTGAAAATGGAGATCGTGAGGATGATGGAGAGCAACTGGGCTTGTATGAATGATCCCAAAAGCTTCCTTGTGGCTCAGTGATGCTAACTGAATGCTTGTAATGACCTCAAACCTCCTGAATTGTTCTATGGACCTCCCTCGATTTCAGCTTCAAGTGAACATGGAGGGTGTTGATTCTCGAGTTACAGATGAGCTGCAGCCATCTGGTTAGCTTCACTATGACCTGAGGAGTGTGTCTGGATGATTGGCTTGCCTTGAAACCTTCTGAATCACTCCATGGACCTCCAACTGCAGATGCTCCAAAGTGAGAGAAACAATGGTGTTCCTCCACTTACAGAAGTGATCCAGGTGCTTGGATCACCTCAAATGACCTCCCTTGAGATGTTAGAATGCTCACTTCCCAAAGATAAGCTCTGGTTTGAAGAAATCGATTCTTCTTGCCAAAGAACTTTGAAAAACAATGAACAAGAGAAGAGAAAGAGAAAGCAAGTAATATGGTTGCTTTGGTGTGTTTTTTGAATGAGAATGAGGCCTCTATTTATAGGCAAATGTCTTAGTACTGATTGGGAGAGTGAGCTTGCTTAGTGAAGTAAGTTTGGTTTCTTAGCCATGAAGAAATTTCAAAGAATATCCAAATGTGATCATTGCATTTTCGAGCCACCCCTATCCATTGATTCTATCTGATCTTAGGGGACAATTCAGATGCAAAGTGAGCTCTAATTGGTTGGTGAGAAGATTCCTTGGGTGATTCATCAATTTGCCATAAATTCTCAAATGTAATCATTACATAATCACATGTTCTTGTTTTAGGAATCTTCTTCAATTATCATGGCATGGTGAAAATGAATGCATGGCATGTTTGCAGATGTATTATGGGTCATGTAGCATCTGTATTTGAGGTCATGTGCACAAAACTTCAAAGTTCCAAAATGATGCATGACCTATAATTTCACTTCATGAGGCCAACTTTGAACAAGCATAACTCTTAGCTCAAATTGAATTTTGAGAAGGTTGAACACAATTTGGAAAGCCCTAAACATCTACTTTAAATCATTAGTTTATGTCTTCTTCAGAATCCTTTGGGAAATTTGTGAAAAATGAGGCCAAAGTTGGAAGAAAACTAGGTTAAAACACTTAGAAAAATTTCTAAGTGTTTATGACCTAAACTTCAAAATTTCCAAAACTTCATAAATGGTTGATCTTTTGAAAAAAGTTCCCTTGTAAGATGTTGTTTTATTTGGCAAGATCTACAACTTTCATGTTGGAAGTTTTTTGAGTTGTGTAGGTGAAATTTTGAGATCTCACCATGCCTTCAAAAACCCTAATTCCCGACTTTTTGCTCCTTGATGAATTTCTTTGAATTTCTTTGGCCAAATGACTTTGACATCCATATATTGATGATATTGATCTTTGAAAGTCATTTTTTGACCAAAACCTTAAAAGTCAATGATGATCCTTCACAGTTGACTTTTTCCTGACAAAGTGAATTTTTGGGCTTTTGTGTAGAAATAAGATCTTCTCCCCAAATGGATGATATAAATGGATTATATGGAGGTAGTAGAGATCCTTGAATCATGTCTTGAGTTTTGGATTCATGCCCTGATCAGAAGTCAACTATCTTGGTGGATTAGGTCAAAACCCTAATTTGTCGACCATGTGAAAATAATGACTGTAGACTTTGAATTGAAGTGTGATGTCTAGTAGATCTTGTCATATGAGTTATTTGAAGATGATTGATGTCTTTGAATGACCCTCTGAGGTTTTTTAGGGTTTCCCAAATGTGATCCCTGATTTTAGTCCTTGATAGGCTCAAAACCCTAGTCTGGTGACCTGAGTAAACCTGTACTCATATGACTGGATGTCTAATCAATCATAGATGAGAAAAGTGAAGTTTTTGAGCCCCATGATTGTATTAGAGACTAATCTTTGTATTGATTGATCCTTTGCCTGAGCTTTCTTGTCTTTGAGCATCCTCGATTAGGTACCAGATGGAGAAATGACTGCTCTGGGTACTTGTCTTGACCTGATGAAAAATCCTGAAGATATGCCATCTCAGGGGGGGTCAAAAATTAGGGTATGACAATCTTGTTGCTTCTTATGTTGATCTTGAATCTTCGATTCCTGCAACAACACAACTTAAGGCATAGAACTTTGCAAGTTCTGTTAGTAATGTGGGGTCTTTTTACCCGGTAACTGATAATATTAATCAGATCATTTATCATATATTTTCTCCCCCTTTTTGTCATAACATCAAAATGAATATAAAAGATTCAGATGTAGAAAACGACAAAGGAAAGAAACAGAATTAAACTTTTCATTGATTAAACAAACAGGATTACAAAAGATGTATGCAGAAAACAGATGCAACAAGGAAAGAAAACTACAAAGACTTAAGAACTACAACCCTAGCTTAGACAAAGTCCTAGCTAACATATCATGAATCCCTGCGGTCTTCTCAGTTTGTTCAGCCATGAAAGCTTGAAACTCTGCATGCCTGAGCAGCTCCCAGAGAAAGAAGTAAATTAATACAAAAGAGGAATTGAGAACAGTTCACCAGGAGAGAGCGTATTCTCAGATGGGCTTTCCCTTAACATAGAAGTTAAGTCCTTATTGGAACCTAACTTCATCCAATATCTCAAGAAGGTCTTCTTCCTTTGGATAAATGTGGATAACAACATCAAAGAAGAGATCTGTCTTGAGAAAAACTTGGAATGCCATCCCGAGAGATGTTTCTCATCTTGTAACCGATTAACCCTTCCATCCGTTCTATTCAAATAGATCATCCACTTTTGAGACTTAGTTTCTTCAACAGGTTTAAAGTTTTGATGAAGGGAACTGGGCGAAGGATTCATGATGAATGCTAGATCGATGAAGAGTGAACTAGGGTTTTCGCTAAAGATAATCATAGAAAAGTGAGAGAAAGAGAGAGGGAGCGCAAAGATTGATTTAAGAATGCAAAGAAATGGAGAAATAAATAGAGGGAATGTGGGGAAGGAAAACGTTCTAGGGAAGGGAAACGTTTGACAGATATAAAAACGTAAAGGACAATAAAAGAAATGATGAATGGCATTTAATGTTACATGACGTGAGGAGAGATAATAATGACAAAAGAAGTGATTTGCACAGTTACCTAAGTAGGCATCCCCTCAACTGCACGCACGTTTGTCCAGAGATAGTGAACACGTGTTTACCATCTGGATAGCCAGTTACAGCTGTTTTACTTTTAAAGAGATTCTGAATCAACTTAGACAATGAAACGTTAGTAATAACTGAATCACTACTTCTAATTGATCTCAATCAGAACTTCTTATAAAAGACTAATCCAATCTCATTTCAGAAGATACTCATACATAAGATCTTCTCATCTTCTCATTCTGGGCATAAATCCATACTGATATTCTTCAGAATGAACTTAAACCTATCTTCAGCAAGGGGTTTTGTAAAGATATCAGCCCATTGATGGTCTGTATCCCCAAAGTTTAAAGATATAACACCCTTCTGAACATAGTCCCTTATGAAATGATGTTTAATCTCAATATGTTTAGCTTTTGAATGTAAGATAGGATTCTTAGATAAACATATAGCAGAAGTATTATCACAGAAGATAGGAATGTTACTCTCATATATCTGATAATCTTCTAGCTGACTTCTCATCCAGAGCATTTGTGTGCTACAACCAGCAGCAGCAACATATTCTGCTTCTGTTGTTGAGAGGGCAATAGTAGCTTGCTTCTTGCTGTACCATGAGATCAGGTGACTTCCAAGAAATTGACAACTTCCAGAAGTACTCTTCCTTTCTATTCTATCTCCAGCATAGTCAGCATCACAGAATCCTACTAAGTTGTAATCTTTGGATCTTCTGTAAACTAAACCAACATTAGTAGTACCTTTCAGATACCTCAGAATTCTCTTAACCGCAGTTAAATGAGATTCTCTCGGATCTGATTGGAATCTAGCACACAAGAAAACACTAAAGAGAATGTCAGGTCTAAAAGCAGTTAGGTATAGAAGAGATCCAATCATACCTCTGTACAACTTCTGATCTACCTTCTTACTTACCTCATCCTTACCTAGGACGCATGTTGGATGCATAGGAGTTTTGGCTTCTTTGCTTTCAGAAAGATTAAACTTCTTCAGAAGTTCTTTCACATACTTCGTTTGATGAACATAAGTTCCATCAGAAATTTGGTTGATTTGAATCCCAAGGAAATACTTGAGTTCTCCCATCATGCTCATTTCAAATTCAGCCTGCATAGACTCAGTAAACTCCTTTCCAAGTGTAGCATTAGATGTTCCAAAGATAATATCATCAACATATATTTGACAAATTAAAAGATCCTTTTTAAATGTTTTACAAAAGAGAGTAGTGTCCACTTTTCCTCTAGTGAAACCATTTTCCAGAAGGAAAGAACTTAAACATTCATACCAAGCTCTAGGAGCTTGTTTCAATCCGTATAATGATTTCTTTAATTTAAAAACATGATTTGGAGACATGGAGTCTTCAAAACCAGGAGGTTGATGGACATAAACTTCTTCATCTATGTAACCATTTAAGAAGGCACTCTTAACATCCATCTGATAAAGAGTGATGTTGTGTTGAGTGGCAAAAGAAATTAATAGACAAATAGATTCTAACCTGGCCACTGGTGCAAAGGTTTCTGTATAATCAATCCCTTCTTGCTGACTATAACCCTGAGCCACCAGTCTGGCTTTGTTTCTTACCACTTCACCTTTCTCATCCAGCTTGTTTCTGAAAACCCACTTAGTGCCGATGATGTTAAATCCTTCTGGTCTAGGAACCAAGTCCCATACATCATTCCTTGTAAACTGATTGAGTTCTTCTTGCATGGCAATTATCCAGTCTGGATCTTCTAGAGCTTGATCAACAGAAGTTGGCTCAATCAAAGAAACAAGACCTAATTGACATTCTGCATTGTTCTTAAGGAATGCCCTTGTTCTGATGGGATCATCTTTCTTTCCAAGGATCACATCTTCTGAGTAAGCTGATGCAAGTCTAGGTGATCTTCTGACTGTTGGTTCTTCAGAGATTCTCAGATTCTCTAAAGATGCAGCAACTTGATCTTCTGATCCATTGCTTCTGAGACTGCCAGCTTCTGCAGCTTTGCTTCTTGGTTCTACTGCTTCTGATATATCAATATCAAAATCTGCAAAATTCTCAAACTGCTTTGGTTTTTCAAGACCAAGCTTATCATCAAACCTGATATTGATTGATTCTTCTACAATCAATGTTTCAGTATTGTATACTCTGTAGCCTTTAGAGCGTTCAGAATATCCAAGAAGGAAACACTTTTGTGCTTTAGAATCAAACTTACCAAGAAGATCTTTAGTATTCAGAATAAAACATACACATCCAAAAGGATGGAAATATGAAATGTTGGGCTTTCTGTTCTTCCACAATTCATAAGGAGTCTTATTTAGAATAGGTCTTATAGAGATTATATTCTGAATATAACATGCAGTGTTTATTGCTTCTGCCCAGAAATGCTTAGCCATATTGGTTTCATTGATCATGGTTCTGGCCATTTCTTGTAGAGTCCTATTCTTTCGCTCTACAACTCCATTTTGCTGTGGAGTTCTAGGACAAGAGAAATCATGGGCAATACCATTTTCTTTGAAGAACTCCTCAAAGAATTTGTTCTCAAATTCACCACCATGATCACTTCTGACCTTTATGATCACTCCTTCTCAGATTGGATCTGAGTGCAGAATTCAAAGAACACTGAATGAGACTCATCCTTGTGTTTCAAGAACTTAACCCATGTCCAGCGGCTATAATCATCAACGATGACTAATCCATATTTCTTCCCTCTGACAGATGCTCTATTGACTGGGCCAAACAGATCAATGTGCAAGAGTTCTAACGGCCTTGAGGTAGAAACAACATTCTTAGACTTGAATGCAGGTCTGGAGAACTTGCCCTTCTGACATGCTTCACAAAGAGCATCTGATTTGAATTTCAGATTTGGGAGTCCTCTGACCAGATTTAGTTTGTTAATCTGAGAAATCTTTCTCAAACTAGCATGTCCTAATCTTCTGTGCCAGATCCATTGCTCTTCAGAAACAGACATAAGACAAGTCACCTTCTGCTTCTCAAGATCAGAAAGATCAATCTTATAGATGTTGTTCTTCCTCTTACCTGTAAATAGGATTGAGCCATCCTTCTGACTTACAGCCTTGCAAGACTTTTGATTGAAGATTATATCATAACCATTGTCACTTAATTGACTTATGGACAATAAGTTATGCGTTAATCCTTCAACAAGAAGTACATTAGTTATTGAAGGAGAGTTACCAAGACTTATGGTTCCAGAGCCAATGGTTTTGCCCTTATGATCTCCTCCAAACTTGACTTCTCCACCTGGTTTAAGCACCAGGTCTTGGAATGTAGACCTTCTTCCCGTCATGTGTCGCGAGCACCCAGAGTCCAGGTACCATGACATTTTGCTTTCTGTCCTCTTTGCCGCCAAGGATATCTGCAACAGAAATTATCTTCTCCTTAGGTACCCACAATTTCTTGGGTCCTTTCTTGTTAGTTCTCCTCAAGTTCTGATTGAACTTGGCTTTAGCAAAATATTTAACAGGAGGAACAGCATGATATTCTTTAGGTTTGTCAGCATGATATTTCTTAGGATGTGTCACAAGCTTCTTGGTGTGAACAGTGTTAAACTTCTGTGCATGTGAAGTGAGCCTAATATCATGTGCATGGCCATATTTGAACTGATCATACAATGGCTTGTATGTGATCTTCAGATCATCAATAGGTTCAAATTTATGTGAGGTATCACCCTCATAGCCAAAACCAAACCTTCTGTTTCCAGAAACACCATATATCATAGAAGCAAGATGACTTCTGCCAATACTTCTAGATAAGAACTTTCTGAAGCTCGAGTCATATTCTTTCAGAATATGATTTATGCTAGGAATGGATTTTTCTGTTTCAGAAGGAGATCCACTATCTTTGGATAGATTTAAAACTTTTTCCTTCAGTTCAGAATTTTCCAATTCCAGCTTCTTAGTTTCAAATTCAAACTGCTTTTTCAGCTTTTTGTATTTGATACTAAGATGAGCCTTGAGTTCCAGAAGTTCTGTTAAACTGGAAACTAACTCTTCTCTAGATAGTTCAGAAAATACCTCTTCAGAATCTGATTCTGATGTAGATTTTGATCCATCATCTTCTGTAGCCATCAGCGCGAAGTTGGCTTGCTCTCCTTCAGAGTCTGATTCTGATTCTGATTCAGAATCATCCCATGTTGCCATAAGACCTTCCTTCTTATGAAACTTCTTCTTGGGATTCTCCTTCTGAAGTTTTGGACACTCGTTCTTGTAATGTCCAGGCTCATTGCACTCATAGCAGACAGCCTTCTTCTTGTCAGATCTTCTGTCACCAGAAGATTCTCCTCGTTCAAATCTCTTTGAACTTCCTTTGCTTGCTCTTCCAGAGTTGATTCACCCTTCTGGAGATCATGGACAGTTCATCTTCTTCTTCAGATTCTGATTCTTCAGGATCTTCTTCTCTAGCCTGAAAAGCGTTAGTGCATTTTTTAACATTAGATTTTAATGCAATAGACTTACCTTTCTTCTGAGGCTCGTTTGCGTCCAACTCTATTTCATGGCTTCTCAAGGCACTGATAAGCTCTTCCAAAGAAACTTCATTCAGATTCTTGGCAATCTTGAATGCAGTCACCATTGGACCCCATCTTCTGGGTAAGCTTCTGATAATCTTCTTTACATGATCATCCTTGGTGTAGCCTTTATCCAGAACTCTCAATCCAGCAGTTAGAGTTTGAAATCTTGAGAACATCTTCTCAATATCTTCATCATCCTCCATCTTGAAGGCTTCATATTTCTGGATTAGAGCAAGAGCTTTAGTCTCCTTGACTTGAGCATTTCCTTCATGAGTCATTTTCAAGGACTCATATATGTCATGGGCCGTTTCCCTGTTAGATATCTTCTCATACTCAGCATGAGAGATAGCATTCAGCAAAACAGTCCTGTATTTGTGATGATTTTTGAAATCTTTCTTTTGATCATCAGTCATTTCGCTTCTCGTGAGCCTTACACCAGTAGCTTTAACAAGATGTTTGTAACCATCCAACAGAAGATCCCATAGATCAGCATCTAGACCAAGAAAGTAACTTTCCAGTTTATCTTTCCAGTATTCAAAGTTTTCACCATCAAATACTGGTGGTCTAGTATAACCATTGTTACCGTTGTATTGCTCAGCAGAGCCAGATGTAGATGCAGTTGGATTTGTATGAACTTCACCAGCCATCTTTTACTGAAGCGTTTTTCTCTTCCTGAATCTTTTCTAAACACGGTTGAGTGCTTGCACCTTAGAACCGGTGCTCTGATACCAATTGAAGGATAGAAAAACACTTAGGAAGGGGGGGTTTGAATAAGTGTAGTCTTAAAAACTTGAACGATAAAAACAAATTGCACAGTTATTTTTATCTTGGTTCGTTGTTAACTAAACTACTCCAGTCCACCCCCACGGAGTGATTTACCTCACCTGAGGATTTAATCCACTAATCGCAACAGATTACAATGGTTTTCCACTTAGTCCGCGACTAAGTCTTCTAGAGTATCCTGATCACAACCTGATCACTCCAGGAACAAATGCTTAGACACAAGCTAAGACTTTTTTAGAGTATCCTGACCACCACGTGATCACTCTAATTACAACTGCTTAGACACAAGCTAAGACTTCCTAGAGTATCCTGATCAACACTTGATCACTCTAGTTACTTACAAATTAATGTAATCAAATAAGAGTTTTACAATGCTTCTGAAAAGCTATAATCACAACAGTGATATTTCTCTTAAAGTTTAAGCTTAATCTCACTAATATATTACAACAGCAATGTAGTGAGCTTTGATGAAGATGAAGTTTCTGAGCTTTTAATTTGAACATCGTTTCAGCAAGTTTATTGTTAGCAAATCGTCAACCTTGCTTCTCATCAGAACTTCATATTTATAGGCGTTTGAGAAGATGACCGTTGGGCGCATTTAATGCTTTGCGTATTCCGTACAGCATTGCATTTAATGTTTCACGCTTTTGTCAACTACCTCGAGCCTTGTTCACGCTGTGTCTACTGACGTTGCCTTTAATAGCTTCCAACGTTCCTTTTGTCAGTCAGCGTAGCCTGCCACTTGTACTTTCTTCTGATCTGATGTTTGTGAATAAAATATTTGAATATCATCAGAGTCAAACAGCTTGGTGCATAGCATCTTCTTGTCTTCTGACCTTGAAGTGCTTCTGAGCGTGATACCATGAGAACTTCAGTGCTTCTGCTTCTGATCTCAAGTTCTTCTGATGCTTCCATAGACCCGTGTTCTGATTCTGCCTTGACCATCTTCTGATGTCTTGCCAGACCATGTTCTGATGTTGCATGCTGAACCTTATGAGACAAAGCTTCTGAACGCTGATTTGTGCATACTCTTTATATATTTCCTGAAAGGGAAATTGCAATGTATTAGAGTACCACATTATCTCACACAAAATTCATATCCTTGTTATCATCAAAACTAAGAATATTGATCAGAACAAATCTTGTTCTAACACAAGCTTTATCTATTTTCTATTATCATCAATCTATATTCATCTTATCATCAAGAAATAAGTATTTGGAAGCTTAAAGTTCAATCATATATTTCGTCGATAAAATTCAACAACCGGAGCAAATCCCCGCCCCGTTCGTAAGCCTTGAAACTCCATCTTCTCCATGCCATAGTCATGATTTTTCTTGTGTGAATAGCTTTGTTGATTTCATGTGGTAAAACACTTTATTTAACACCAAAAATCACAATTCAAGTAACTAGAAAAAATCAACCGAAACATTCTATCGAGCACCTCACATGCGATATCAAAATCTACTTTTCTTCAATTCCATTGATAATTTCTCTTCCATTTCATCTTCATATGTGATGTGTGCTTGTTAATTATTGTGTTCGAATAAAGATTTGCATAAAAAATAACCTGAATCGCATGTAATTTGAACCCGTAATTATGTCAAAATCGAAAAATAGCAAAATTATGCCTTAATTGTTTTGCACAAACTCATATACCATTTGAATTGATTTTTTGCATTGATTATGAATATGTAATTAGATTTGTGTTTAGATGTGTATTTTTCCCGAACCGATCACTTGTTTGCACGAGTTAGTGCTACTTTTCGGTGTTATTTTTGTTTTTTTCATTGTTGTTTTGAAAAAATAATTACATATTTGAATGCTTCGAGAAATTCTTATTCCAATGGTATATTAGTTTGTCGAATTCAATTCCGGTGCGGTTTGTGCGGGTTTGACGTAAAAATTCATCAGAACCGTAAGAGAAAAAAGTGTGTGGTTCGGTTTGGTTTGGTTTGGTTGACTTTTAGAAATAAAACCAAACCAAACCAAACCAAACCAATGTAGTTTGGGTTGGTTCGGTTTTTTACAAAACAATTATTGAGTCATACATACACATATAGATAACAACATAGCTTTGTATTTAGTTAATTATGAGTTATCAAATAACAACAAATTTCATCATATTTGTGAAGGTTGAGAAAACACAAGAAAGGGGATTTGAATTAGGTTTTCTAAAATCTTTTTCTGCTAGAAAAGCTATCCCCCAAAATCAATGAGATAGATAAGAAATGGAAGAAGATTGACACGTTTGGTTTGTACAAGTTCACCTTAAAAAAGGTTATTCTTGTCCAACAGCCTAGGTGATTTTGCCTTAAAAAAGGACTTAATCAACTAATCTTGAAAGATTACAAACAACCTCTAAGAGTCTAGAAATATACCTTAGCCTTCTCAAGTATACAGACTAACAACCTAGTCACTTGAGGAAAACAAATCTCAACATATTTTCAATAGAAAGTGTTTACAAATAATGCTTCTAAATTAGCAAATGAAACAAAATTTAAGAACAAATGTTAACACAAATAATGAGCAACAACTCTTGTGTTCTAGATATTTTCTTGGAAATAGATTTCTCACAATAGAGTGTTTAGAATAGCATCTCTCAAATTTTATTTCTCTTTCTTTTCTTTCACGTTGAATTTGTATGCAGTAGTTGAATAATAGTTGAGCAGCTTGACAACCTTAGCAGTAAATCAAAAACTTGAGCAACATAACAATATTTTCTTCAATGGTAAATATCTCTATATATAGTCCCAAGAAGAAGACCGATGAGAAGGATAAAACGTCACTTTGCTTGCCAATTGATGTAATGACTCAAAAAGACCGTGGGGGACAAAGAGCACATAAAAATTAGGTTTGTTCATACGTCATTGTAGTAGTGGAGAAGGTAGTGTATTATTGTACCATTTTGCTTCTAGCGCAAGTTACTGATCTTTCCTCTTTAAAGTATACTTCTGATCTGAAGTAGAGAGAGCATAGAAGAGATCAAGTAACGTGAAAATCCAAAGAATATTTGAGTCTTCAGAGTCAGAACTTAGTCTTCAGAGTTAAACACAACAACTTATTTGAATGACACATTTTGATTTTTGAGATGAAAGCAAAAGCTTATCTGAGCTTGAAATCTTGACTTCTGATCAGGAAGAGTAGCTTATCTTAGAAACACTTGAAAATCCCTTTCTGGTAAACATTCAACATTCTTCAAAATTGCTGATGTTACTTTAGAAATGATGAATAGTTCTTCTGAGGCGTGTTAGCACTGATTATGATGATCTTTTAGATAGCAATCCATAATCAATCAAAATAATGACTCTGCACACTCAAGAAACTATTAGAGTACAAATCTTGTTATTATACAAACTAAAGATTGATTGCAGAACCAAATCTTGTTCTAACAATTTGGGCAACAACTTTCCATTTAATATACAAAAATAAAATTAGACAAAAATGGAATAAAAAACATAAAACAATATAAAAACATTAAAATGAAATAGAAAAGACAGAGATAAAATATTAGAGAAGATGCAAAATAAAGAGCATATGAGATGAGAGATTTGAGAAGAAGATGTGCATTAAAAACATAATTAGAAGAGAGAACATTAGAATGAAATTAATAAGATGAAAAAGAAAGAACATAAGAGATAGCCTAGAGAAGAAGACATGAGAAGTACTTGGAAAAGAAGATGAGAAGAATGCGCGTTACCGCTAGGAGAGGTTTGAGAAGACTTAAACATGAACCTTAACTGCTAGGAAGAAAAAATCATCCGTAATTGTAAGGCTAAGGCATAATAGGTTTGAGTTTGGGTTAGATGTGGGTTAAGTGAAGTTTGGGTTATAACATGATACGGTTTGGTTCGGTTTGTGAAATACAAACCGCAAACCAAACTGGACCGCACATTTTTAATTAAAGAATGACCCAAATACATCAGAACCATTTGCAATTTTTTGAAGTTTTGGTTTTGTTTTGTTCGGTTTTGAGGTTTTCTATTAGGTCGGTTCGGTTTTTAACACCCCTAATTTCAATAGCCGGAAACAATCATACAACACCGTGATTTTGTCTAACAACCGGATCCGATCCAAGCTCCCGACAAATGCATCGTTCCGCTCTTTCCCATAATCATCAGATCTCCATGAACACAATAAATGTGAATTCCTCTAAAAACCTTCCATTTTCTAAGAACCTTTCTCAACCTCACTCATTGCAAATCGAAAATTAGATCAGTAACTCCACAACCGCACAACAAAATACCATAAAAACTCTTGCCTCTTCATCACTACTATGCGATTTCGTTATTGTATCTTTGTTTTATTTTGTGTTGGTGTTGTCTGGTTTGATTTGTAGGATCATTTTGGTGTTACAATTTGGTTTGAACTTTGTTGTGTGATGCCGCCGTTGTGAGTTCGTGCTATTGTTACCTTGTGGTTCAAGGTTTAAGGTCATTTCAGTAACTTTTAGGATCTGAAACTTCATTGACAACACTTGGCTTAAATCCGCACCAACATCATAACATCGCCTTTGACAACATCTATTTATTCGATAACACTTTAAATGATTTTTGTTGCTTATAATGTGTAGTTGAAGTTCATTTTAAGTTCTCGATTGCGCGTGTGTTATTTCTGCCACTTGATGTTGTGCTGGATTTTGTTTGTAATACTGAACATATATTCATATTGTAGTGTTGTGTTTATTTTCTTTCATTGTGTTATAGTTTCGGATGCATATGCCTTGAGTTGATTCTGAACAAGTGTTGAGCGCATACATTACATCAGATGCATCGGACTATTTTTGATCTTGTATTGATGGGGTAGTTTTATAAACATACTTGTATTATATTGTTTGTATTCAATTTGTATCATATTACACATTTTTTGTACTTTTCAATCCGTTTGCAATGAGCGCTTTACATTAGCAACATGGTTTTTTTGTTAGCGTGTGACCTTTCAACTTGTTGTCGTTATGCTAATTTAGACTGGTTTACAAAATAATTTATTCTACTTGTCAACGTGTAACGTTACTCTATTGTTACAATGCGACGCTTTACCTAATGCTTCGTTCAAATTTTGATTTGGTTGCGATGAGCACAGTTTTGCGTTGCAACATGTAGGTTTCTTGTACATACGTGTGACATTCACAATACATTGTCGTTTAGTTATGTTACCTTTTTATTATGTTAATTTTTGATGCGTATGGTTCATTTTCGCCGTGTTAAGCTATGCACAATTGCATTGCAATTTGCGGTGTCACTTTGCACGATAAGCTACTTTACTCTTTTTCATGTTTCAACTTAGATTGTGATGACCGTGCTTCGCGTTAGCTATTCATCATTTCCATTATCATATCCATTATCATTTTGTAGGATCTTAAGTCCATTGTCTTTCAATTTTTTCTATTTATACCTATTTGACAAAATATATCCCTCTCCCACGGTTTGTAATAATTTTACTGTTTTCTTTTATTGTTTATTAGCTTAGAATTAATCAAGAATAAAGTAAAAAGAACCATTTTTCAAAAGAATAAAAATAAACTTGATCTAACATTGAGCAATTTTACCAAAATCAAACTCAATTGAATGCAACGCCAAACGCTTGATCCAACGTTAAGTATCACTTTTCTCTGATCATTCAAATGCTTTCACAATAAAAATGCTTGATCCAATGTCAAGTCGTCATAAACTTCTTTTCAAATATTTTCTCAATAAATTTGGAATTAAAAAGAGTTAGTTTGACGTACTAGTCTCTCTGATTCTCGAGTACTTCGGTTGTTGACTGTACTTAGCTTATGGCTCAATGCTTGTCTTCCATTCAAAACACTTTAAATAAACGAATTTTGATTTGTCTCACAAATTCCCTAAAAAAATATTTTGGTATGAAAACGGAGAGGTCTGAACGTACTTGTCCCTTCATCTTTCCGAGTACTTGTATTGTTGACCGTACTTAGCTTATGGTTTGATGATTGTCTCCCATGTAAAACAATCTCAACTTATTCAAAGATAAGTGTGTTTTAGCCATTTCGACGTGAAACAAACAAAGGCTTTAGCCTCTAAGATCGAGAATCAAGCAAAGGTTTAACCCCTCAAAATGTCTAAAGCATTACTCAAAGTCAATCAACCAATATGTGGTTATCTACCCCAAACTTTGAAGCTTTGATTTACTTAGTGCACCATGAGAATACGTAGGCACATGATTTTGAAATCTTGGCGAGCACAATAATAAAAAAACCCAAAAAACTCTTTTCTTTCTTTTTCCCCGTGCAATAATTAGAAGATCACAAACTAACATCACACTAACACTCATTTGCAAAACTAACTAAATGAGTCCCGTTCAGAAGAAAGGATGTGAGGGATGTTAATACATTCCTCTTGCATAACTGACTCCCACCCACTCTTGGTTGCGATGGTCACGTTTTCGTTCTTTGAGGGTTTTATCGATATTTCCCGTTCCTTTTGGAATAAGTAAAGTTTGGTGGAAACTCTATTATATTTCGAGCATGCTAGACTAGGTCATGCTAATCCTCTATCCAGTATCAATTACACACATTTATTTGAGCTAAGGCACATATATCTATATGGACCCTCACTAGCACCATCAAGTGGTGGTTACAACTACTATCTTGCATTTGTGGATTCTTTTATAGGTACTCTTGGATATATCCTTGAAGTAGAAAAGTGGAGAAATTACTGCTTTCAACTTGTTTCATAGTTATGTCCAGACACAATTTAAAACAAAGGTCAAATCTATTCAACCTTACTTTGGAGGAGATTTCAGGCCCTTCACCAAGTTACTTTATGAACAAGGCATCTTGCATAGGTTAATATGCCCTCATACTATCATCAAAATGGTATAGTATAGAGAAAACATAGGCAGATAGTTAAAATGAGATTAACACTTAGTAAAATAACTTTGCATAAGCATCATGAAACATCTTCATGGGTTATGGTGTTGAGGTCATTTTTCTCTCTGTTAAATCAGATTTGTCTAAATCAATTTCATTATGTGTTCTTTTCTTACTATAAACTTTATCATCTGCATGTTCTCTAAGTGTTATTTTTTACTAGAAACTTCCATGTCTACACAGGAGAAATTAGTGGACCCATATGACTTCGACATTTTTTCCTACTGTCTATTAGCTACAAAGTTTTCACAATTGAATACATTCCAAAAATGTAATGACATGGTATACAAAATTGAAACTTTAGCTATTTTAAAAGAACAAAATGGAAACATTTGAAATAGGTAGGTATTGTAGGGACACAATAAACTATAAAAATTGAAAAAACTAACTAACAATAATAAAATGAGAAAAATGGAAAAATTATTGACTTAAATGTACAATCTCATAAATAAATAAATATGAAGTACAAAATAGACACATGATCACGACTCAAGGGGATCGACACAACGTGTGCAGCAAAACAGTGTGTGTATGCGCATGTGTGTGTGCGTGTGGCCAGGCCATAAAAACATAATCATGTGCGTGCATGCGTGTGACCAGGCCAGAAAAACATAATCACGACTCAAGGAGGAGAAGCACAACCTACCCAACCATTTGGTATTGTTTTTCAATTTTATAACATCTTCATCGATTCTGACCTTTTTCCCTTTGTTACCTCTATCCAAACCTTCCTTGGTAGACCATGGCACCCATACTCATGGGTAGTATTCATGCAATCTAACAATAGCAATGTGTTGAGCCTGATAGGATAGATAGAATGGAATGAGACATATGTTTATTTGGATAAAATCTACTATATCGATTACAAGAATTATGAACCTGGGACTAAACTAGAAAACCGTGTGAAATGGTCAGGGTACCATATTTTGAAAGATTCTATCGAACCTAGTAAATATACAATGGCATAGTTGATATTTGGGGATATGTGTTTACCTTCAACATGTACACCCTTCATCCTTGAACTTGAAAATTAAAACATTACCATGGGAAAATAGTCACTGTAAATGGGGAAATAACTATTAAATAATTGGATTGAGAATAGTTTGTTATTGAGTATTGCCTTAGCAGTTATATAAAATTCTCCCCATGTATTTACATAGTAATTCCAAGTATATTTCCATAATTTAAAAATCATGTTCCTATATTTTATTTTAATGTAATTTGTTGGTTATTATGACTTTAGTGTAATAATAGTGTTCTAAACAATGAAAAAAGTTTAGAATAAAATATAACTTGAGTGAATCATAAATGTTATTGGTAATGAAAATAGAAAACACACTCTCATTAATCGTAAGTGGAGTATGGTAATGTAAATCGCAAACACACCATAATTAATTAATTAGTAAAAATTGGGTATCAATATCTTTTATTTGGTTGCTGATGTAGATGAACAGTGTGAACATGACAATTGATGTGGTAAGGAACATAAGGATCTTGATTACCTCAAATGACAGGTTCACCTCCCTTATCTTACTTTCGTATTTAAGGCTCAATCTTATTTTGTGACTAAAGTTCTTTGTTCATTATATGTAGCCTTGTTCCTCTTAGAAGTGTAAAGACCAGCATGTGTTACACGTCTATTTTTTAATTTTGTCCTCCAAATCTGAAACTAGAGCTGTTAATTTATGGATACAAAGAGTTGTATCGTGTATGGAAATGGGGCATTATTTTTTAGTGGAAAACATACATTAAATTTATGGTCACTGCAATGCGAGTTTGTAGTAATCAAATGCATTGGTATGGCATGAAATTATGAATAATAAGAAAATCACAAGTACTGAATCAATTTAAACATGATATAGAAGGGTGGACTTGTTAAATATACAACTATGGTCTTGGGTTTAATTAACAGTTACGAGAAAGTTATACTTATTCAAATTTTTATTTAAGGAAGATGTTTTATTAAGGTTTTTATAATTAGAAGGGTGGTACCTAAGAAACTATAGGACTAACTTTTTGAATATAGAAGAAGATTGTATCAAATCTAGGAAAAACACAAATATTGTTTCAGACTTAGTTTTCAAATAAAAGAAACTAAGAAAAATTGAAAGCATGGATTATTACAATTTTGTGGGTCAAATCTACCTTCGTGTGTGTGCGTGCGTGTGTCCAGTCCAAGAAAACATAATCACGGCTTAAGGGAGAGCAATCCAACCTACCTTACCATTTGGTTTTGTTTTTTCAATTTTGAAACATCTTCATCGATTCTGGCCTTTTTCGCTTTGTTACTTCTGTCGAAATCTTCCATGGAAGACCGTGGCACCCACACTCATGGATATTATTCATGCAATCCAACATTAGCAATGTATTGAGCCCAAAATCATAGATAGAGTGGAATGAGAGTGATATTTATTTGGATAAATTGTGTTATGCCGATTACAAGAACTATGAACTTGAGGCTAGACTAGAAAGTCGCGTGAAATGGTTAGAGTACCGTGTTTTGAAATATTCTTTTGAACTTAGTAAATTTATAGTGGCATAGTTGATATTTGGGGATATGTGTTTACCTTCAACATGTACACCCTTCATCCTTGGACTTGGAAATTAAAACATTACCATGGGAAAATATCTATTGTAAATGGAGAAACAATTATTAAATAATTGGACAGAGAATAGTTTGTTGCTGAGTAGTGCCTTAACATAAACAACAACATACTTTAACATAAACAACAACTTACCTTAACAAAACAACAACATGCCTCCAAAAAATCATTAACACACCTAATAAAAAAAACATCTACAATAACACAAAAAACAACATTTATCAACAAAAATAATAATTTACCTTAACATAAATAACAATTTACCTTAATAAAACAACAACATACCTCCACAAAAACATCAACATACTTAATAAAAAACATCTACAATAACATAAACAACAACATTTATCAACAAAATCAACAACTTACCTTAACATAAACAATAACTTACCTTAGCAAAACAACAACTTACCTCAACAAAAACATCAACAAAACTAATAAAAAAACACCTACAATAACACAAACAACAACATTTATCAACAACAACAACAACTTACCTTAACATAAATAAATAAAAATTAGCTTAAAAAACAACAAAATATGTCAGCAATGACTTAAACCATTTACCTATCTCAACAAAAACAATAATATGAAAACTATAATCTCATCTCAACAACAAGAAAACAATAAACCCTATGTTGGGCCAAGACAAATGTCTCACATATATTTTGAACAAGAAAAATAAAAACAAAAACAAGACAAATATTTTGAACAACAACATCAACACATAAAATGTTTCACAAATGTACCTTTCATTTAAAAGATCCAAGGAGAATGAAGATAAAGAAATGAGCAAATTATTCCGTCTTGCAAAAATTTGTGAAACCTTTCCTTGACTCATATTAGTTGGAGAAATTATGTTTGAGTTTTGAGAGAATGAGATAAGGCAGGAGAAACTAGGGTTTTATTTAAGCATAGTCTATTATAAAGTGATATATGTTAGCTTTTATAGATAATATATTTCACCACAGTTGATAAAAAGAACCGTGGTGAAATGTTTTAATATATTTAACTAGGTTTTTAATATGGACTATGATGAAAAGTGTTTAATATTTATTTAAAAATAGAAATTAAGGGAAGATACCCTTTCGTTAACGAAAAAGCATAAACTTCCAAGTGTGGGGATTCGGAGCATGTCACTGCTTCACATACCACAAGGGTTATTTAAGTGAATCGTGGTTATATGTGATTTACAAAAAAAAAAAAAGGAAAGGTGCCTAATGAATATATATATATATATATTACTTTAGTTGGTTAAGTGATCATAGTAATAAATTGTTACAAAATGTACTTTTTTTAGTAATGAACCTTCTAACACCAAGCTTTTATCTCAAGTTCAACTTGAAACCTTTATATCAAAATGTCATAGTCAATAGAACATTCCTCTCTTGATTTACAACTACAAATCAACAATGATTTAGACAAGATAACTCTACTTTAATGTTTGCTTTATTAGCACTAAAATATTATTTAAGTAAATATAAAATTTAACAATAAAATGAGTAAAACATATATTATTTTCATATTTCATGTGAATTTTTAAATGATCGCAAGTCCATCCAAGAACTCTTCCAAAACGACATATATTCCTCATTTTCCACGTATAAAAAAACCAATCATCTAATCATTGGTTTGGTACACATCGTCTCCCCTTTCCATACTCTAAATCTATATAGATCCCCACCACATTGATGCCTTGGTACCTCCAACTTTAATACGACCACTCTCTATCCCATATATAGATGATAAAACCATATATAATAAATCATCCCGATCGACATGTGACCGGTAAAATAGCAAGTGTACTATTTGTTTACCGATGTAGTAATAAGAGAGTAAATTCCCAAGTATCGAACTCGCGGACTGCGTAGGAATTATATGTTTCAGAACAGTGCAATTGAATAAAAAGTCATCGGGGTATTTGGTTTTTATGTTTAATTTAAAGAACAACTTATGCAAAACGAAAGAAGTAAAATAGTTTAACTAACGAAAATATGTAGAGACAAGTTAGGATGGATGTATGAATCGCTCTGTAACGAACTTATTACCGTGTAACAGATAAATTGATGAAATTCTTAATTACCAATACCGAACATTGATTTTTCCTAATTCCTTAGTGAAAAACTTCATGAGATTAAAATCACCTTTTAATTCCTTAACAAGATAATTTTATATCATAATTCTAAAAAGACATGGTTCGGATAATTCGATCGCTATGCATCAAATCCTCATTCCTAAGTGATTATCAGTTATAACGTTATGATTAAAAAGGCATTGAGGTAGTGTGTCAGACCAAACCTCAATCGTGAATCAACAAAAATACTTTCCAATATATTGAAGCAATAAGAACTTTTAATCATAAACTGAATTTCACAAATATAATCTGAAAACAACGGTAAATATAATTCGTTACATCACATGATCCAGGGACATCACCCTAACAAGTAAAATGTTTAGCTACTCATGGTAATTGTTAAGATAACAGAAAACAAAGATGAAGACATTACAATAAGATGAATCGGAATTGATCTTCAATCGCGGATGCTCTTGAAGATTTCTTCGCCTCCAACTCTAGTGCCTCCAATCCCTTTTACGTTCAATTCTCCTCCTTTGATCCAAGCTCCCTCCATCCTCATCAGAATTAGGTTTTAGTACTGCTGATTCAAGTTCAAAACGTGCGAAAAGCCCATTCTACCCTTAATGAACTCGGAGCCCTTAAAAATAGAAAATTGGAAAATTTGCTCGCGCCTGCCAACACGGGCCGTGTCCTGTGACACGGGCACCCGTGTTGGCCCCCTGTCCCAAAGTCTTCAAAATTCATCCTCCAGACTTCCTGACACGGGCCGTGTCCCGTGACACGGGCGGCCGTGTCAGGCCACTGATTTGCCCTTCTCTTCTTTTCCTTCCTGCTTCCTGACACGGGCCGTGTCCCGTGACACGGGTACCCGTGTCAGACCACTGGATGCACCGAATTTTCATTCTTGCTTCGATTCCAGCTACTTTGGCTTTGCATTCTTCTTGTGAATTTTACACGTAGACCTGAAACATAATCACTACCGAGACAAGCATCAAAGCATCTTAAAAACCATGAAATTATAGCAACAAAACAAAACACACAACTTAAACTAGACTTTCAAAAAAAACGAATAAAAACTATAGCGAACAGACAATTATGTTACCGAATTAAAGAGATTTGTGCCCAGAGATTGATGAAAACACAGTACAAATTGGTGGCCGATCACAACCCCAAACTTAGCTCGTTGCTTGTCCTCAAGCAATGCCTGACAACTCAAATTAAGGCCACCCCTGAATTAATACTTCCACAATACAACCGTGTTTTTCACAACTCGATTTCCACCATTCCGGTCAATCATGCTGGCTCGCACTCCCCGAATCTTCCGCTCCACTTCCACGTTAAAACTCTCTTTCACCTGTAAGCTTTTTCACACTTCTCTCCAAGTCTCTCATGGTTAAAAGCACTTCACTCACAAATCACAATATGAAATATCAACTTTTAAATTTGAACAAATTCTACTTTCATACACAAACACTTTACACACACTTTTTGAGGTCTTCGGGTTGAAACGAGGCTTAGGACAGGTAGGGTAAACAAGGAAACGGATACACAAAGGTTTTTGGTGCTCGGCGACCATGTTGTCTCTCTTTTTCATTGTGCTCATATTAGTACAAGGGTGTTTATCATTGACTCTCAACTTCCAAGTCATTACATCAGGGCAAGTGTGTTTTGGCGAGATCAGAAAACTTTTCTCTCTTTCTTCTTCTTTCTCTTCTCTTTTTTTTATTTTCTTTATTCCACTTTTTTTTTTCTTTTCACTTGCCCTTTTTGTATCACCACCCCAAACTTAGAATTTTTGCACAATTTATACATTCACCATATTTGTTGCCGAGCACGGGTCAAAGGGAAGAAAATTTTTTTTTTTATTTTGGCCAAGGGGTAACATAAGCGGGTTTTATAAAAGAAAACAAACAAAGGATAACGGCTCGAAGGGGTTAGCAAATGGTAAACATGAATCAGGGACGGCTAACAAGGCTTAAGGGTAAATACAAACAACGTGCCTCAGTGTGTGTTATCATGTAGTGTCATATGAATAGAACTTACGCAAATTCAAAGTGATGAAGTCATACCTGATTACTCTCTCATGATGATAACTGTTTTGGCTTTTTATGATCTCACCATGTTGGGTATAGCTTACAGGATCCCGAGTGCTTATCGTGTAATGTCGCTTCTCTTTCGGTTCGTGTGTATCAGCTTTCAATCTCAGTCCGGTGTCATCGAATTGCGTCCAACTATTCTTTTTAGTTGTATCAACTTTCAGGGGTGCCTTGTATGCAAGACTGGGTTGGATCTTTCATCCACTCAGTACTGGTTCACCTCTCTTTGACACAATTCTCGTCCTTCTGCAACACAATTTTCCTTCAAGCAAAATGATTAAAAACATAACGAAAAACTTAACAAATAAAATAAAATGAAAACTCATCAATGGCAGCCCCCTGGCGGGTCTGCTCGGTCCCGAAACTTCGCAACTCCTCCCCTTGCCGAAACAACTCAATACTCTGCCGCTCTTGTTCGGTGCGGATGTACCCAATCTCATTGTGCACCCACTCCCATTGATCAGAAGGCATCTGAGAGCTTCCCTCATTAGTCGGTTGAAACTGCTGAGGGTGGTCCTCTTCTTCTCCTTGATCTTCTTCTTGATTTTCATCTTCCCCATCGAAACCTGCATCCATTTGTTCAATGTCGTCGTCCCCATTATCCGGGGCGACGTTCTCATACAACCAGTTTGCCATGTTAGCAATAGAAATAGAGTTAGGAGCAGGTAAAGTTAGGATATGTCTACCATGGATGACTAAAGAGTAATAGTCATGGTGAATACGAATCATAAGCTGATTCACCAAAGCTTCCATATCAATCTTTGTTTTACCTGGCACAGGAACAGCATCAAACAATTCACGGGAATAATTAAAATGATGAGCAATTTGAGTAATCATACCCCCCACCGAGATGCCTCCAGTACTGGCACGGCCAACTCTTCCTAAGAAATCTGCCGCAAAGGCGGCCACATTTACTGTTTGATGGTTAGCCATACAATATAATATAAAAAGCTCTCGTTGGGTAGCAACACCATTGCTATCTCCTCTACCAAAAAGAGTGTATGCCAACCCTTTCTGAGCATAACGGAAACACGGATTGTGAATCCTGGATGCTTTGGCCTCTTTGGCCACATAACCTGATAGACCGGTGATAGCTCTCCAAAATTCACTTGCAGCAAAAGAATCAGGTGCAGCACCGGGACCAGAAATTGGGAGACGCAGAATCGCTCCCAATTGGTCAACAGTAAGCTCATGCTCGTTATTGAACAATCGAAAAGTAAGAGTACCGTAGTACTCTCGTTCAGTACCTGTCCACCTGTGCTTCAGCCTAAATTCCACCGTACTCAAAAATTCAAGAGTTATTCTTTCAAACGTGGGTGCTTCGAATTGCATGAATTCTAGCATACCCACAGAGTGAAACATACGGTGAACCTCAGTCGTCAGACCCAAATTATTAAGAGTGTCATTACAGATATACCTCGTGGGGATAAGCTTACGCTTTAAATGAGCGGCATACCGGCATCGGTGCTCCGGTTTGATGAAGATTATGTCATGAGGGTTTGCGTCTCTACGAGCACGCTGCCTTGCCCTTGATGATTCAGCAACATCACCTCTTTGAATCACTTTCCTTGGAGGCATGATTGTTCCTGCACAACAAACCACACAACAAAATCCGAAAAAAATAAAGTATGGAATTAGGAGAAGAAAATACCGTGGCCGCGTAGAGAGCGGAAAATAGAACAACTTTTGTGAAGCGAGATTTTGTTTTGAGATGGCCAAGAGGTGAAAGGTGAGAGCTTTATGTGGGAGTAACAATGGAGGTTTAGGGATTTAGGGTGAGAGAAAAGAAGAAGATGAAGTTTTAGGTGAAGAAAGAAGAGGAAAAGAGGAGAAAAAGAGAGAATTTTCGGAGTTAGATAGGGTAAGTGGTGGGCCCCACCCACTTAAGTGGGTTTTTATGTTAAAAAAAAATTAAAAAAAAATTACGCTTTGCGCAACACGGGCCGTGTCCCGTGACACGGGCGGCCGTGTTGCGCCCCTGGCTTGGAAAAATTACAAAATTTTTGAAATTGCTCAGCATCTGCAACACGGGCCGTGTCCCGTGACACGGGCGGCCGTGTTGCGCCCCTGATTTCTGCAAAATGTTAAAAAAAACTTCCAAGTCCTGTCTGTCTGACACGGGCCGTGTCCGGTGACACGGGCCGTGTCCGGTGACACGGGTGGCCGTGTCAGACCCCTGCTTTTACCAAAAACACGAATTTTTTTTCGTTTTTCTCATAGATTTCACCTGCCAGCTTCTCTCCTACTGCAACTTAACCACCACGCAACAAGATTACCTATAAAAAGAAGGAAACACAAAAGCAACAAAAACAAAAGAAAATCGATTAAAAGAAACACGTAGGTTGCCTCCTACGAAGCGCTTCGTTTAACGTCGCATGGCTCGACGGTCATTTGCCTCACCCAGTAAGACGCATGACATCCACTTGTCCCTTTGATTGGCCCTGAAAATACGGCTTCAATCGTTGTCCATTAACTTTAAAAGTGTCTCCATTGGTTGAGTTTTTCAACTCGATTGCTCCGTGAGGGAACACATGGGTAATAACAAAAGGTCCGGACCATTTAGATTTAAGCTTTCCCGGGAATAGTTTCAACCTTGAGTTGTACAAGAGGACCAGTTGTCCTTCATAGAATTCTTTCCTCACGATCTTACTATCATGCCATTTCTTTGTCTGGTCTTTGTATAGCTTGGCATTTTCATATGCTTGGTTGCGGAATTCTTCTAACTCATGGAGTTGGAGAAGTCTAGAACTTGACGCTTTAGAGAGATCCATATTGAGAAACTTTGATGCCCAGAATGCCTTATGCTCTAACTCTAAAGGCAAATGGCATGCTTTCCCGTACACAAGCTGATATGGCGACATTCCGATCGGTGTTTTGAAAGCTGTTCTGTAAGCCCACAGTGCATCATCCAGCTTTATTGCCCAATCCTTCCGAGAGGAATTTACCGTCTTTTCAAGAATTTGTTTTAGTTGTCGATTCGAAACTTCAACCTGCCCACTAGTTTGAGGGTGATACGATGTGGCTATCTTGTGTTTCACATTGTATTTCTGGAGTAGTCGTTCCATAAGATGATTCAGGAAATGCGTTCCTTCATCACTTATTAGATCTCTCGGTACTCCAAATCTAGCAAAAATGTTTTCTTTCAAGAACTTCACCACCACCTTAGCATCATTTGAAGGTAGAGCAACCGCTTCGACCCATTTGGATACATAATCCACCGCTACTAGAATATAATTCTTTCCAAATGAAGGTGGAAATGGTCCCATGAAGTCTATGCCCCAAACATCGAACAACTCTACTTCCAACATCGAGTTCTGAGGCATCTGGTTTCTTTTGGATATGTTTCCTGTCCTTTGGCACTTATCACAATGCCTCACAACCTCTTGAGCATTCTTAAACATAGTGGGCCAATATAGACCTGATTGCAGAATCTTCGCCGCTGTTCGATCACCACTGAAATGTCCCCCATAATCAGAAGCATGACATGCCTTCAACACTTCCTCCTGCTCATTTTCAGGTACACATCTTCTGATCAAACCATCGACTCCTCTTTTGTATAGGAACGGATCGTCCCATAGATAAAACCTGCAATCATGAACAAACTTTTTTCTTTGGTTAGAGTCAAAATCGTCAGGGATGATACCACCGACAATATAATTGGCATAATCTGCAAACCAAGGTACACCCGTCACTGCCAGGATGTGTTCGTCAGCGAACTCATCCTTGATCGGGCGTTTTTCTTCTGTCTCGTCTATTGGTGTCATTCGAGATAAGTGGTCAGCTACAGTGTTCTCACACCCCTTCTTATCTCGAATTTCAACATCAAACTCCTGAAGGAGTAAAATCCACCTCAAAAGTCTTGGCTTAGAGTCCTGTTTGGCAAAAAGATACTTCAAAGCAGAGTGGTCAGTATAAACAATGACTCTAGACCCCAACAGATATTGCCTGAATTTATCAAAGGCATAGACAACAACTAACAACTCCTTCTCGGTAGTTGCATAATTTATCTGTGCAGGGTTCAAAACATGACTCGCATAATATATAACATGAAGCAGTTTCTCTCTTCGCTATCCTAGAACCGCCCCTACAGCAATATCACTCGCATCACACATGATCTCAAAAGGTAGAGACCAATCAGGGGCTACAACAATGGGTGCCGAGACTAATTTCTTCTTAATTGTCTCAAAAGCCACCGCACATTCAGCATCAAAAGTGAAATTTTTATCCTTAACCAAAAGAGTGGTTAAGGGTTTTGCAATTTTTGAAAAATCTCTTATGAACCTACGGTAAAATCCCGCATGTCCTAAGAAACTTCTGATACCTTTTTCATTCATCGGAGGTGGCAATTTTGAGATGACTTCAACTTTTGCTTGGTCCACTTCGATTCCTTTGTAGGAAATCTTGTGTCCAAGGACTATGCCTTCACGGACCATAAAATGGCACTTCTCCCAATTCAAGATCAAATTGGTCTGTTGACATCTTTCTAAAACAAGAGCAAGGTTAGTTAAGCAATTATCAAATGACTTACCAAAGACTGAGAAGTCATCCATGAAGACCTCCATGTGTTTTTCGAGCATATCATCAAAGATCGCTTGCATGCATCTTTGAAAAGTGGCCGGAGCGTTACATAACCCGAATGGCATCCTTCTGTAGGCAAAAACACCAAAGGGACATGTAAACGCAGTCTTTTCTTGGTCTTCTGGTGCAACTGCTATCTGGTTGTATCCAGAGTATCCGTCTAGGAAGCAATAGTAATCATGTCCCGCCAACCTTTCCAACATTTGATCAATAAAAGGTAGCGGGAAGTGATCTTTTCGGGTTGCTAGATTCAGTCTCCTGTAGTCAATGCATACTCTCCACCCTGTAACAGTCCTTGTAGGAATCAACTCATTCTTCTCATTTTTTATTACGGTTGTCCCTCCCTTCTTGGGCACCACATGAACCGGACTCACCCAAGCACTATCAGATATTGGGTAAATCATCCCAGCATCTAAGAGTTTAACAACTTCTTTTCTCACAACCTCTTTCATGGCTGGATTCAGACGCCTCTGAGGTTGGACCACTGGTTTATGATCATCTTCCATGAGGATTTTGTGCATGCACATTGTAGGACTGATCCCTTTTAAATCTTCAATAGACCACCCCATGGCACTTTTATGTTTCTTTAACACTTCTACCAGCTTACGTTCCTGCACCCGTTCAAGGTGTGAGTTTATGATGGCAGGACACCTACTTTCAGCATCAAGGAAAACATATTTTAAATTCTCTGGGAGTTGTTTCAATTCAGCACCCTTCTTAGGTTCCTCTTTTTTTTCTTCAACCAAAGGTTGTCTGAGATCCTCCCACCGGTTTTGTCTAGAACTTTTTACTATGGGACTTGTCTCCATCATAGCCACAACTCCCACTTCTTCTTCATCAACGGCTTCCTCTTTATTGCACACAGACGAGCTCAACACTCTTTCCAAAGGTAATTGTTGTAGCTGCAAAGAATTCTCATTAGTACAGATTTGATCAATCACCTCAATGTGTTGACTAGTTGCTATATCATCCTTGTACTTCATGGTGTTGCGTACATCAATTTTCAGCTCTTCATCATAAACTTTCAGAGTCATTGTGCCTTCTTCAATGTCTATCAAACATCGCCCTGTCTCTAAAAATGGCCTTCCTAGAATAATAGGGATCTCCTCATCTTCTGGCATCTCTAAAATTACAAAATCCACTGGGAACACAAATTTATCAATCTTCACCAGCACGTCTTCTACTATTCCATAAGGTCTTTTAACAGAATGGTCAGCAAACTGGAGTGTCATTCTTGTATCTTGTACATTACCTATCCCCAATCTCTTGTAGATAGATAAAGGCATAAGGCTCACACTTGCTCCCAAATCAATTAGAGCTTTCTTGAATGACCTATCCCCAATTGTACAAGGGATAGTCACGGAACCTCGATCTTTCTTCTTTACAGGAATCTTCATACCCTGCAAAATAGCACTACACGTTTCGGTTAGAATAATAGAGTCACGATCGATGGTTCTTTTCTTGGAGATGATGTCCTTCATAAATTTTGCATAAGTAGGCATTTGCTCTAATGCCTCCAAGAATGGGATATTAATCTCCAGCTTCTTGAACATCTCCAGGAACTTTTCAAAATTCTTCTCATGTTGTCCTTTTTTCTTATTCCGTACTGGAAAAGGAAGTTTTACTGCCGGTTGCTGTTTTTGTTCAACCACCTTCTCTTTCGGAGTCGGTTCCATCACCACCACTTCCTCAGCTTCTGGCTCATTTTCTCTTATCTCTAAGTCTACCTCCAACAATGGGTTCTCTTCCTCTTCATTATTTTCAACTACACCTTTCCCTTTACCGCTCCTAGTAACAATCGCGCTCACATTATTCTGATCTTTAGGATTGGTAACTGTGGCACTTGGTAAAGCGCCCGGCTGTTGAGTGTTTGCTAGCTGCTGTGCTATTTGACTCATTTGAATCTCCAGATTTTTAATGGAGGAACCCGTGTTCCTGAAATTACTCCTTGTTTCTTCTTGAAATTGAGAGCTTTGAGCTGCCATTTTTTCGATGGCAATTTCCCAATCTGCTTTCCTGGGGGCTTGTAGCTGAGGTTGTTGATAATGTTGTTGAGGAGGTCTATACTGCTGCTGCGACTGTTGACCTTGATATGGAAGCACCCCTTGTTTAGGAGCACTCCCTGATTGGTCCTTCCACGAAAAATTCGGATGATTTTTCCACCCCGGATTGTAGGTATTAGAGTAGGGGTTATTTTGTTTCAAGAAGTTTATTTCCTCCACTTGTTGAGCTGTAGCAACACACTGAACAGTAAAATGAGGTCCTCCACAGATTTCACACCCTACCGGTTGACTTGCTTGAGCCGGTTGAACTTGTGCTACTGTTTGTTTTTCAAGCCCCATCTGTTTCAATCTCCGCTCAACTTCAGCAGCTACCTGATCTTCTATTTTCACAACTTGTGTTGACAGTTTCATATCCACAAATCCTTCAGGTTGACTAACACTACGGTCATATAACTCCAAGTGTTCATTGGCCGCAATAGCTTCTATGATTTTTTTAACACCAGTGGCTGTTGCAAAGTTGGATGAGCCACCAACTGCTGTGTCAATCAACTGCTTAGTCTTCATTTTAAGACCATTCAGAAAATTCTGCATTTGTTCAGTGACATCCATGTTGTGAGTTGGGCATGCCACCAATAACCTTTTGAATCTCTTATACGCATCTCCGAGTGATTCTCCTTCTTTCTGCTTAAAGTTAACAATATCATATCTCTTACGAATATAAACAGCAGCTGGAAAATACTCATTGAGGAAGGTTGACTCCATTTGTTGCCATGTGGTAATACTCCCAGCAGGTAATGAGTAGAACCACTCTTCAGCGTCATCCGCTAATGTGAACGGAAACATAACCAACTTCTTTGCTTCTTCAGAGTGTCCTTCTATCTTTAGAGAAGTTGTCATGGTGAGAAACCTTTGTAAATGCTTATTAGCATCTTCATTTATCCTTCCCGAAAATGGTTTCTTCTCCAGCTGTCTAATAGTTGCTGGATGTAACTGAAAGTGAGCAACATCCACCGGTTGATTCACAATTGTCATCCGGCCAGCTGGTGCATTCGCTCCACCGTAATCACCTAACAGCCTTTCTACGGGAGCTGCCATTGTTTCTGCCTCCGAATCTGAATGCTCAGAATGAATGGAGAGGATTTCCTCGTTATCAGATTCAGAATCTTCCAGATTTTCTTCCAACGCTTCCAGTCGTTCTTGCTTTGCTTTTCGAAGTCTCGCTCGCAATGATCGTTCTGGCTCTGCGTCAAAAATAAATTCTGCTGAGGCCTTACCTCGCATACAAAGATTAGATGATTGTTAGTTATAAGTAAATGAAATAACAGAAAAATAATTTTAGTTGCAAAGCAACAAAAATTCAATTGAACTATTCTTAAACTTATAATTTGGCAGTACACGGCAACGGCGCCAAAAACTTGACCGGTAAAATAGCAAGTGTACTATTTGTTTACCGATGTAGTAATAAGAGAGTAAATTCCCAAGTATCGAACTCGCGGACTGCGTAGGAATTATATGTTTCAGAACAGTGCAATTGAATAAAAAGTCATCGGGGTATTTGGTTTTTATGTTTAATTTAAAGAACAACTTATGCAAAACGAAAGAAGTAAAATAGTTTAACTAACGAAAATATGTAGAGACAAGTTAGGATGGATGTATGAATCGCTCTGTAACGAACTTATTACCGTGTAACAGATAAATTGATGAAATTATTAATTACCAATACCGAACATTGATTTTTCCTAATTCCTTAGTGAAAAACTTCATGAGATTAAAATCACCTTTTAATTCCTTAACAAGATAATTTTATATCATAATTCTAAAAAGACATGGTTCGGATAATTCGATCGCTATGCATCAAATCCTCATTCCTAAGTGATTATCAGTTATAACGTTATGATTAAAAAGGCATTGAGGTAGTGTGTCAGACCAAACCTCAATCGTGAATCAACAAAAATACTTTCCAATATATTGAAGCAATAAGAACTTTTAATCATAAACTGAATTTCACAAATATAATCTGAAAACAACGGTAAATATAATTCGTTACATCACATGATCCAGGGACATCACCCTAACAAGTAAAATGTTTAGCTACTCATGGTAATTGTTAAGATAACAGAAAACAAAGATGAAGACATTACAATAAGATGAATCGGAATTGATCTTCAATCGCGGATGCTCTTGAAGATTTCTTCGCCTCCAACTCTAGTGCCTCCAATCCCTTTTACGTTCAATTCTCCTCCTTTGATCCAAGCTCCCTCCATCCTCATCAGAATTAGGTTTTAGTACTGCTGATTCAAGTTCAAAACGTGCGAAAAGCCCATTCTACCCTTAATGAACTCGGAGCCCTTAAAAATAGAAAATTGGAAAATTTGCTCGCGCCTGCTAACACGGGCCGTGTCCTGTGACACGGGCACCCGTGTTGGCCCCCTGTCCCAAAGTCTTCAAAATTCATCCTCCAGACTTCCTGACACGGGCCGTGTCCCGTGACACGGGCGGCCGTGTCAGGCCACTGATTTGCCCTTCTCTTCTTTTCCTTCCTGCTTCCTGACACGGGCCGTGTCCCGTGACACGGGTACCCGTGTCAGACCACTGGATGCACCGAATTTTCATTCTTGCTTCGATTCCAGCTACTTTGGCTTTGCATTCTTCTTGTGAATTTTACACGTAGACCTGAAACATAATCACTACCGAGACAAGCATCAAAGCATCTTAAAAACCATGAAATTATAGCAACAAAACAAAACACACAACTTAAACTAGACTTTCAAAAAAAACGAATAAAAACTATAGCGAACAGACAATTATGTTACCGAATTAAAGAGATTTGTGCCCAGAGATTGATGAAAACACAGTACAAATTGGTGGCCGATCACAACCCCAAACTTAGCTCGTTGCTTGTCCTCAAGCAATGCCTGACAACTCAAATTAAGGCCACCCCTGAATTAATACTTCCACAATACAACCGTGTTTTTTACAACTCGATTTCCACCATTCCGGTCAATCATGCTGGCTCGCACTCCCCGAATCTTCCGCTCCACTTCCACGTTAAAACTCTCTTTCACCTGTAAGCTTTTTCACACTTCTCTCCAAGTCTCTCATGGTTAAAAGCACTTCACTCACAAATCACAATATGAAATATCAACTTTTAAATTTGAACAAATTCTACTTTCATACACAAACACTTTACACACACTTTTTGAGGTCTTCGGGTTGAAACGAGGCTTAGGACAGGTAGGGTAAACAAGGAAACGGATACACAAAGGTTTTTGGTGCTCGGCGACCATGTTGTCTCTCTTTTTCATTGTGCTCATATTAGTACAAGGGTGTTTATCATTGACTCTCAACTTCCAAGTCATTACATCAGGGCAAGTGTGTTTTGGCGAGATCAGAAAACTTTTCTCTCTTTCTTCTTCTTTCTCTTCTCTTTTTTTTATTTTCTTTATTCCACTTTTTTTTTTCTTTTCACTTGCCCTTTTTGTATCACCACCCCAAACTTAGAATTTTTGCACAATTTATACATTCACCATATTTGTTGCCGAGCACGGGTCAAAGGGAAGAAAATTTTTTTTTTTATTTTGGCCAAGGGGTAACATAAGCGGGTTTTATAAAAGAAAACAAACAAAGGATAACGGCTCGAAGGGGTTAGCAAATGGTAAACATGAATCAGGGACGGCTAACAAGGCTTAAGGGTAAATACAAACAACGTGCCTCAGTGTGTGTTATCATGTAGTGTCATATGAATAGAACTTACGCAAATTCAAAGTGATGAAGTCATACCTGATTACTCTCTCATGATGATAACTGTTTTGGCTTTTTATGATCTCACCATGTTGGGTATAGCTTACAGGATCCCGAGTGCTTATCGTGTAATGTCGCTTCTCTTTCGGTTCGTGTGTATCAGCTTTCAATCTCAGTCCGGTGTCATCGAATTGCGTCCAACTATTCTTTTTAGTTGTATCAACTTTCAGGGGTGCCTTGTATGCAAGACTGGGTTGGATCTTTCATCCACTCAGTACTGGTTCACCTCTCTTTGACACAATTCTCGTCCTTCTGCAACACAATTTTCCTTCAAGCAAAATGATTAAAAACATAACGAAAAACTTAACAAATAAAATAAAATGAAAACTCATCAATGGCAGCCCCCTGGCGGGTCTGCTCGGTCCCGAAACTTCGCAACTCCTCCCCTTGCCGAAACAACTCAATACTCTGCCGCTCTTGTTCGGTGCGGATGTACCCAATCTCATTGTGCACCCACTCCCATTGATCAGAAGGCATCTGAGAGCTTCCCTCATTAGTCGGTTGAAACTGCTGAGGGTGGTCCTCTTCTTCTCCTTGATCTTCTTCTTGATTTTCATCTTCCCCATCGAAACCTGCATCCATTTGTTCAATGTCATCGTCCCCATTATCCGGGGCGACGTTCTCATACAACCAGTTTGCCATGTTAGCAATAGAAATAGAGTTAGGAGCAGGTAAAGTTAGGATATGTCTACCATGGATGACTAAAGAGTAATAGTCATGGTGAATACGAATCATAAGCTGATTCACCAAAGCTTCCATATCAATCTTTGTTTTACCTGGCACAGGAACAGCATCAAACAATTCACGGGAATAATTAAAATGATGAGCAATTTGAGTAATCATACCCCCCACCGAGATGCCTCCAGTACTGGCACGGCCAACTCTTCCTAAGAAATCTGCCGCAAAGGCGGCCACATTTACTGTTTGATGGTTAGCCATACAATATAATATAAAAAGCTCTCGTTGGGTAGCAACACCATTGCTATCTCCTCTACCAAAAAGAGTGTATGCCAACCCTTTCTGAGCATAACGGAAACACGGATTGTGAATCCTGGATGCTTTGGCCTCTTTGGCCACATAACCTGATAGACCGGTGATAGCTCTCCAAAATTCACTTGCAGCAAAAGAATCAGGTGCAGCACCGGGACCAGAAATTGGGAGACGCAGAATCGCTCCCAATTGGTCAACAGTAAGCTCATGCTCGTTATTGAACAATCGAAAAGTAAGAGTACCGTAGTACTCTCGTTCAGTACCTGTCCACCTGTGCTTCAGCCTAAATTCCACCGTACTCAAAAATTCAAGAGTTATTCTTTCAAACGTGGGTGCTTCGAATTGCATGAATTCTAGCATACCCACAGAGTGAAACATACGGTGAACCTCAGTCGTCAGACCCAAATTATTAAGAGTGTCATTACAGATATACCTCGTGGGGATAAGCTTACGCTTTAAATGAGCGGCATACCGGCATCGGTGCTCCGGTTTGATGAAGATTATGTCATGAGGGTTTGCGTCTCTACGAGCACGCTGCCTTGCCCTTGATGATTCAGCAACATCACCTCTTTGAATCACTTTCCTTGGAGGCATGATTGTTCCTGCACAACAAACCACACAACAAAATCCGAAAAAAATAAAGTATGGAATTAGGAGAAGAAAATACCGTGGCCGCGTAGAGAGCGGAAAATAGAACAACTTTTGTGAAGCGAGATTTTGTTTTGAGATGGCCAAGAGGTGAAAGGTGAGAGCTTTATGTGGGAGTAACAATGGAGGTTTAGGGATTTAGGGTGAGAGAAAAGAAGAAGATGAAGTTTTAGGTGAAGAAAGAAGAGGAAAAGAGGAGAAAAAGAGAGAATTTTCGGAGTTAGATAGGGTAAGTGGTGGGCCCCACCCACTTAAGTGGGTTTTTATGTTAAAAAAAAAATTAAAAAAAAATTACGCTTTGCGCAACACGGGCCGTGTCCCGTGACACGGGCGGCCGTGTTGCGCCCCTGGCTTGGAAAAATTACAAAATTTTTGAAATTGCTCAGCATCTGCAACACGGGCCGTGTCCCGTGACACGGGCGGCCGTGTTGCGCCCCTGATTTCTGCAAAATGTTAAAAAAAACTTCTAAGTCCTGTCTGTCTGACACGGGCCGTGTCCGGTGACACGGGCCGTGTCCGGTGACACGGGTGGCCGTGTCAGACCCCTGCTTTTACCAAAAACACGAATTTTTTTTCGTTTTTCTCATAGATTTCACCTGCCAGCTTCTCTCCTACTGCAACTTAACCACCACGCAACAAGATTACCTATAAAAAGAAGGAAACACAAAAGCAACAAAAACAAAAGAAAATCGATTAAAAGAAACACGTAGGTTGCCTCCTACGAAGCGCTTCGTTTAACGTCGCATGGCTCGACGGTCATTTGCCTCACCCAGTAAGACGCATGACATCCACTTGTCCCTTTGATTGGCCCTGAAAATACGGCTTCAATCGTTGTCCATTAACTTTAAAAGTGTCTCCATTGGTTGAGTTTTTCAACTCGATTGCTCCGTGAGGGAACACATGGGTAATAACAAAAGGTCCGGACCATTTAGATTTAAGCTTTCCCGGGAATAGTTTCAACCTTGAGTTGTACAAGAGGACCAGTTGTCCTTCATAGAATTCTTTCCTCACGATCTTACTATCATGCCATTTCTTTGTCTGGTCTTTGTATAGCTTGGCATTTTCATATGCTTGGTTGCGGAATTCTTCTAACTCATGGAGTTGGAGAAGTCTAGAACTTGACGCTTTAGAGAGATCCATATTGAGAAACTTTGATGCCCAGAATGCCTTATGCTCTAACTCTAAAGGCAAATGGCATGCTTTCCCGTACACAAGCTGATATGGCGACATTCCGATCGGTGTTTTGAAAGCTGTTCTGTAAGCCCACAGTGCATCATCCAGCTTTATTGCCCAATCCTTCCGAGAGGAATTTACCGTCTTTTCAAGAATTTGTTTTAGTTGTCGATTCGAAACTTCAACCTGCCCACTAGTTTGAGGGTGATACGCTGTGGCTATCTTGTGTTTCACATTGTATTTCTGGAGTAGTCGTTCCATAAGATGATTCAGGAAATGCGTTCCTTCATCACTTATTAGATCTCTCGGTACTCCAAATCTAGCAAAAATGTTTTCTTTCAAGAACTTCACCACCACCTTAGCATCATTTGAAGGTAGAGCAACCGCTTCGACCCATTTGGATACATAATCCACCGCTACTAGAATATAATTCTTTCCAAATGAAGGTGGAAATGGTCCCATGAAGTCTATGCCCCAAACATCGAACAACTCTACTTCCAACATCGAGTTCTGAGGCATCTGGTTTCTTTTGGATATGTTTCCTGTCCTTTGGCACTTATCACAATGCCTCACAACCTCTTGAGCATTCTTAAACATAGTGGGCCAATATAGACCTGATTGCAGAATCTTCGCCGCTGTTCGATCACCACTGAAATGTCCCCCATAATCAGAAGCATGACATGCCTTCAACACTTCCTCCTGCTCATTTTCAGGTACACATCTTCTGATCAAACCATCGACTCCTCTTTTGTATAGGAACGGATCGTCCCATAGATAAAACCTGCAATCATGAACAAACTTTTTTCTTTGGTTAGAGTCAAAATCGTCAGGGATGATACCACCGACAATATAATTGGCATAATCTGCAAACCAAGGTACACCCGTCACTGCCAGGATGTGTTCGTCAGCGAACTCATCCTTGATCGGGCGTTTTTCTTCTGTCTCGTCTATTGGTGTCATTCGAGATAAGTGGTCAGCTACAGTGTTCTCACACCCCTTCTTATCTCGAATTTCAACATCAAACTCCTGAAGGAGTAAAATCCACCTCAAAAGTCTTGGCTTAGAGTCCTGTTTGGCAAAAAGATACTTCAAAGCAGAGTGGTCAGTATAAACAATGACTCTAGACCCCAACAGATATTGCCTGAATTTATCAAAGGCATAGACAACAACTAACAACTCCTTCTCGGTAGTTGCATAATTTATCTGTGCAGGGTTCAAAACATGACTCGCATAATATATAACATGAAGCAGTTTCTCTCTTCGCTATCCTAGAACCGCCCCTACAGCAATATCACTCGCATCACACATGATCTCAAAAGGTAGAGACCAATCAGGGGCTACAACAATGGGTGCCGAGACTAATTTCTTCTTAATTGTCTCAAAAGCCACCGCACATTCAGCATCAAAAGTGAAATTTTTATCCTTAACCAAAAGAGTGGTTAAGGGTTTTGCAATTTTTGAAAAATCTCTTATGAACCTACGGTAAAATCCCGCATGTCCTAAGAAACTTCTGATACCTTTTTCATTCATCGGAGGTGGCAATTTTGAGATGACTTCAACTTTTGCTTGGTCCACTTCGATTCCTTTGTAGGAAATCTTGTGTCCAAGGACTATGCCTTCACGGACCATAAAATGGCACTTCTCCCAATTCAAGATCAAATTGGTCTGTTGACATCTTTCTAAAACAAGAGCAAGGTTAGTTAAGCAATTATCAAATGACTTACCAAAGACTGAGAAGTCATCCATGAAGACCTCCATGTGTTTTTCGAGCATATCATCAAAGATCGCTTGCATGCATCTTTGAAAAGTGGCCGGAGCGTTACATAACCCGAATGGCATCCTTCTGTAGGCAAAAACACCAAAGGGACATGTAAACGCAGTCTTTTCTTGGTCTTCTGGTGCAACTGCTATCTGGTTGTATCCAGAGTATCCGTCTAGGAAGCAATAGTAATCATGTCCCGCCAACCTTTCCAACATTTGATCAATAAAAGGTAGCGGGAAGTGATCTTTTCGGGTTGCTAGATTCAGTCTCCTGTAGTCAATGCATACTCTCCACCCTGTAACAGTCCTTGTAGGAATCAACTCATTCTTCTCATTTTTTATTACGGTTGTCCCTCCCTTCTTGGGCACCACATGAATCGGACTCACCCAAGCACTATCAGATATTGGGTAAATCATCCCAGCATCTAAGAGTTTAACAACTTCTTTTCTCACAACCTCTTTCATGGCTGGATTCAGACGCCTCTGAGGTTGGACCACTGGTTTATGATCATCTTCCATGAGGATTTTGTGCATGCACATTGTAGGACTGATCCCTTTTAAATCTTCAATAGACCACCCCATGGCACTTTTATGTTTCTTTAACACTTCTACCAGCTTACGTTCCTGCACCCGTTCAAGGTGTGAGTTTATGATGGCAGGACACCTACTTTCAGCATCAAGGAAAACATATTTTAAATTCTCTGGGAGTTGTTTCAATTCAGCACCCTTCTTAGGTTCCTCTTTTTTTTCTTCAACCAAAGGTTGTCTGAGATCCTCCCACCGGTTTTGTCTAGAACTTTTTACTATGGGACTTGTCTCCATCATAGCCACAACTCCCACTTCTTCTTCATCAACGGCTTCCTCTTTATTGCACACAGACGAGCTCAACACTCTTTCCAAAGGTAATTGTTGTAGCTGCAAAGAATTCTCATTAGTACAGATTTGATCAATCACCTCAATGTGTTGACTAGTTGCTATATCATCCTTGTACTTCATGGTGTTGCGTACATCAATTTTCAGCTCTTCATCATAAACTTTCAGAGTCATTGTGCCTTCTTCAATGTCTATCAAACATCGCCCTGTCTCTAAAAATGGCCTTCCTAGAATAATAGGGATCTCCTCATCTTCTGGCATCTCTAAAATTACAAAATCCACTGGGAACACAAATTTATCAATCTTCACCAGCACGTCTTCTACTATTCCATAAGGTCTTTTAACAGAATGGTCAGCAAACTGGAGTGTCATTCTTGTATCTTGTACATTACCTATCCCCAATCTCTTGTAGATAGATAAAGGCATAAGGCTCACACTTGCTCCCAAATCAATTAGAGCTTTCTTGAATGACCTATCCCCAATTGTACAAGGGATAGTCACGGAACCTCGATCTTTCTTCTTTACAGGAATCTTCATACCCTGCAAAATAGCACTACACGTTTCGGTTAGAATAATAGAGTCACGATCGATGGTTCTTTTCTTGGAGATGATGTCCTTCATAAATTTTGCATAAGTAGGCATTTGCTCTAATGCCTCCAAGAATGGGATATTAATCTCCAGCTTCTTGAACATCTCCAGGAACTTTTCAAAATTCTTCTCATGTTGTCCTTTTTTCTTATTCCGTACTGGAAAAGGAAGTTTTACTGCCGGTTGCTGTTTTTGTTCAACCACCTTCTCTTTCGGAGTCGGTTCCATCACCACCACTTCCTCAGCTTCTGGCTCATTTTCTCTTATCTCTAAGTCTACCTCCAACAATGGGTTCTCTTCCTCTTCATTATTTTCAACTACACCTTTCCCTTTACCGCTCCTAGTAACAATCGCGCTCACATTATTCTGATCTTTAGGATTGGTAACTGTGGCACTTGGTAAAGCGCCCGGCTGTTGAGTGTTTGCTAGCTGCTATGCTATTTGACTCATTTGAATCTCCAGATTTTTAATGGAGGAACCCGTGTTCCTGAAATTACTCCTTGTTTCTTCTTGAAACTGAGAGCTTTGAGCTGCCATTTTTTCGATGGCAATTTCCCAATCTGCTTTCCTGGGGGCTTGTAGCTGAGGTTGTTGATAATGTTGTTGAGGAGGTCTATACTGCTGCTGCGACTGTTGACCTTGATATGGAAGCACCCCTTGTTTAGGAGCACTCCCTGATTGGTCCTTCCACGAAAAATTCGGATGATTTTTCCACCCCGGATTGTAGGTATTAGAGTAGGGGTTATTTTGTTTCAAGAAGTTTATTTCCTCCACTTGTTGAGCTGTAGCAACACACTGAACAGTAAAATGAGGTCCTCCACAGATTTCACACCCTACCGGTTGACTTGCTTGAGCCGGTTGAACTTGTGCTACTGTTTGTTTTTCAAGCCCCATCTGTTTCAATCTCCGCTCAACTTCAGCAGCTACCTGATCTTCTATTTTCACAACTTGTGTTGACAGTTTCATATCCACAAATCCTTCAGGTTGACTAACACTACGGTCATATAACTCCAAGTGTTCATTGGCCGCAATAGCTTCTATGATTTTTTTAACACCAGTGGCTGTTGCAAAGTTGGATGAGCCACCAACTGCTGTGTCAATCAACTGCTTAGTCTTCATTTTAAGACCATTCAGAAAATTCTGCATTTGTTCAGTGACATCCATGTTGTGAGTTGGGCATGCCACCAATAACCTTTTGAATCTCTTATACGCATCTCCGAGTGATTCTCCTTCTTTCTGCTTAAAGTTAACAATATCATATCTCTTACGAATATAAACAGCAGCTGGAAAATACTCATTGAGGAAGGTTGACTCCATTTGTTGCCATGTGGTAATACTCCCAGCAGGTAATGAGTAGAACCACTCTTCAGCGTCATCCGCTAATGTGAACGGAAACATAACCAACTTCTTTGCTTCTTCAGAGTGTCCTTCTATCTTTAGAGAAGTTGTCATGGTGAGAAACCTTTGTAAATGCTTATTAGCATCTTCATTTATCCTTCCCGAAAATGGTTTCTTCTCCAGCTGTCTAATAGTTGCTGGATGTAACTGAAAGTGAGCAACATCCACCGGTTGATTCACAATTGTCATCCGGCCAGCTGGTGCATTCGCTCCACCGTAATCACCTAACAGCCTTTCTACGGGAGCTGCCATTGTTTCTGCCTCCGAATCTGAATGCTCAGAATGAATGGAGAGGATTTCCTCGTTATCAGATTCAGAATCTTCCAGATTTTCTTCCAACGCTTCCAGTCGTTCTTGCTTTGCTTTTCGAAGTCTCGCTCGCAATGATCGTTCTGGCTCTGCGTCAAAAATAAATTCTGCTGAGGCCTTACCTCGCATACAAAGATTAGATGATTGTTAGTTATAAGTAAATGAAATAACAGAAAAATAATTTTAGTTGCAAAGCAACAAAAATTCAATTGAACTATTCTTAAACTTATAATTTGGCAGTACACGGCAACGGCGCCAAAAACTTGACCGGTAAAATAGCAAGTGTACTATTTGTTTACCGATGTAGTAATAAGAGAGTAAATTCCCAAGTATCGAACTCGCGGACTGCGTAGGAATTATATGTTTCAGAACAGTGCAATTGAATAAAAAGTCATCGGGGTATTTGGTTTTTATGTTTAATTTAAAGAACAACTTATGCAAAACGAAAGAAGTAAAATAGTTTAACTAACGAAAATATGTAGAGACAAGTTAGGATGGATGTATGAATCGCTCTGTAACGAACTTATTACCGTGTAACAGATAAATTGATGAAATTCTTAATTACCAATACCGAACATTGATTTTTCCTAATTCCTTAGTGAAAAACTTCATGAGATTAAAATCACCTTTTAATTCCTTAACAAGATAATTTTATATCATAATTCTAAAAAGACATGGTTCGGATAATTCGATCGCTATGCATCAAATCCTCATTCCTAAGTGATTATCAGTTATAACGTTATGATTAAAAAGGCATTGAGGTAGTGTGTCAGACCAAACCTCAATCGTGAATCAACAAAAATACTTTCCAATATATTGAAGCAATAAGAACTTTTAATCATAAACTGAATTTCACAAATATAATCTGAAAACAACGGTAAATATAATTCGTTACATCACATGATCCAGGGACATCACCCTAACAAGTAAAATGTTTAGCTACTCATGGTAATTGTTAAGATAACAGAAAACAAAGATGAAGACATTACAATAAGATGAATCGGAATTGATCTTCAATCGCGGATGCTCTTGAAGATTTCTTCGCCTCCAACTCTAGTGCCTCCAATCCCTTTTACGTTCAATTCTCCTCCTTTGATCCAAGCTCCCTCCATCCTCATCAGAATTAGGTTTTAGTACTGCTGATTCAAGTTCAAAACGTGCGAAAAGCCCATTCTACCCTTAATGAACTCGGAGCCCTTAAAAATAGAAAATTGGAAAATTTGCTCGCGCCTGCCAACACAGGCCGTGTCCTGTGACACGGGCACCCGTGTTGGCCCCCTGTCCCAAAGTCTTCAAAATTCATCCTCCAGACTTCCTGACACGGGTCGTGTCCCGTGACACGGGCGGCCGTGTCAGGCCACTGATTTGCCCTTCTCTTCTTTTCCTTCCTGCTTCCTGACACGGGCCGTGTCCCGTGACACGGGTACCCGTGTCAGACCACTGGATGCACCGAATCTTCATTCTTGCTTCGATTCCAGCTACTTTGGCTCTGCATTCTTCTTGTGAATTTTACACGTAGACCTGAAACATAATCACTACCGAGACAAGCATCAAAGCATCTTAAAAACCATGAAATTATAGCAACAAAACAAAACACACAACTTAAACTAGACTTTCAAAAAAAACGAATAAAAACTATAACAAACAGACAATTATGTTACCGAATTAAAGAGATTTGTGCCCAGAGATTGATGAAAACACAGTACAAATTGGTGGCCGATCAACATGCAACCTCCACGGCCACTTAGCTGTCAGTCATAATTTAAACTCTTTTATCTTTTGTAAACACAACTTACCTACTTCTCATATGAGCACACTTTGCCTCCAATTAGTCCAATAAAGTTTATACACACTCTCACTTTTTCAGAAAGATATTTTTTTTGAAAATTAGAAAAACTTAAAAAAAAATTAAAATAAATAGTTTAAGTCTACTGGACGGACAAATTTAAAATTTATAAATTATAATTTTTACTAATAACATTATCATTTAGACTTTATATTTATGTTGAAATATTTTCTTTCTTTTTCAACAAAAAAAATATTTTTATTGATTTAGGCATATTAACTATTTTTTCATATTAAACATATTATCATAAAATTTAATTCAAATAAATTGTCATACAAAATCATTTTCTCTAAATATTATGTTAAAAGTCCCACACAAAAAATAAAAAAATCTCGTTAAGTTCTTAAACCTTTTTTTTTTAAACAAACTTATGTGAGTTGAATCCCAATACTCAATAGGACTACAAGAAACTCTAAAGCTCAATAAACACAATGAGATATTTACAAATTATCCATCAATACAATTATCAAATTCAAACCTTATTAAGTTAACCAACTTATATACTTAAATAAAAAAAAAACACATTACTTATTTAAAAATATTAACATGTAATAAGTCTTTAAGAAATCTAACTCGGTATATCAAAAAAAAAAATTTAATCAAATTTTCAGCCATTGTTAAGTCTTACAACGTAGCCTATTTTTATCTCTAGCTAGCTATATGACTATGACTAAATTAACCTTTAAGCGTTGATATTCCTCTACAAAAGTTATAACGAAAATATTTGAATTTACAATTTTTTGTCAAAAAAATCATACAAGATACATATTTTATTTTGTTATTTTAAAAGAATAGTTAGTGATTGAGTAAATAAACATAAAATTATAAATATAATAGTTTAAATAAAAAAACTAAATCACAATTAATATACACACACTTGATATATGTGTAAGTCACTCTTTACTAACGCACTGTAAGCTTCACAAATGATAAATGAAAATTTGTTTAATCGGTTGACAGAAACTAATATGAACAACTAAACACCTATCATTCTCTATTGATTGGGTTTATGATATCACAACGTACATAAAGAAATCATTGCAGCAGTCTTCATTTGGGGCTTCATTCGGGGCTATTACCAGTAATTATCAAGCCTATAAGAAAAAAAGAATATTCATACAATTAATTATTATGAAAATTTAACAATTAATAAATTGACATAAATTCAAACAATTAAATCATGGAAGAGGAACTTACTTTTAAAAGATAGGAGGAACTAAGCTTTCAATAGAATCCTTGAAAAAGTTCCAAGCAAGGTAATCGCTAGTTCTATTATCGGTAGGAGTTCTACTGACAATAATATTTGTTCGCACTACACTATTATCTCTCAAATTATAGAGAATTAATTGGAGATCTTGACTGCTCTTAAGTATTAATGTATCACCATCCTCACATAGAAGCAACGGTACCAATTGAAAATAATACTTTATTGTGTCGTCATTAATGCCATAATCTATTTCAAGATTTTGATAACTAATTTTAAGAAATTGAGTCCAAGAATCTTCAACTCCAAACTTCTTCATTTTCCATATAACAAAATCAGTTTCTCTATAAGAATAAGAAAAACAAAAACACCCTCCTAACACACCAATAGTTGGATGTTTAGGAGGAACTTCATCAAAACCATTAGGCAACTGGTATTGATTGTATGCTTCAGTCCTCGAATCAAGTGAGACAATAACAAATTGTTCAACTGTAATATCCTTAAAATTATACAAATGAACATTATGAATAGCCAACCAATTAAGGGTGTCGTTGAAACAAACATCGTTTTCCTCATAACCCAGACGAAGAGGAATTACGGGAAAACTTTCAATATTTCTCCAAACATTATCACCTACTTTTAGAATTCTCACCTTACTTGTTAGTTGCTCAGGACAGTAATTAAATGCCACTACTTTGTAAGTGTTGGTTGAATTATCACAACCAAATGAGAAACCAGAGGTTTCACGGTTAGAAATGCGAAAATTTCCAAATTTTGGAGATGTTATTCTTGTAGCTGGGTTCCATAAACGAAGCCAATACTCTGGATACCAATGGGTGAAATTGAAAGAATCACCAACTAAACATATCAATCCATTGCAGAAACCAATTATATGAGACCATCCTTTGTCATTCCATTGATAGCAAGGATCAATGAAGAGGTTGAATGATGGATTCTCAATTAAACGACGTATGGGGCATGGAATGACACAATAATCTGCCACACTCTCTGTCTCCTTAATGAAATCGTACAAATTATGTTTGATGTGTTGTGTGTTTATTGTTAAGATCGAATTTCTTATGAAAGATCTTTTGAGATGAAATTTCACAAAGATAGAATCGGAAATAAGAGAGTCACAAGACTTACACAAACACCTGAACCTTAGAACGGACTTCACGGGAAGAACGGAGAAAACGAAGCTGATGAGATCATCGGGGAAGAACACCGATGTGGACATAGCCATGGACGTGGATGAACGCGACAAGGCTGTTATAGTTTATGTAAAATCTAAAATGGTATCAAGAACACTTTTAAACGATATTTATAATAACTTTTTATTATTTCTAGTATTTCGGTTTGTAATTATAACATTTTTATGGTGTTTTAACTTTTGGTAAAAGATTAAAGTAAAATACAATAAAAAGTCATACAATTAAAATTTTCTATATATTATCAATAATAAAAATATTTACTTTTAAAAATAAATTATTTAACAAAAGTAAAATAATTTCTTAAAATAATTTATTTGACAAAAAAGAAAATAATTTCTTAAAATAATTTAATTAACAAAAATAAAATAATTTCTTAAAATAATTTATTTAGCAAAAATAAATTAATTTCTTAAAATAATTTATTTAACAAAAATAAAATGATTTCTTAAAATAATTTATTTAACAAAAATAAAATAATTTCTTAAAATAATTTATTTAAATTAAATTAAATAATATATTTAACAAAAATAAAATAATTTCTTAAAATAGTTTATTAAAAAATAATAAAATAATTTCTTAAAATAGTTTATTTAACAAAAATAAAATAATTTTTAAAATAGTTTATTAAAAAATAATAAAATAATTTCTTAAAATAGTTTATTTAACAAAAATAAAATAATTTATTTAACAAAATAAAATAATTTTTCTTAAAATAATTTATTTAACAAAAGTAAAATAATTTCTTAAAATAAATTATTTATTAAAAATAAAATATTTTCTTAAAATAATTTATTAACAAAAATAAAATATTTTCTTAAAATAGTTTATTTAACAAAAGTATATATTTTTTTATGATGAATGGTCCGGATTGTTTATAACCAACTTGTTATTTTTGGAAAAAAAACAAAAAGGTAACATCTAAGATGAGGCATCAATTAAATCTCTCACCGGTAGGGATGGCAATGGGCAGGGTTTGGGCAGGGTACTATAGTACCCGTCCCCATACCCGCAGGTTAAAAAAATCCCCGTACCCGAGCCCAAACCCGCGTGGATATCAATATTTATGCCCGTACCCGTACCCTGTGGGTACCGCAATGCCCATACCCGTACCCGTTTACCCTCATTTACAGTAAAATTAAATCGTTTAATTACAAAATATCATATAATTTAAGTCTTTTTAACAATATTAAAAAAATTATGTACGTTATTGTTAAGAAACAAATAAACACTTTAATTAAAATGTAATGATTTAATAGCAATATATTTTTTAAAAAATTCAGAATCATGCATTTTTATACAATAATATAAATGACATTATAGAAATATGTAGTGTGGGTATGGGGCGGGTTGGGTAGTAAGGTACCCGTGTCCGCACCCATACCCGCATATTTTAATGGGTAATTACCCGTGCCCGTGCCCATACCCATTTTTATGGGTATTTACCCTACCCGATATGGGGTTTTTTGTGGGTACCCATTGGAGATGGGCCAAATTGCCATCTCTACTCACCGGTGATACCCTCAAATTACACCATAAAATTTAATTAATGATTTAAATTTAATGGGAATAAAAATGAGAACATAAATACGTTTTCACATCCAATCTTCTTTCCACATCTTCTCCAATCTCCACGAACTTTATTACAACTTCTTTTCTGTTTCATTATACGAGGGGATAATGTCATCGTGTAATTCATCTTATTTGTTGAAATTGTGAAGACAAAAGTTCATATTTTTATTTTTATTTCTTGAGAAAAGTATTGTTGGTGTGTTTGAGAAAATTGAAGGGACGGTGTGTTATCAATTAGAAACATAATTATCATTTAGCAAATTATTTATTGAGAAAATATTGTCTTTGACTCTACATATCGCCAAGATTGCATATATGTTAGAAATTGATGGCAAAATACACGATGTCGTGATTGCAATGGATGGTAGAATTTCATGGAAATGATGCAGATCATCAGAAAAAGAAATAAGTTCATGATGTCGTGATTGTAATGTATGGTAGAATTTCATGGAAATGATGCAGATGATCATCAGAAAAAGAAATAAAAGTTAGTGTGAAAGTAGAAAGTCTAGGAGTGAGAAAATATATAAATGTTCTCAATCTAGTTCTTATCTAATCTAAACCATAGATTAAATTCAATGGTAATAATTTTAGGGTATCACCAGTGAGAGACTTAATTGCACTCTCATTCTAGATTTCACCAGACAAAAATATACAATAATTTAATATTATTATTTAATTATTTTTTGTTAGGTTGTTGTATAACATTTGGTTTTTTTTATTAAGTTATGTGTTATCAAAAACTTTAAGTTGTTCATCTTCTTATCTTTTTTATGGAAATTTTTTTTACTCGTTTATCTTTATAATTCAGAAAAAAATTTACTCGTTCATCTTCATCTCCTTTTTTTATTTTCAAATTCATTTTTCCCTTCCTTGTTTTGTTTTTTTTGTGTGTTATATTTATATTTTAAGATGATTTTATTGTTTATTTCAACATGCTAGTGGCCATTGATTCATATGTGGTGTTCTTCTCATAAAGCTTCCTTATATTTTCATCAATATTATAAATTCCATAAGATATATTCCATTAGTCTCGCTAAACTTCCATTGCCTCACTAAATTAATTTATTTTAATTTTTCCAATGGAAACTTTATTCATGAGACCACACATAAATACGATGATACTCGAGGCTTTAGAGGAAAAATATTGAATGGTTTAAAATCAAACCCTCCTTTTAAAGAAATGCAACATAAATGATTCTAATAAATGATTTTAATGTTGGGGTGGTGCGGTGTATAATAATTATCACAAAAAAATCATTTATCATTCCATTGATGACATGAAGAGATTGAATGATCTAATCTAAATTAAATTACATATGGGGCAGACACGACAAAGTAATCTACCTCCCACAAAGAAATTCTGTTTGATCTGTTGCGTGTTTATTGTTATCAGGTTTTTTGTTGTTGATCTTTTGAGATACAATTTCAAAAAGACTGGATTAGAAATGAGACTCAAACATCAAAATCTTAGAAAAAAATTCAGAGTAGCGAATACAAAGATAATGATATCGTCGGAGAAGAATGCCAACAACAAAGCCATAACGTAGATGAACGCATCACAGTCGTAGTTGTATTTATAGTAGTCAAAGTCAAATCCAATATAACGAAAAAATTTCAACTTTTTAAGGCTATTTCTTAAAAAAAATTATTATTCTAGTCTACATGCTTGTAATTATAAATTTTTTATGGTGCTTTAATTTTACTTTTTTTTGGACAAAAAAATTAAAGTAAAATGCAATAAAAATTATACAATTAAATTTTTCTTTATGTTACTAATAATAAAAATATTTATTTCAACTCCAATCATTCATATCATCACTGTTTTTTGAAATTAATAAAGTATTCTTATTCAAAAAAATTATTTATATCATCACTGTTTGCTCCAAATATTAGTGCTTCATGACTATCTTATTCTTTCTTCTTTTTTTATTCCATTGTCACAACCATACTACTTACACCTAATCTAAATACTTGTTATCCAATTAATGTTCCTCCATATAAGTAGTTCAACCTTATTCATCCCTTATAATCGCATGTCTAATCCAAGAAATCTACAACAGATTTATCCAGGAATTGTCCCAAGCTCAAAAGAAATATATGAATTTAAGGAATTTTGTTGATGAACAATTTAAACCCTCTCTGTAACACCTTACATTATACTTATCAAGAATCGTATTAAGTAAAGCGTTAAAATTTAGTACTTAGTACATTCACCATCTAAATGATATTCGAAAATATATTAATTCAAGTACATGACATAGTACATGAGAATTAATACATGAATGTCTAATACAACTAATCATGAAAACACAGTGGAAACATAAACATGAGACGACTAGGTTTTCAGGTCTTCGGATCTTCTTGTCAAATTCTTAATCCTTTCTTGGATTTCATGAAAAACAATAACATAATTGGGGTGAGATAACGATATCTTAGTAGAGTTACCTCTCTTATGGGCTCACTTGGCTCTACGAGGTTACTAATTCCCTCTGAGTCTTACTAATTCTATGCCTTCACAAAGTTACTCAAATTATAGATTGAAGCGCATCTGATTCATTCACAAAAATGGAACGCAACTTCCTACTTAGCCTTGGTAGGTACAACCAAAAAGCTACATATTTTGGCATGGTTGAATCAGATCTACGAACAACCAATTCGTTGGCCATGCAACTGCCATCCTTTTGGGTCTTACTACTCTCAAGGGAAAGACTAGGGATGTCTTACTATATCCTACGTCAGAACTTACTCTCCTATGTTTCAAACTACCAATTTGCCAAGATGTAGTAACTGAATTTGAACTTAAGAGATTTAACATAATCTCAGAAGATATATTAAGTTTATCATAAGGAAGTTTATCGCTTCCGTATGTCCTTACCTTTGGGTTTCTTATTCACCCTAAGTTACTCACTTACCATATATCATATTTTAGGCAAGTATACACATACATACGTCAGTTAACATTCTTTCCCCCATCTCTACATCTAGTGTGAGGCCGACACTAACGGATTCATGGTCTACTTTATTATTGGTGATAGAGATCTCAAAACATGTAGACACTTTGATCATCAGGATGACTTCATACTCCAATAGTAGATTGGATCCACTTCCTCATCTATTAGACGAATTGTCTGTAAACACTACCCATATATGAGTTAGTTTTTGCATGCGTAGGATCAACTCTGTTATGAAGTTTGTGAACAACTATGCTTTCATTGATTTCCTTTATTCAAAGGATGCATCAAATTTAGACATCAATGGACCACTTTGTTAGCCACCCTTCTAGATCAAGACGGTGGAGCACTTGCTTCATTGTTGAGTCGGTTCAAACGACTAGGGTGTGGGCTAAGAAGTAACTTTATAGCTTCATGAATGTAGTTACAAACGCCAGGGTTGCCTTCTCAATATTTTAATAGTGTGTATCTTGTCAAATCAAGGATTTGGAGATGAAATAGACTTGACTATTAGTGAAAATCAGTTGTCTTACAAGGACGGCAATGACCACTTCATCAGACACGACCAAGTAGAGGTACAAAAATTCCTCGATTGAAGGTCGAGATAATGTATATGGAGTTGACAAGTCTATATTCAAGGATGCAAATACTTTCTAAAATTATGTGTTTTATTCAAAACGGACATCTTTCTTCAACAATTTGTAGAACATCAAGGCGTGTTGCACCAATTTTGAGATAAAGCTATTTAAGGATGTCAACATCCTGTTCAACTTCATCACTTCCTTGTTGGTGCCACCATCCGGATGACCGCCTCACACTTATATGTGTTTGCTTTTATACCCCTTCTTCGAATAAAAGTATAGAAACTTGCTAGCTCTAATTCCAAAGGTGCGTTTTTTCTAGATTGATCCTCATATTATATTATCGCACTCTTCGGAATACACGAGCAAGATGCTGATCGTGCAATCCCTCCTCGGCGGATTTAACGATCACGTAATCCCTTTATACCTCCAGTGCTTTGCCTATTTCTTCTTTGAAAAACTTATTTGTCATCCTTTGATGTGTTTCCCCTACATTTCTCAAGCCAAAAGACATTATGTTATACTGGTAGTTGGCTTGTTCATTCATGAAGGCTATTTTCTCTCTGTCCAGCTCATACATGGGTCTCTAACTGTAACAAGAAGATGCATCAATAAATGATAAAATATTGTATTTGGCTAAATTTTCCACCAACTTATCTATGCTTGGGAGCGGGTATGAATCTTTGGGACACTCTCTACTGAGATCAGTGTAATCAACACACATTCTCCACTTCCCAAAATCTTTTTTGACCCGTACCACATTGGATAGCCATTTGGTGTATCTTACTTTGAAGATAAAGTTAGCATCCAACAAACCCTGGACCATCTTCATGGTCGCCTATGCCTTTTTAGGATATTGTCATCTCCTCCTCTTAGACACGTATCAGGCACCAAGGTCGATGTTTAACTGATGACATACTACACTAGAGTCTATGCTCAGAATCTCCTGAGGAGAGACGACAAAGAGATCAACATTGACCCTTAAGCATTCAACTTATCCTTTCTTCAACCTAGTGGGTATGTTGGCCCCTATCTTCATTGACTGCATTGGGTTATCGTCTAATTGGATGAATTTGAATTCTCCATCTAGAATTGACCTTAAGACCTTCATTTTGTTCCCAAATGAGGGACCAAGCTTGTCATCCTATAGGGAACCCACAAATGACGCCTTTATTCCATTAGGGAACCCAAATTTTTGTGACCTCAGATTTATTTCTTTCAAAACATATTCATCTACTTAAAATTAATAATGTTTAAATGCACTTTTAGTCCCCATATTTAATTATTTTTAAAATTTTTAGTCCCCTTTTAAAAAAGTGCAGCATTTTGAACCCTCTATTTAACTTTTTTCAGAATTTTTATTTTGTTCCCTCCACTTTTGTGTATCAGTGTATGTAGAGTTTTTTTTATGACATTGTCTAGGTGGCGTCACGTCACTCTTTTTCTTGTCATATCACATTTTTAAAATAAAAAATTAATTTTAAAAATATTGATTATTAACGGGAACTTGAAGTTACAAAAGGCTATTTAGACACAATTTAATTTTGGTGCTTTCAATTTTGTTCTTGATGTTTTTAGACACAATTTAATGTTAAATATTCTTATTTTTTTCTACAAAATATTAATTACTTTTAATATACATTTTTTTCTATTAAAAAATATACATCTTAAATAAATACGTCTCGTACCAGAACTCGTGCGAACGCACGGGTTTGTTACTAGTTCTTTTGAAAGCATTATCAGAATCGAAAAAATGATTTCAATATGTCTCGAATGGGGAGTCATGTGAGTGTTTTTGAGCCGTATCAGAATCGGAAAAAATGCATTAAGTTTGTATCATATAAGCGATTACACATGGAATGCATTTAAGTCGTGCAGAATCGCATAAGTGCGTTAAGTTAGTAACGAATATGCATTCATGCAAACAATGCGCTTTAAGTCGTATCAGAATCTCAAAAATGCGTTAAGTCTGTATTGAATATCCAATTGTGCATTTTGTCTTTATTGCTCCTTGTAATACGGTGAACTGACTTTTTATTAATCGGAATGTCGCGGTAAGCAAGAGTCGCCACCGACTTTTATTTTATCCAAACTATATTCGGAAAGGCAAAAAGAAACAGAAAAAAACCTTTTAAAAGAAATCTAAGTTCGGGGGGTAATTTATGCAAAGGGAAGGTGTAAGGCACCCTTTGCATCCATGGTTTTCCATGGGCTCTTAATTGCTTTGCTTGCTCGTTTGTTTAGAAAATGTAGATGAAAAAGATAGGGACTTTAGCTCGTAAATGAGCGTAGCCCTTTTGAAAAATTATGAGAAAGAATATAATGAAAGTTTTGAGCATTGCAAGGCAATTAGGGGCAATTACCTTAAACTCAGATGATAGGTCTCTTTTTGCCTTTCAGAATGAGAGGGTCTATCCTTGCCATAGGAGGGCAGGAAGCCTTTCGTTTGGAGGTTAAAGGGTCGTCGAAACATCCTTTGCCATAAGACTGTCCCATGCCATAGAAGGGCAGGTAGTCTAAGGTAAGGATCAGAATAAGCCTTATTCGTAGGCAACCAGAGGATACCTCAGCCTTTTCCGTAGGCAACTTCCGAGGGTCGAGGTCATATTTGTGTATCGAAGGCAGCATCATTTAGGGTCGCATGACCTTTATTTATCGAGGCAGCACGGCTGAGGTATCCTCGTATTCGAGGTACATGGCTTATTCTGCAAAAAAAACACAAAGGCAACAGGCAACAAGGCAACAAGGCAACAGGCAACAGGCAACAAGGCAACAGGCAACAGGCAACAGAGAGGGTTACCCAAAAAGCGTGTGTGTGTGCACCAATCACGTGATTCAATTCAGATATTTATCTTTTAATTAGTTATTCTAATTCAGTTTAAGGCTTGCACTCCCTAAGATTACTAACCACACAATAATATAAAGCAATAAAGGGGGCGGGAAATTGTAACCAGCGGATCCCTTAATCAGGGTTTGACATAAGTAATAATAAAACAGGAAAACAGGGTTTAGGGTTACCAAACTTGTAGCTTCGGCAATCGACAAACCCTGAAAATTGGAAAAGAAAGAATAAACAGAAGGGTGAGTGCATTATCAGTTCGGAGGCAAACAGAATTAACCCTAAAAATAAAGAATAAAGAAATTTAAAATAAATAAAGCAAATGGGCACTTAGCTTCGAATTTGATCTGACATGGTTGACGGACGGAGGATGTCTTGAGACTAACCCTGAAAAGGCAAAAAGGCAAGGCATAGAAAGGAGTGAGTGTATGCACAGTTCAGAAAATATAAGGGCAAACCCTAAAATCAAAAGGAAATAAAATAACTTTAAGATAAATTAAATACTTAACTTTGAGTCTTGATCGGATGCGTAGTCGGAAGGTATTTGAAGAGTAACCCTGAAAAGGCATAAATAAAACATTCAGTGTAGGGCATGGTCTTCGTAAACCCTGATTAGGGTACGAATTAAAATAAGAAAATACAAACGACTTAATTAATTATTGGTCTCGTGACCTAATTAATTAAATCGAGATAAAAATAAAGAAATCGAGTGCAAAAATATTTTTTATGACTTTTTATGGATTTTTATGAATTTTTTAGAATCATAATAAAATAAATGTGAATTTTAATGAATAACAAGTAATTAAAATGTTTATGATAATAGAAAATAAATGGATATAATTATTATAAAAAAAATAAATAAATAGAATAATAATATATAAAAAAAATAATTTAAACAAATATATATATATATATATATATATATATATATATATATATATACAAAGGATAAATATGTAAATATTAATATTGTGAATAAATAAAATAAAATAATTGTCATTATTATATAAAAAGGTTTTTTTTTATATAAAAATATATGAGGTTTTTATAAAATAGAGAAAAAAAAACAATTAAAAGAAACATATACATAATATATAAAATAAAGTAGTTTCATGTAATTAAATATAAAAAAATTGGAAACTTAGCTGAGCGATCCAGTGTTGCGCCTATATGGTGGTCCAGAGTGCGCCTGCGTTGCTTGGTGCGTTGGATTGAGAGAGGAGGAGATCGTACAGCTGACAGCGTGAGGGTGCACGAGATTGCATGTGTCTTAACGCATTGGATCGGTCTGGATTCAAACCAAACGCGCGCGCAGCTTCGTCCAATGGGGGAGCGACACCTCTCCATCTTCTTCCTCAGACCATGGCCTTTAACAGCGCTCGTTCTTAAAAGCGCTATCGTATATCAAAGCTTCACACCTGAAAAATAGCGAACCAAAGCAAACACACACAAAAAATTTTCGCGATAGGTCCATCACGCTCGTATGGATCTCACGAATTTCTTCATGGCCTCAATTGAATCAAAAGAAACCTGTGTCAAAAACCCCTAATTTGAAGGTCCGAACCCTAACATGGTAATATGTTCATAACACCATAATAATGCACCAAACTTTCCAGAAACAACAATCATAGCATCTTAAACATGAATATGCAATTAATTTTGAGTATGGATGCTTGTGCTATGCAAATCGTCAAAAGATAGAAAGTGACAAACCGGTGAGTATACCTGCGTGTTCTTGAGGTTCTGTGCCTTGCTATTGATTGGAAAAGCTTCCTTGAAGGTCCAGGAGTATATTGCAATCGATGAATGTCCCTGAATATCCTTGTAATCCAGAATTGAAGTTTGAGTTTTTGATGAATTTTGGAGCTCGGATTTGATTCTCTTGAGGCAGAAATCCTTCTTCTTCTGATATGAATAGTTTGTGTTTATATAATAGATGAAATTAGGGTTGTATTTTGGACTTGAATCTTAGGAAATCTTTACTTGATATTTAAGCAAAATTTGATTGAAATTGGTTCATGAATCTTTCCAAATATGGTTAAATTGATCCAATTTTCTCCCAATAATCAAGTGCACGAAATTGTAATGTTTATGGAGAATATTTGCTTGAATCTTTGGCTCATAATTGAAGAAACAACTCATATATTTTTTTTTATTTTTAATATTTTCATGATTAAATTATAGTTTTTAATAAATAAAAACCATAAATATCAATAAAATATAAAAATATATATTTTGGGGCATGCATGGGCCTAAGATGAAGTTTAGATAAAGAAAACATAGGCCCATTTGGAAAATTTTGGATCTTGAACCTTTTCTCTTTTCATTTTTTCTCAATAATAATCCAACTTTGACAAGGTGTATCTCCCTCCATTTTTGAGGTATGGAGGTGTTCTAGGACATTTTGGAAACCTTAGAGAGTCCTTTATCCAATGCCTTTGGTCTCATATCAAAATCATTTTCCATTTTTATTTTATGACCTTTTGAAAAACATGTCTTTTTGTTGACTTTTGAAAAGGACTTATAATGTATGAAGCCATATCTCTTAAACCATTGACCTATGGGCTTTGATTCTTGGACCATTGGATAGAGGAATGAATTCCCTTCAAAATGAGCTTTGGTGGGAATTTTTCTGATGAAGTATGAATATTTGGTGAATTTTCAAAGTTTGGTTGACTTTTTCAGTTCATGCCCAAAATAGTAACCTTTAACTTTTGATCTTTTCTTGTATCATCATGATCAACCCTTGATCAAATGATGATTTTAGGGTTATGAGGATGTTGTTGACCTTATGGAACCACCTTGAGCCATTGATTCAATGGTTTTCCTCTGAATTATTCAAACCCTAGTTTAGGACTTCTGTATGAGAGACTGTGTTTTGGAGCTTTGTCTTTTGATTTGGTTTTATGTATGAAAAATAGCATGGGCAAATTTTGGGGTATGACAGCTGCCCCTGTTCAATTATCTTAAACCTGAAGATGTAGAGTGGTCTGCGCGCCAGTCGGTATCTGAAGGTGGAAGATGATTGAACATAAGAATACCAAGAAATTTGCCCTATTTGAAGTAGGGACTTTTGTCGGAGATGGGCTTGTGGATGCCATCTGGTAGTTGAAGTTTGAGAAATGTTGTTTGCGCGTTGATCGTGTCATTACCGTTCGTAGTAAATGAATTAGATCTTTTGGAGAGATAATCGTGTCTACATCGTTCGTGATGATAGAATTAGACTCTCTTGTCGTGTCAGCACCGTTCGTAGTAACTGAATTAGACCGTGGACGTCAGTGATCGTGTCTACACCGTTCGTGATGATAGAATTAGACCTCTGAAATTTGATCGTGTCAGTACCGTTCGTAGTATCTGAATTAGATCTTCTGTCGTGTCAGTACCGTTCGTAGTAGCTGAATTAGACTGAGAAGGTCAGTGATCGTGTCTACCCCGTTCGTGATGATAGAATTAGATCTCTGAGAGTTGACCGTGTCAGTACCGTTCGTAGTAACCGAATTAGATCTTTTGTCGTGTCAGTACTGTTCGTAGTAGCTGAATTAGACTTTGAAAGTGATCGTGTCATTACCGTTCGTGGTAAATGAATTAGATCTTCGAGCGTTGATCGTGTCAGTACCATTCGTAGTAGCTGAATTAGATCTTGGAAAGTTGGAGATTTCGTTCATTTGTCGGTACCTGTATTCTGAAAAAGGTAAGGTTAATCTTTATGCCATGTCATGATGCATGGGTTATGTAATGAATCCCTCAAAATAAATGAGAGCTTTTGCATGTTATGTATGAGTTCATTATGAGGTAATGTATGCAGTGTATGAATATGTTTATGACATATGATATGTGAATATGATTTATGTTGTCTTTGATTAAGAAAGTAGATCTTTATGTCCTTGTAATTGTACTGTCTGATCTTGTCTTGAAGATGCTCAACTGGGAATTTATGATTTCTGCTTGGAGATGATCCGTGACTTGATGTACCCTGATTTTAGAGATAAACCATGTTGGAGAAGAGCAACATATTGGATGACCGGTAATGCGGGAGATGTAAACTCTGTTGGGGAGTCATGTCTTTGTTGAGACGAATATGTTTGAAGATATCTTCTTGAGAATTGCTCTGTGGGGATATGATCTTACGAACGTGGCTTTGTGGGGAGATGTGGGTGTCTGGAAAGTTGCCCCCAGTATCATAGTAACTTACTACTTGATTCAGGACATGCCACTGAGTATTGATCAAGATGTTGAATTTGGACTTGCATAGATTTGCCCCAGTTAGCAGGAACTTTTGGAAAGATTCGCCTCGCGAGGATTTTATGAGATATTTACTATGGGCGATATGCCCCCAGTAATCATAGGCTCATGACAATGTCTCACGTTGATCGGGGAGTAGCTTTAGATATGCTTGGATGCATGCCCCTGATTGTTCGAGCATCTATGAGAGATTCTTAGAATCTTGACTTGATTGCCCCAGATTGTTTGGGCAAAGCATGCCATGCCCCTTGTATACGTACGAGACATTGCTTTCTTGGAGTAATTTTGTCTGTCGGGATAATTTTCAATCATTAGTTGTACTCTGTGCAAATTCTTTCTGTTGCTAACATTCGAAATTATGTAGCAGAATATGCTTAATAATGAATTCATGAGATGCAATGCATACATTTGTCTTGAGTTTTGAAAAAACATTAAAACAAGAGATGTAAAAGCGTGATATTCGTAAAAACATGCTATTTGTAATAATGTGATGTTTGTGAAAAACAGGATATCAACTTAACATTTGTAGTAAGCTTTAAGGAGTCGGGATACCCTTTTGGTGACAGTATGCTTTTGAACTAACCATGCTTCAGTTAGGACTTTCAAGGGTTGTAATGTGGCTTGGTTCACGGTTTAAGAAACAAAGGATAAAGGCTCAAAATTTGATTGTACCCACCCCCTCTTCGTGATGATCTTCAATCCTAAGCTCAATTAATTCAACTTATGCATTCAGGTTCCAAGAGACTTTTAGATTTGTACCTTTGATAATGTTGATGGTTCACAAACAAAGATAACTTTTGAGATGGCAGTCACTTCTTCCTTTTGGTAGTTACAACATTGTGTTGTTCAGGAACTTATTGACTTCTCTGTTTTCATCCTTTTGATATCCCTAACTTTTGTCTGAACTGTTTTTTTTTTTTTTTTTTTTTAGATTACAGTCAGCGGGATGCCCTGATTTTGCCTAAGTCGTTTTTTGATTTTTGACTTAGCAGGCTTTCCTTTGTATATATATTTTTCATTTTTTCTTTTGAAGATATTGACTGTCTTGTTTGGATGATTGACGAACCATCATTGTCTTTTGATTGACATCTCCAACACTTCTTTGATGTGTGCGGATGACCGTTTGTGATTGAAACCTTTGTTGAAAGGTGTACTGAATGATTCTCTTAAACTAGAATGCACAGCCAAATTAACTGAGGACTACCCTGCCCCCAGGTTATGATCAAAGGTTTTAATTAGTACAAGAAAGAAACTTCTACTTCTTAGGCTCAAAGGGGTTGACGAGGGATTAACATCCTTATATCTCCACTGTTTAGGAATTGAAACAATGCCTGTACATCGTCAGCATAGTCCGCTCAAAAGCATACTGTATGAGGTTGCGGTATCGTTTTCGTCATCCTCCCTCAAAAGGCTTACAGCTTAGCAGAAGTTGAGTATCACAAAAACATATGCAGAATAAAGACATAATTTAAAATGAGTGGTAGCGAAATAATTAATTCAAGACAAACATATGCAATGCACTATTAAGACAAATAATGTCTATCATAAGTCGAATGTTTAAACAAACAGATAGAAATTGCAAATGAAAGTAAAGCTAATGATTTAAAGTTCATCCATTCTGACATTAATCAGTCTTGTCGTGATTGTGCATGGGAGCAGTGATCACTATAGGAGTCTTGGGATGAGGGAATTCAATTTCACCAGCATCGATCATATCTTGGATCTTGTTCTTTAATGGCCAACAATCATTCGTATCATGCCCAGGGCTATTGGAGTGATACGCGCACCTCGCATTGGGTTTATAGCTAGGAGCGGAAGTGTTGGGCTTCACAGGAGGATCCCTTAAAGTAATTAGCCCTTTCTTCAGCAATTGTTGCAATGCTTCGGCCAGAGTCATGTTGATCTTTGTGAATTGACGCTTAGGTGCAACTACCTTGCGTCTTTGTTGTGGAACTGGTGTAGTGATCAGAACTGTCCCCACAGATTGGTTGGGTTCATTGCGACCTTTCCGATTGTACCCAGCATTAGCCATGTGAGGTTCCTCAGGTGAGTGGAAGTCAATGGTCTTGTCATCAATGAGGTCTTGGATCTTGTGTTTCAACGGTCCACAATCCTCTGTATCATGACCAGGACTATTTGAATGGTAAGCACATCTCGCATGATACTTATACCCAGGAGCGGGGTTAGTAGGAAGTGAATATGGAGGCAATAGAGTTATCAAGTTCTGATTGAGCAGTTGTTGCAGAGCTTGAGACAGCGGCATGGGTAACGGAGTGAATGACCGCTTAGGCTTGGACTTCCATTTATCTTGCACACCTTGCCCCCTTTGTTGGTCCTTCTCCTTCTCGGACAGAAGTGCCTTTAATTCTTCTTGCCCCTTGGCCAAGTGAAAGATTATTTTCTGGAACTGGTTGTTCTGAGCTTGGAGATTCTTCACAGATTGTTCGAGATTCATCTTTGTTACTGAAATAAACAGCACAAAGATGAGGCATTTGATTTTATGAAACCTGCGATGCGATGTTTATGAATGATATGATTATGCACATGCAATGTTCTCAAGGAGTTAAAGGCTTTTTAACACATTTAAAAGAAAAGAAAATAGAAGCAAAATAAATTAATTAAAAATAAAAACCAATGTATTGTTTATTATTTTGAAGTTACATCAAGGAAATACTATATAATAAATATAAAATAAAGAAGTCAATCTTCAAGTCGACGCTTTCTCTTCAATCCTCTGATTTCCTCTTTATGGGCTTTGACCATCTCGTTCTTTTCTTGAATAAGCCTATCAATCTCTAACTCCCATGATTGTATTTGTTCAGGAGAGATAAAATCTTCAATCTTCCACTTGCGAGAGAAATAGTCAAGCATACTATCTCGTTCTTTAGCATTAGCCACTAATACTGCTTTTTCTGCTTCAACCTCTTGCAGACGCTTCTCAAGATCAGCCTTTTCTTGTCTTAAATGAGCAATGGTGGCAGCAAGGTCTTCGTTTGGAGCGGGTACATAAGGCTCCAATTCTACGTGAACTTCGGGAGGAGTGATCTTTGGAACAACGGGTGTGTCAGATGGATGTGGTATGCCAAACTCGACGACTCGGTCATAAATCCATTTAAAGTAAAGATCTGAAGGAGTATCGATCCTTGTTCCCAATTCTCTTGCACCCACTTTTTTTACCTCATACCAAGCTTTAATGAAACGATTCTTCTTTCCAGTTGTATCTGAGCCATAGTCAAAACTTTCCGCACTAAGATATATGGAGCGGGGCTTATCTTTCAGAGCAAAACCAAACTGATGTCGAGCAAGTATAGGATTATAGGTAATTCCTCCATGGATACCAAGAAGAGGCACATTAGGGAACTCTCCGCAGCGGTCATATAACTGAACTCCCTCGAATTTCTTTGGATACCAAATGATGTCGTCGTACGAAAGCTCCATAATCCTTTGAATCCAAGTCAAACCTTCTTCATTCTTTATTGAGGATCGGGGTAGGTGAGAAATAAACCACCTATGTAGGAGAGGGATACAACCTAGAACACAACCTCGCCTCTTTGTCACTCTAGCATTGATGGAATGCAATAAATCACCAAGTAGAGTAGGAACAGGATTCTTGCTAAGGAAGATTTTGATAGCAGCCCTATCAACAACTTTGTCGCAGCGGTGAAAAAGAACTTGTCCATATATCAACAGGGTTAGAACACTTTCCAAGGCATCCATGCTTAAAGCTTTAGCGAAGATCTTAGCTTTCTCTATCAAGAAATCCACAGGTATTCCAGAATAGTCTCTTTTGTTAATCCAAACTTTGTTAATTTCTGATCTTGGTAGGTGTAGAGCAGCAGCAATGTCTTCCAACTTAGGACCTCCTTCCTCACCAGTGTAAGGGATTTGATCAGGTATGGGCATGTCCATTATGTAAGAGAATTCTTCCAATGTAGGTACCAGTTGAAAATCTCTATAAGTGAAGCAATGGAGAAGAGGATCATAAAATTGCATCATAGAATTAAGGAGAGCTTCATCCACTTTGGTTCGCATTAAACTCATCAGTTTGTTGAGAGATTCAGAAAGAACAAGAGAACCAGTAATATCATCACATAAGAGTCTTAATGCAGTAGGTACTCTCTTGAAGTTGAGGAAAAAAGGTTTTCTGATTGGGATTCCCATTATTTAAATAACCTACAAAACAAATTATGGTTAAAAGACCTTTTTCTCCTTGAGATGAGTTAGCTATGTCATGAATGCATGTATGCATGATGCATCACAGAAAAACAAATCCACACAAATCACACAATTTTTGGTTTAAGGCTTGCATGGAGTCTGATCAGGTGTCCTTCCCAAGGGCATTTCTATGGATAAGGGGATTTCAGCGACAGGTTCTACAAGTTATCCAGAATTGTAAGCCCTTCTAAAGCACCCTCGGACATGATGCATTTGCACCATGCAATGATACTTTGAGAAAGAACCTATCTGAATTGTAGCATCGGGTAGCGACTAGTCCTTAACATTTGTCAAGGGTAGTCCCCCCACTACGTTCCTAAAGGCCAGGATGGGTTAAGGGTAACTAAAGGTCCTTGAGCTCCGGCGCACCCATAGACACATACATAGACCTCCCTCATTTGAGAAAGGTGTGCATATGCTATGGAGTCCTAACTCAAGCGTGAACTTCATACTGACTCATCTCCCACATATGTGAAAGAGGTCCTTATGACTATGCCACTCCTAATCTTAAGGGTTCTTGAATCCGGGAATAGGATTCGTCCTTCAGTTAATTCCCAAAGCGCCCCTGAAAAATAAAACAAACAAAGCAAACAATAGAAAACATTTTAAAATGAATCCTAAACCTTTAAGGTAACCCCTCTTAATCGAAATTTTCCCCAGCAGAGTCGCCAGTTCTGTAATACGGTGAACTGACTTTTTATTAATCGGAATGTCGCGGTAAGCAAGAGTCGCCACCGACTTTTATTTTATCCAAACTATATTCGGAAAGGCAAAAAGAAACAGAAAAAAACCTTTTAAAAGAAATCTAAGTTCGGGGGGTAATTTATGCAAAGGGAAGGTGTAAGGCACCCTTTGCATCCATGGTTTTCCATGGGCTCTTAATTGCTTTGCTTGCTCGTTTGTTTAGAAAATGTAGATGAAAAAGATAGGGACTTTAGCTCGTAAATGAGCGTAGCCCTTTTGAAAAATTATGAGAAAGAATATAATGAAAGTTTTGAGCATTGCAAGGCAATTAGGGGCAATTACCTTAAACTCAGATGATAGGTCTCTTTTTGCCTTTCAGAATGAGAGGGTCTATCCTTGCCATAGGAGGGCAGGAAGCCTTTCGTTTGGAGGTTAAAGGGTCGTCGAAACATCCTTTGCCATAAGACTGTCCCATGCCATAGAAGGGCAGGTAGTCTAAGGTAAGGATCAGAATAAGCCTTATTCGTAGGCAACCAGAGGATACCTCAGCCTTTTCCGTAGGCAACTTCCGAGGGTCGAGGTCATATTTGTGTATCGAAGGCAGCATCATTTAGGGTCGCATGACCTTTATTTATCGAGGCAGCACGGCTGAGGTATCCTCGTATTCGAGGTACATGGCTTATTCTGCAAAAAAACACAAAGGCAACAGGCAACAAGGCAACAGGCAACAGGCAACAAGGCAACAGGCAACAGGCAACAGAGAGGGTTACCCAAAAAGCGTGTGTGTGTGCACCAATCACGTGATTCAATTCAGATATTTATCTTTTAATTAGTTATTCTAATTCAGTTTAAGGCTTGCACTCCCTAAGATTACTAACCACACAATAATATAAAGCAATAAAGGGGGCGGGAAATTGTAACCAGCGGATCCCTTAATCAGGGTTTGACATAAGTAATAATAAAACAGGAAAACAGGGTTTAGGGTTACCAAACTTGTAGCTTCGGCAATCGACAAACCCTGAAAATTGGAAAAGAAAGAATAAACAGAAGGGTGAGTGCATTATCAGTTCGGAGGCAAACAGAATTAACCCTAAAAATAAAGAATAAAGAAATTTAAAATAAATAAAGCAAATGGGCACTTAGCTTCGAATTTGATCTGACATGGTTGACGGACGGAGGATGTCTTGAGACTAACCCTGAAAAGGCAAAAAGGCAAGGCATAGAAAGGAGTGAGTGTATGCACAGTTCAGAAAATATAAGGGCAAACCCTAAAATCAAAAGGAAATAAAATAACTTTAAGATAAATTAAATACTTAACTTTGAGTCTTGATCGGATGCGTAGTCGGAAGGTATTTGAAGAGTAACCCTGAAAAGGCATAAATAAAACATTCAGTGTAGGGCATGGTCTTCGTAAACCCTGATTAGGGTACGAATTAAAATAAGAAAATACAAACGACTTAATTAATTATTGGTCTCGTGACCTAATTAATTAAATCGAGATAAAAATAAAGAAATCGAGTGCAAAAATATTTTTTATGACTTTTTATGGATTTTTATGAATTTTTTAGAATCATAATAAAATAAATGTGAATTTTAATGAATAACAAGTAATTAAAATGTTTATGATAATAGAAAATAAATGGATATAATTATTATAAAAAAATAAATAAATAGAATAATAATATATAAAAAAAATAATTTAAACAAATATATATATATATATATATATATATATATATATATACACAAAGGATAAATATGTAAATATTAATATTGTGAATAAATAAAATAAAATAATTGTCATTATTATATAAAAAGGTTTTTTTTATATAAAAATATATGAGGTTTTTATAAAATAGAGAAAAAAAAAACAATTAAAAGAAACATATACATAATATATAAAATAAAGTAGTTTCATGTAATTAAATATAAAAAAATTGGAAACTTAGCTGAGCGATCCAGTGTTGCGCCTATATGGTGGTCCAGAGTGCGCCTGCGTTGCTTGGTGCGTTGGATTGAGAGAGGAGGAGATCGTACAGCTGACAGCGTGAGGGTGCACGAGATTGCATGTGTCTTAACGCATTGGATCGGTCTGGATTCAAACCAAACGCGCGCGCAGCTTCGTCCAATGGGGGAGCGACACCTCTCCATCTTCTTCCTCAGACCATGGCCTTTAACAGCGCTCGTTCTTAAAAGCGCTATCGTATATCAAAGCTTCACACCTGAAAAATAGCGAACCAAAGCAAACACACACAAAAAATTTTCGCGATAGGTCCATCACGCTCGTATGGATCTCACGAATTTGTTCATGGCCTCAATTGAATCAAAAGAAACCTGTGTCAAAAACCCCTAATTTGAAGGTCCGAACCCTAACATGGTAATATGTTCATAACACCATAATAATGCACCAAACTTTCCAGAAACAACAATCATAGCATCTTAAACATGAATATGCAATTAATTTTGAGTATGGATGCTTGTGCTATGCAAATCGTCAAAAGATAGAAAGTGACAAACCGGTGAGTATACCTGCGTGTTCTTGAGGTTCTGTGCCTTGCTATTGATTGGAAAAGCTTCCTTGAAGGTCCAGGAGTATATTGCAATCGATGAATGTCCCTGAATATCCTTGTAATCCAGAATTGAAGTTTGAGTTTTTGATGAATTTTGGAGCTCGGATTTGATTCTCTTGAGGCAGAAATCCTTCTTCTTCTGATATGAATAGTTTGTGTTTATATAATAGATGAAATTAGGGTTGTATTTTGGACTTGAATCTTAGGAAATCTTTACTTGATATTTAAGCAAAATTTGATTGAAATTGGTTCATGAATCTTTCCAAATATGGTTAAATTGATCCAATTTTCTCCCAATAATCAAGTGCACGAAATTGTAATGTTTATGGAGAATATTTGCTTGAATCTTTGGCTCATAATTGAAGAAACAACTCATATATTTTTTTTTTATTTTTAATATTTTCATGATTAAATTATAGTTTTTAATAAATAAAAACCATAAATATCAATAAAATATAAAAATATATATTTTGGGGCATGCATGGGCCTAAGATGAAGTTTAGATAAAGAAAACATAGGCCCATTTGGAAAATTTTGGATCTTGAACCTTTTCTCTTTTCATTTTTTCTCAATAATAATCCAACTTTGACAAGGTGTATCTCCCTCCATTTTTGAGGTATGGAGGTGTTCTAGGACATTTTGGAAACCTTAGAGAGTCCTTTATCCAATGCCTTTGGTCTCATATCAAAATCATTTTCCATTTTTATTTTATGACCTTTTGAAAAACATGTCTTTTTGTTGACTTTTGAAAAGGACTTATAATGTATGAAGTCATATCTCTTAAACCATTGACCTATGGGCTTTGATTCTTGGACCATTGGATAGAGGAATGAATTCCCTTCAAAATGAGCTTTGGTGGGAATTTTTCTGATGAAGTATGAATATTTGGTGAATTTTCAAAGTTTGGTTGACTTTTTCAGTTCATGCCCAAAATAGTAACCTTTAACTTTTGATCTTTTCTTGTATCATCATGATCAACCCTTGATCAAATGATGATTTTAGGGTTATGAGGATGTTGTTGACCTTATGGAACCACCTTGAGCCATTGATTCAATGGTTTTCCTCTGAATTATTCAAACCCTAGTTTAGGACTTCTGTATGAGAGACTGTGTTTTGGAGCTTTGTCTTTTGATTTGGTTTTATGTATGAAAAATAGCATGGGCAAATTTTGGGGTATGACACTCCTGTCTTGAGCATTCTAAGATAAAAAGAGACAAAGAAGCATACAATGAAGTGGACGGGTGGTGTCCTGGGTCTTTGGTCGTTGTCCTTCCCCGAGACTCCAAAATAGGTGCGGTTTCTCGCTTCAATACATCTCTTTGGTTGGACAGGGCGTTGAGGTGCCCCCGTTCATATTTTCTCACCGATATATAGTTGGATGGTCGGCTTCTTCGGGGTGTATCTTAAGGGTAACCGTTGGAGTCCCAGGACCCTAAAATTTTCTTTGACGAAATATTCTGGAAGGAGATTCTTGATGAACGGGGTTTGAACATCCTGACTCCAATGCTACTCTGGAGTGGGTATCTATCTTAAGCAGTCAGGTTATAAGGGGCCGATGGCCAGCCTGTGGATGATCCTGTTTGGGGTTTGATATATACGACTTTCCTTGGGAGAGATTCCTTCTTGACCTATGTGGGGGGAGTCGTATAGTTGTTTTCCCTTGGGATAACAATGTCGGTCTGGAGTTCGGGACTATGGTCAATCAATCTCCTTATGACCAGCGTTTGGGGTGCCTTTTCTGAGTGAGTGGCCGATCATTTCCATTTGCTTTCGTTAACCCGACTCTGAGGACCTGGTAGTCAACTTATCCAAGATGGGCAATGTTGTTCGGGGATGTTATTTATGAGCATCCCCATGTCGCGACCGGAAAAAACCACAGAGTCGCCACCATATTTTCTTCATTCCTAAGGAACAGAGGAAATAATGATAAACCCTAAAGGAAATGAGTAAAATGGTCATCACAACCGAATATGGGTTCGGGAGTCGATTAAGTGAGGAGACAGTGTTAGGCACCTTTCACATTCCTTGTACTCAAGGGGAACCTCCTCTAATTTTAGGGTTAAGGTAAGTTTGTGTAATCATTTATTTCTTACTTTATTTATTTACATATGGACAAATATTTACAAGGGTTAAAATCGGAAAGAGTTAGTTTTTTTGTTAATGGACTCGTCTTGATTTCACAATCGTGTGCCTACGTATCTCTCATCAGAGGATGAAGAAGTCAGAGTCTCCGTAGTTCGACTCAAAATTTGTTGGTTGATCGATTTTAGTTTATGAAAAATAAAGTGATTGTGAGTAATCATTCAGACAAAGCGCGCGCCAAGTCCCTCAATTACTCAGGTAAGTGTGGATGTCATCCACCCCGTCCAATTATTTACAACAACAAAAAAAATATTGATTAAGTTGGATTATGAAAATGACTTTTGATATATAGGTACTCCCTCCGTTTTTTATTATAAGTCGTTTTAGACTTTTCACACAGTTTAAGAAAAATAATAATTGTTGTATGAAAATGAGAAATTATGAAGGTTTTTACAAAATTATCCTTCATTAATGACATATGGAAGATAAATTTATATAATTGAAATGAGACAGAATAATAAATATTTAAGGATATAATAGGAAAAGTAGCATTAATTATTCATTGGAATTGTAAAACGACTTATATTTAAATACAAATTTTTTTCCAAAAAGACTTATAATAAAAAAAAACGGAGAGAGTACCTATATATACAAACGATTTTATTTATGAACATTGTAAAAATGTTAATCGAAAGAACCTAAATTCATGTACAAATTTATTTTTTGTTTGATTTGATAACTTAATAAAAATAAGAGGCATGTTTTTGGATTTTGTATTTTTTTTAACAAAACAAAATTAACCGACTTGATAAACAAAAATAAATAAAAAGGCTAATTAAATAGAAAAGACTTTTTTTTTACAAGAAATAGAAAAGACTTAATAAAATAGAAGGGACATGTTTTCTTTGTATTTATAATAACAATCTAAATTAAAAATGAGAAAAAAACCTAATAAAACTAAATTAATTAATTAACATTAATTAACCAAAATGAATTTTGATATTTTTGTTCATCTTTTATAAGACATAAATAACTAACCTAAATTAGTGTTTTTTAACCTAATAACTAAATTTTCTTGCTAAAATATTTTTGTGTTTTTTGAATAATGAAAGACTAAGCTAATTGATCAAAACTAATTAAAATACTCAAAAGCTAATCAAATTAACATAAAATTAAATAAATTAATTAAGATTAGTTAAACTAGTTAAATTAAATTCCTAAAACCTAAAATGGGATATAGGTTAGAATGGAAGTTTGCATAAGAATTTAGATTGGGCCCAAGCCCAAATGAAACATCAATCTTATAATTAACAAATAACTTGAAAATACTATTAAAAAATACATCAACGAAGGGGGAGGGGCGTTATTGTTGTCGTGCCGCAAAAAAAAACACAGAGTTGTCATCGAACTTTATTTATTTCAAAGGAAAGAGGAAACATCGAGAAAACCTCAAAAGATAAAGAAAATGGTCTCGCGACCAAAATCGGGTTCGGGAGTCAATTATGCAAGGGGAATGTATTAGCAACCCTCATATCTATTGTACTCAATGGGAACCGTTTCGTTTGTTCTATGTGTAAGGATTTTGTTTTAGGGTTTACCTATTGTTAATGATGGATTTAATTAGGAGAAAAAAGGTTTTAAATTAGTGTGCTCGCCTCGATTTTAAAACCGCGTGCCTACGTATCTCCATAGTGCAATGAAGAAATTAGAGCTTCGTAGTTCGTCTAGAAAATTGTTGTTTGTTGGTTGTTTTTAGTGGACGGTGTTAACGTTCACATTTTATCCGTTAGACTCTATCGCTCGTACTTTGAGACTTATGTGTTGCCGCTCGTATTATGAGACTTATGTGTTCCCTGTGTTGTGGAAGAAGTAACATGTCCTTTATGAAAAGAGTTTTTGAGTGAATCCCTAAGGCAAGATATTGTATTTGATTGGTTGAGATTGATTTTATATGGAGATAAGTATTTGGATAGGAACCTCTAAAGGTAGTACCCAATTCCTTGTTACTCCAAAATATTTTCTATGAAACATGTATGGCGAGTGTAGTCGTGTCTCCTTATTGAAAGACAAGTAGTCGCACCACTCACTCTAAAGTGATTATCCTAGTACTTGGAGAAGAAGAAGCCTTCGCTTAATCCTTCCCTTTTTAGTCCAATAAGGAGAGGACATTAGTAGTTTTATTTAGAGAGTTTTGTTGTGGAAGGAAAGCCCCTAGACAGTAAGCCCTAAAGACAATGTTAAAGCCTTTGAAGAAGGAAAAGGTCAAATTCTAGTCACTTCCATTTACCATTCCAATTTTATGGTAAAAGATATTGGAAAAAAGCACTTGGTAAATGGACCGAGGTTTTAGTTTTAAGTTGATGAAGTGAAAGAGATGATTGAATTGTGAATGGGACGGTTGACGGCGATGCCTAAGAAATCGATAAAAGCCAGTAAAGATAACTTGAATAATTGCAAATGAAGTAATAATGCAGAAATAGTCAAAGGGAAGTCAATCTTTAACTTTGATAAAAACAATGCAAATGAATCCGATGAAATTAATAAATGAAAAAAATCGGGGGAAATTTTAGGGTGTGACAAAGTGAATTTGGGATGGATTAGGCCTTGGTCATTTGGGCATTTGGCCGGTCCAGAACAAATTTTAAAACTTGAAATAAACTTTAAAATTTATTATTAAAAAATTAAAATGTATATAAAAAGGAAACACGTGGAAAATTTTAAACAGAGGTCCTGCTTTTTGGAAGTTGGATCAAGTATTAAGATGTTTAAATATGAAAGATGTTTTTATTTATTTTTGTGTTCTCTACCGTTGTAATTCAAATTGAACATGACAAAACAAATTAAAGATAATATTTGATGGAGAGAGTTTGTTTTTTTAACAACAATGTTTGATAAAAATAGAAAAACAAAATATTGTTAAAGATAATAATAGAACTAGTCGAATATTCCTCAAAATATTGTTATATTTTGTTTTATAAATACATTGTTACATCTCTTGAAATTATATAAAAAAAAATCTTCTTCCTAATTTCCTCCTTCAAATTTATTAAAATGGCAGAGGCAATAGGAGGAGAGCATATGTTTATTGAAAAAACTCTTGTTTTTCCGGCAATAACAAGAACAACAACAACTTCTCTTCCTCTCACATTTCTTGACTTGCCTTTTGCAGGTCCAAAATATGTTGAACGCCAATTCTTTTACCAATTTCCTCATCCAACCAATTATTTTTGCCAAACAACACTTCCATCTCTCAAACACTCTCTTTCTCTTACACTTCAACATTTCTTCCCCCTTGTTGGAAATCTCCATTGTCCTCCACCACCCCACAAACCTTTTATTCAGTGCACCCAAAATGATGCTTTAACTTTTACCGTCATTGAATCCTCAGCAGATTTCAACCATCTCTCAACCAATCACCATCCAAAAAGTCTAAAAGATTTTAGTCACCTTGTTCCAAAACTAACACAAAAAATAGACTTTGACGACAACGACACATTAATATTTTCATTGTTAACATTGCAAGTATCTATTTTCCCTAACCATGGTCTTTGTATTGCCGTCACATATTGCCATGTGATGGATGACTACTTTTGCAATCATTTCATGAAATCTTGGTCTTTTATCCATAAAAAAGGTGAACTTATTGACATGAAGTCACTACCTTGTTTTGACAGACAAATCTTGAGAGACTCAAAAGGACTGGAGGATATTCTATTAAAAGGCTATTTTGAACAAAGAAAAATGTGGAAGAATAGTTTCCTTGTTCAAAGTCAAACTACAGAAGAAGAACACCAAGACTATGTTAAGACAACTATTGTTTTTACAAAAGAAGAAATTGAGGAGATGAAAATATGGATACTTAATAAGTGGAATACCAATCATCATGATATCAAAGCACCAAAATTTATATCTAAATTTGTTATAACTTGTGGTTTTGTTTGGGCTACTATAGTTAAAACAATAAATAGAAATAACGATGATAAAGAAGATGAAAAAGATGAGTATTTTTGTTTCGTAGGTGATTGCAGAGAGAGACTAGGGTATCCAATACCAGAGGGTTATTTTGGAAATTGTTTAACCTTATGTGTTGCAACTCTGAAGAGAAAGGATATGAAAGGAGAATATGGTTTTCTGAATGCTGCTAAAGCCATTCAAAATACCATAGAAGATATGAAAAAGGATCCTTTGAAAGACGCAGAAGAGTGGGATGCTATGTTTAAAAAGGTTTTTATGTCTGGAGCTCATTTGTTGGTAAGTGGATCTCCTAAATTTAATGTTTATGAGACAGATTTTGAATTTGGAAATCCTATTAAAGTTGAGATGATGATGCATTCATCAAAGGATATGTCTCTTGCTGAAAGTGGGGACAAAAAGGGAGGACTTGAGGTTGGATTGATATTTAAAAGAGAAGAAATACAACATTTATATTCTTTCATTGAACAAGGACTTAGAGCATTAAAATTCTAAACAATGTACTACATTTGAGATACTTAACCAATATTTATTCTTTTATTTAACAATATCAGTTATCATGATTTGCTATAAGAATTTATTATTATTAATACTCCTTCTGTCCCAAAATAAATGTCACATTTGAAAGAAAAAAAATTATCCCAAAATACTTGTCACTTTACATTACCAATGCACTTTTATATTTAATCTTCCAATTATAGTCTCTAATAAATAATCTTAATTTATTGTTTTCTTACTTAATATTGATGTTATTTCGAATACACCAATAGTTAATCAGGATAGGTTGGTAAAGTCATCATCCTCTCTCTTTTATTTATTATTGTTTCTTAATCTGTGTGAATTGGTCCATTGCGACAAGCAATTTGGAACGGAGGGAGTATTATTTTAAAACCACTTTCTAAATCTATTTAAAATAGAGTAATGTTAGATAGAAAATGTAATAGTTTCGCAACTATGTTTGAATTATGAATTTTAGTTAAAACCTGTTGATCGGTATATTAGAATATTATTATTATTATTATTATTGTCATAATAATAATAATATAATAATAACAATAATAATAATAATAATAATTATTATTATTATTATTATAATTGTCATTTAGATACCTTGGTATCCCCTTTCGAGCAAGAAATTTATTGTTAGCCAATGTGTGATACTGGTGTAGAAAATGGTCATGCATATCAAACACTGGAGCTTAAAACTCCTAAGCTTTGCAGAGAGGACACAACTTATCAAAAATGTACTTTTTGCAATGGTGAACTACTGGATGAAATGTATTCCCATTCTAAAGAAGGTTGTTTGTGTAGTGGAATCTGTGTGTAGGTCATTCTTGTGGTCCGGATCGGAGAAAGCCACTAGAAAATCCCCCATTGCTTGGAGGAAAATCTATAAAGCTAGAAAGCAAGGTGGATTGAATATTATCTATCTTAAAGAGTGGAACAAAGCTAACTTGATTAAGCTCCTATGGAACCTAAGTGGGAAGGTTGATAGTCTATGGATTAGGTGGATCCATAGTTACTATACGAAAGGTACAAACATAATGTCTGCCCCTGTGAAAATCATGTGTTCATTGATTCTTAAAGTTGTAATAAGGCAGAGGGAGAATGGTAATATAAAGTGGACGAAGCTGATGCAAATGCCTAAGTGCAAGGTGATGCTGATTTACCGCGAGCTGCTGTTCCAAGAGGAAGAAGTTTCGTGGCGCAAACTCATGTATGGAAACCCGACTAGGCCACTAGCGCTTATTTGTATGTGGATGACCCTTCATGGTAGTTTGCCCATAAAGGAACGACTTAGTTGTTTTGGTATGATCAATAATAACTTGTGTGCACTTTATGGCCAAATTGAAACAGTCTGACATCTCTTTTTCACTTGTCATACCATCAAAGAGGTGTGGATTGAGGTTCTAAAGTGGTGCAAGCTGCCACACAACCCGTGTGGGTGGGATGGATAAGTCAAATGGATAATACAACAATGTAAAGGGAAAGGTGCCCAAGTTGCTATTACCAAGTGTACATTTACTCAAACTATGTATGCAGGTTGGAAAAGGAGGAATGACTTATGCTTTGGCAATATTGAACTAATAGAAACATAGGGCAAAAGATCATTGGTGTTATAGTGTATAGGTGTTGGACCAAACCAACTATTAGGAAGTATTTTAGCAAGCTAATGATGCCTGAGTAATTTTTGCATGTTTGGGTGGAGGGATCTTTTGATCGTTGTGGTTGTATTATTTTTTAATTTAATAGTGTCTTATTTCTTCCAAAAAAAATTAATAATAATAATAATAATAATGATAATAGTAATAATAATAATAATAATAATAATAATAATAATAATAATAATAATAATAATAATAATAATAATAATAATAATAATAATAATAATAATAATAATAATAATAATAAAACCATTAAGACAAATGTGAAGTATTTCATGTGGGAGTTTACAAAATATTTTAAATACAATTTTGATATTTAATATTTTTCGTGTCACCTACACAAGAAGTAGATTAAAAGATAAAGATTTAATTAGACTCGTGATCCTTAACTTAATTTTTTTTTGTGTTGATCTAATTAATTTTTGTTATTTCTAGTCCACATAACTCTACTTCAATTAATCAAGTTCCTCCTTTCCATTAGTTTTAAAGTAAAAAACTTTAAATTGAACCATGAGTTAAATATATAATGAGTTATCGATGACTTGCCATTAGGGGCGGCCCTGGGCCGGGGCCAGCAGGCCCACAGCCCAGGGCTTCAAAAAAAGAAGGGCCTTAAAATATTTGATTATGGACTTTAAGAATTTTACATAATGCCCCTATATATGAAAAGCACAGACCAACTCAAAATAGCTGCAAGAATGAGTACACAAGACATAGACACAAACAAATTTTGCAATTATACAACAACACAATTATAACACTTGATGAGTGTTTGCTCGTGCAGGAGCATTCACGTACAATCCCTAGTTTGCTGTATATAACATGCCAAAATGGTATTCAGAAATTACTATAATGCAAGTTAGCCATTGTAGAAACTACTGCTTACATTTAGAGTTGTCATTCAACAACATAAACTGGTTATGTAACTTCCATGAGAACCAAAACAAAAAATCATGATTGTGAAGACTTTTGTTTAATAAAATGAGTTTTTATTTATTCGGTCTTTTTTACATTAACACTTACACCATATATAAAATGCAAGGATAAAAATCAGATCCTTAAAGTCTGTAAGACATTTTATCAAACACATGAAGGCATAACTAGAACTACAAACTAATAACCATACCCACTTTGTATATTTTATTTTCAAGTTATCATATCAATCAACTGATTAATTGACTAAGGGCATGGTCAATAAATATAGCCAAATTCTTAACAAAGTTATGTCCAAGAAGCATAATTTGTCATATTTTACAGAACCACACAAAATTAATAATTTGTCATACTTTGCATCTCTAATCTTCTGTTTACATAAATGTACCACCCCACTTCTATTTGTTGGAAGGGGTACTATAAAATCTCTCCATGATGAAATCCAGTATAAAATCTCTCCATGACAGAATCCAGTATCCTCACAATTTGCACTGGTACCCAAAGTACAAGGAGACAAGGGAGACGAAGATCTGGTTTCCGTAACCGGCAAAACCTCATAAACGTAGCAAACCTTGAGTGGGTAAAGATTTGGTTTTAGGTTGATGACGAAGATTTATGAAAAATGGAAATTGAGGAGACAAAAAATATGCGGAGAAGAAGAATAACAGGAGAGGAAAGTGATTTATGGATGAATCTTGCTGGTTTTCTAAAATATGGAGCGTGTTGCCAAGTCAGAGCCATATGTATGCCAGTTGGACTGTGAAATTGACTTTTACTAACAGACCTAACGGAAAGAACTAACGTTAAAGGAACAAATTAAAGGAACAAATTGATCATTTTTAAAATTAAGGGACCAAAATGGACCCCGATGTAAAGTTAAAAGACCAGTAACATAAATAAGAGTTCTTATACCGTAAAAACAATAAATTATAGGGTTAATATGTTTATGGTCATTCTAAAATTTTGTTTTTATTCCCTAAAAAAATTTCCTTAAAAGAATTGTCATTCTAATATTTTCCGTCTACACTTTTGATCCCTCAAGTCAACATTAGTTAACACAAGCTGCATGGCACGCCACGTGGCAGTGCCAGCATAGCAAGATTGTAGCAAATTCAATATTAAAAAAATTATCCTATTCTATTTACTATTCATTGATGAGTCAAGAACCAGCTAATCCGTTGAACACTAGTGTTCACTATAAATTGTATAGGATAAATTTATGTATTATCTGATTCTTGAATTTTCCGTTATACATAAATATAGTACATTGCATTATTAACAGCTCAATTGTATCATCATAAGTTTTCATGCTTGAAAATTAGTATGCCTTCACAGTCTCAGGCAGAGATTTGAGAAGCGACAAGGACGGATTTTGAACTGTGTGATTAAGCAGTAACATAAATGTCAAAAGCGTTAAAGCTCCTGCCTGATGTGTGGTATCCAATGAAATAGGTACATAGAAAACAAGAGTTGAAATTCCCAAGGTGACCAGAAACCATACAAACCAATTATAGGACAGTATATCCGAAATATATATATATATATATATATATATATATATATATATATATATATATATATATATATATATATATATATATATATATATATATATATATATATATATATATATATATATGAAGTAGTGAAAAGAAGATGGAGCAGCCGGTTTGGCATTTGAGTATTCAATTCAGAAGGGTCCTAAAAATATTTAATACTCAAAGATAAATGATATACTAGATTGAATAAAATAGAAATAATAACCTGAAGAGATACCATGCCAAAGACACCTCCAATCACAGACTGGACTGCAGGATATATGTCTAGTTTCCTTGTTAACAGCCATAAGGCACACACTAAAATTAGAGATGCAGTAGCAAGGATTCGGTGATTGAGCTGTTAAAATAAACGCGTATTAAAAAAATATGTAATTAAAAACACAATTCTCAAAGAAATTAGCAGCCAAAAAACAAGTCAAGAAACAAAGATAATCTACTTTTACTTTTGCAGCAATAATATCCGTACAGTTGATGTATTCTCAAAGAAATTACAAATTTGGGGTTTCGTTTTAAGGATGTCTTCTAGGATTCATGTATCACCCACCCATCTTTGGAAAAGCATTAAATGCATTCCTCGGGTAATCAACATGTAAACAAAATGATTATCTTTTATTCCCCGACAACTCAATTATCATTTAAAGTACCAATAAACTGGACATCAAAATTGTTTCACAAGCTAACATACAACATCATTTCCTGCCACAAATGTATCAGAGACGGAAGTAAGACCAACGGAGGGAACTCAGTCGTAAATTTCCAACCATGTAAGACTTGATCTAGTAAGCCTAGTTAAACACCAAATATCACCCATACACCCATGCGGTAGAGATTGGAAAATTCTTGCACTTAAGTCCTCTGCATCAACATGAGCCGCCTGCATATTAGCTACAATTTTTGCAATGAATTTGCTACATATTAGCTACAATTTTAGCTACCAATTAACTACGAAATTTTATAGGTTCAAGTACGGTGTTGACTTTGGCCACATGTAGCATGACACGTCAACTTCTTGCTACGTTGGCATTGTCACATGCCATGTCAGCTTCTGCTAATAAACGTTGACACGAGGGACCAAAACTATGGACAGGAAATATTAGGAGGACCGTTCTTTGAAGAAAAATTTTTTAGAGATTAAAAACGAAATTTGAGATATTTACTTAACCCTAAATTAAATGTTGTGGTGTGATTAAGTTAGCTGATCAATTACTTCCAATACCGAATCACTAGTATCTAATCCCTTAAAAATCTAAACCTTCAAATATGTGAAAAACAATTAAAAAATTCAGAACTTTTGACAATTCTAAAATCGAAACTCATCACTCCAAATCACATTATTTTTTTTGATGTGCGTGTGTGTGGTCTAGCGATGAAAACTTGGGTCTTGAGTGTGTGTTCTTCTCAAGGTCTAAGGTAGGGATGGCAACGGGTCGGGTCAAGTGCGAATTTCACACTACCCAAACTCGCACCCAAAATCGGCACCCGAACCCAAACCCAAATGTTGTTCGGGTGACAAAATAACATTCACGCCCACTCCTGTTGAGTTCGGGTTTTTTCACCCAAACCCGAACCGCAACAAAATACATTTTTCTACAATTTTCCTACAACTTTCCAATATATATATATATATATATATATATATATATATATATATATATATATATATATATATATATATATATATATATATATATATAAATACATATTTAAAAGCGGGTGTGATTTCGAATTTTGGGTATATATATATATATATATATATATATATATATATATATATATATATATATATATATATATATATATATATATATATATATATATATATATATATATATATATATATATATAAGCGAGTGTGATTTCGAATTTCAGGTGCGGGTTTCACATTATCCAAACCTGCACCCGAACTCAAATCTAATTAACTCGGATTTTCACCCGTTGACTCCAATTCGGGTGCGGGTTTTCACCCCTTAACTCGAATTCGAGTACGGATGGATCTGGGAGTTCTAGTCTCAGGTTCAAATCGACTAAGCACAAATTTATATTAAAAAAAATCATTATTTTCTCTGCTTCCTCATCGACCGTGGCTCCCATCTCAAAACTCATTTATTTCCTTTTTGTAAATTACATTTAATTTTCTCTCCAAATTTTTGCAAGAGACAATCTGTTCTTCATCAAAGTCACTTATCTGAACAACAATATCAAAGAGAGGTTCCTAATCCCAACTATGAAGGGCCCTTAAACAAGCAAGGACAACAACAACTAGTTTTCATCCAGAAACTAAAAATTGTTGAGGCTAATATTGGTCGATTTCAAATTATTTAGGTTAGACCCGTATTTGTGATTTAAGGGGATTAGAATGCAAAAGAGGAATAAGGTTCAAAGATTCATGAAAAAAGGTAGAGGATAAGGGTTCCAAGTATGAAAAACGACTGAGTAAGAAGGGAAGAGAGGAAGAACATTTGGAATTTGGATATCCAATATTAAATTCATATTATATTATGGTTACTGTTTTTTATTTAAAATGGATCAAATTGGACTATTTGGATATTAATTTGATTAATGGTTATTGGTTTGTTGACAATGAGTGCTGAAATGGTTTGTATCGCGGCCACCTCTTCCACAACCATGCAAGGATGAAGTACCATAACCATTACAATTAGAACCAATTTGCATAGCCAAAATAGATCTCTCTAGGATCAAGGAGAATGGGAATTTAAAGTGGCGCTCTTGACCTATGAAAACTTTCTATCAAGACTAGGAAGTGGTGCAACCAACATGATTTGGAGAGCACACATGATTGTATTGCTCGTTCAATCCTTTCAAAAAAATATAGAATATATCACTGTCTTCCTCTTTATATTTGCGAAATATCGTTGTAGCACCATGGGTGCAAGAAATGGCTCAAGAATTCTCAATTGCTTTTCACATTATTGCCAACGGGGTAAAATAGGTTAGAACTTCAAAAACTCCTTACTAAAATTTTGTTACATTGTCATAAACACAAAAAATATTGAAGCCATGATGGAATCATAATATTACATTTGATTCCCGATGTCTTTGGTTGTGAGTTCCATCATCAAACTTGGATTGTAGTGCAACCAAAATGTGAAAAAATTTCCCAAGAAAAGAAGTAACAAGCATCATGGAGAAGTTTTCAATGGGTTGAAGATAATAGGGACTCAAATCATATGTTGCAAAATCAGAGAAGATATTGGATTTGTCGACCATGGTGAAGTGGCAAACACAATGGATAAGAGAAATCAAGAAAGAAAAGAATAAATGAAACCACGATTAATGCTCTAAATGATGGAATTTGCTGAGAAATCAGATGTAAACCCCGATTGCATGAAGTGTTGGGCTTTGTTGGATAAAGAAAGTTATTGAAGAAAAAAATTAAGAAATTAACCAGACTATGATATATGATATTAACAAGAGAATAAATCATAAACTGAATGAACCTCGTACAAGTTTAATTAACATCTTGTCTATCAATAGACCATGGGTTGTCTTTTCTATATGTCTTCTTGAGGAAAAAAACAGTAAAAAAAGAGGAGTGAGATTAACAAATATTATTACAAAGAATGGAAATAAGAAAAAAAATCAAAGAAAATGAAAGGAAAAAAGAAGAGAAACAAAGGAAGAAAAATGAGGGAAAGAGATGTAGCCGGGAAAAATGAAGAACAAGATGAAGAAACCAGCTGTGATAAGGAAAAAGTTTTGAAAGGCAAGAGCAAAGGGTCAAACTGCTAGGGTTAAACAGTTTGAAAAATAAGCCTTAAATTTAACGGAAAACAATTTGAAAAATAACACTTATATTTGGGAAAACCACAAATTTCACGCCATCTATGGTAAGCCAGTGAAAGTGAGCCAGCTTAAAAAAAAGGCAAAGAAAAACAGTATCAAAACACCAAACTTAATCTCTAGTCTACTATAGACCTTTTCAAAGGACAAGAGTTCCACAAATACTAGCAGAACATTCTACCAAGTTACCTCTGAAGTTACAGGAAAACTTCAGATGTATATATCAATCCTGCTACGCTTGGGACCACAAGCCAGGATCTTCACAATGATGACATCACATGGCCAAGAGAGGCAGGGACATTCTAATGCAAATACAGTTTTTAGGTATTTGCTGGTCATGCAACATCGCATCAATCGACTTCGGCATCGTTTAAGCAAATCAAAATCACTTACCACACCCAAAACCGGTAACCAAACAAAGAATTTCAAGTTCCAAATTCAAGTCATAATAATAAATATCAGCAATCAAACAATCCTTCAACCCAAGGAAGGAGATCCAAAAACTGAAAATACCTAGTCTATTAAATAAAACAACTCAATCTGAAATTCAGATAAAAGCAAGTGCCGGAAAGATAAATAGTCATTCACCAAGGAAGTAAATCCCAGCATCATAAATAACTTAAGAAACAAGGCTGTCATTAAGTGACAATGAAGACAGCTGATCAGCAGCGCCTCCAGCCTGCTGCTGTGCAACATTCCTAAGGACGTCCATTGCCTCTGCCACCTTGGCCTTCAGGGCTTCTGGTGACTCAAGCAAGTGCAAAACTTCAGTCTGGTCCATCTCCAGAAGCATGCCAGTAACTTTGGCAGCATTGTCAGGCTCCAACTGTTCCACAAGTGGGTAAAGATTCTCACCCAGCATCTGCAAATATACAACCAACAAACAGTGATTAGTTAAGGATGGTAAAATGTGTAATAAAATAGATCAGGATACTAGGATCAATTATGTGAGAATAGGTCAATAGGCCAATAGGTTCAATTATGTGAGTAGGTGTGTGTATCTTTATAGAATAAGGATGAAAGAATTGTCATCGGATAATTTTTATTTTCATTCAACAAGGGAGATACTAGGATTCCTAATTTCCAGTGGTTGGGTGTTTCACGGTTTCTGTATTGCTGCAGCAGTTAACAATATTAGGTACAGTTTCTGTTTTAATGTTAACTTTTGTAACCGTCCCTTCAGAAGTTATTTATTACCAATTGCAGATTCTGTTTTAATGATTTATTATTGTAACTGTCGCTTGGGAAGTTAATCCCAAATGTAACTTCTATTATCCATCAATATCAGGCATATTCCATACATGCTGCAGTAGAAATTTAGATATCTAATAAAAGCATACCGTCCTCTGCTGCTCTGGAGATGCATTAGCCAGATGAGAAGCCAAAGCACCAATGGGAATTTGCTGTGAAAGTGATGCATCACGAAGGGGCATCCCACCCACATCATAAGGAACAGAATACATGCCTCCGGCAACTCCAGGCATGGGACCATCAGGCATGCCCCTACCAGAAGGATAACGATACATACGCCCCCTAGGAAGCATCTGTCACAATCCCAAATCCAACAGGTTAGTGATCAAAAAAGGAAAGATGACCACAAAATTACAAACACTAGATGGAATTCCACTAACCTGCTGTGGCATAAGAGGAACTGGCTGCTGGGACTGCTGGACTGCACCTCCACGTCTTCCACCAGGACGCTGCCCTTGCTGTCCCTGCTGAACCATTGGGACAAAGAAATTTGGCACAGGACCCCCGCCAGGCCTCATTCCAGGCACAAGTTGTTGTTGATACCCAAATCCAGGCTGAGAAAATTTCCAATGAACATAAATATAAAGAAATTACGCCATAACTTAAGGACAAATCATAGGGACAACATTTGTTGGGAGCACTGCTAGCTTAAAAGGTAAACTGGTTTACCTGGGAAGGAATGATGGCAGGAGGGCCTTGACCATAAAATATTTGTTGACCCATACCTGGACCACCAGGGGGATACATAGGCATACGGGGAGCAACAGATGGGGGCATCGCAACAGGACGCATTTGAGCAAATTGTGCCTGCATGAACAATTGAGCACAAAAAATGAACATTAATATGGTCGCATCAACTCAATAACCAAGCATAATTTTAATCTATCAGATGTTTAAAAAGGCACAGCATCATCAACTCTCTCAGTTTCCCAATGAGTGCCCAATATCAGAAATCAAGTATGAGAGTAATTTAAATTACCAACAAAATGACAGTATTAAATCATAAACAAATATGATTTAAATTACCAATAAAATGGCAGTATTAAATCATAAACAAATATAACCATATTATATACAACAGACAAGACAATTAAGAAGCTAAACAATAACAATCTATAAGTGTGCCTAATTTTAAGGCCTTGATTATCCTAAAATGGTTGAATATGAACAAAAATATACAAAAGAGTTAATGCATGGGTTTCATAATAGTTGCCAGGATGGATTAAGAGCACAAAATAAACCAGCTCAAACTGATTTACTACCACAAGCACAAAATCATCAAAAAATATGCTGATTTGAACAAACTCCCGTGTTTGCACCAATTATATTATCTAGTTTTTTGATCAAATACCTAGCCAACTAAAACGTTTCCATTTGCACCCACAGGTGATATTTGCTTTTTCTAGTATGGGAAGGTAATAAATAATTGCGCCTACACATACCTGCAGCCTAGCTCTTCTATCTTCCTTCCGCTGGGCCAGAGTCACATACAGAGGCTTGCTTACCACCATTTTGCCATTCATCTCCAACAGCTAGCAAAAAAAATTAGCACAACAAAACAAAAAATTAGTTCAAGCCGAAAAATGTACCTGTTTAATCAACCAAGAATATGCCATATGACTTACTGCTCTAGATGCCTCCTCAGGAGTAGAGAATGCAACAAACCCAGATCCTCGACTTATGCCATTGGGGTCTCTCATTACCTTTCAAGTGAAATGAAAGCAACCTATAGATTATGAACCAGGTGGATATTTAGTGAGAAACCAATCATAGCAATTAAACATACCTTGCAAGAGGTAATTGTGCCATAAGAGGAGAACAGCTCCTTAAGTTTGTCATCAACAATGCTGTCGTCCAAATTTTTGACATACAAGTTTGCCCCTTGATACTTATCAGCAGCTTCCTTCATGCTCTGCTCAAATTTTTGCTTCAGTTCATGCTCCCTTTCAGATTTCTTTTGAGCTTTTCCAACATACCATTCCTTATCATCAATTTTCTTCCCATTAAGAGCATCAACAGCCCTAGCAGCATCATCGGTACTCTCAAAGTTTACAAATCCAAAACACTTTGATTTCCCATCCCCATCCCTCATTACTACAGCACTAGTAATTGTTCCAAATTCTCCAAAAATCTGCTTCAACTCATCATCGGTGGTTGTTTCAGATAGATTCTTAACAAAAACATTGTTGAATTTTGCCCTGTCAGTTGTAGTCTCCCTCTCTTGCTTGCGAAGGAAGGGTCCCACATAAACTTGCTTATCATTCAACAGCATACCATTAAGCTTTTCAATAGCTTTTTGAGCAGCCTCCTCACTATCAAATTGAACAAAGCCGTAGCCTTTTGATTGGCCAGATCCATCCACAGCTACCTTGCAAGAAAGGATACTCCCAAATGTAGAAAAGGTATCATGCAATGCCTTATGGTCAATTGCCTTGTCCAAATTCTGCAATAATCATTAAATTAGAAAGATCCAAAATAGTTCAAGCAGGTCAATCTAGGATATGCAATCGAGAAGCTAAGCGTGATTTTTTCCATTATCAAACAGGGATGGAAAAACCAAGATAGTTATACCTTAATAAAAATATTTCCTTGACCACTTTTGCGGATACTGGGATCACGGTGTGAATACATAATACGAATGGGCCTGTTGTTCAGAGGAGTGAAGTTCAGAACATCCAATGCTCTGGCAGCTGTATACAGACAGCAAATATATCATGAACATCAGAGATATAAATGCATGGTTACCACAACAGCAACAAAATAAAAGATTGTATTACTCAAGAGTATAAAACATGAAGATCTGTACAAGAAGAATAAGTCAATGGTAAGTGAAAATCACATCATACAAATCTTCGTGCTGATAAACTCATCTTACTGATAACAAATAGAGTCCTCAACTAACAAACTCTCAAAAGGAGATTGACAAATGTTCTGGAATAGAGGTCGTGATAAAGAATTAAGTTAAAGTGGCCACAAGAGAGCAATATAGATAATAAACAGAAACATGGAATTTTTATATTCATCACTAATTAGAAGTATGGAAACCATCCCTATGTATAGCTTTTAACTAAACAGAGGTCATGCACAAAATATATGCAGGTCTTTGACTGGTATGCAAAATTTGCAAGAACTGCTCTATATGAATCTAGCTCCAAATTATTCTTATTTGCGTAACAGTCACTGCCTAAATTCAGTTAACATAGAGGTAACCAGCATTGATTATCGTGTTTGAAGTAGAGTTATAGCAGGATTTGTACTGTAGTATTCCATTAACAATTACTGTTCACACTACTTAGTAAGTAACCTTTTGACACGAAAAATCAAAGGTTATATCAGTCACCAAGTAGCGTAAGCATCTGCTAGATAACATGTTAAATTGGTGGAAAAAAGGGGAAAATTATGTATACAAGTAAAAGTCAAAAATTTCCCAGACACAAATTAGTTTCTCATATGTAAAGCTCATTGCCCCCAAAGAGAATAGCACCCATACATTAGCAATTATTGCACAGCAACAGACATCATCAACAATTATGAGCAATAAATCTTATATTGTTGCAGTATATAACATCCATAATCCCAAACTAACTTGCTTAACCATAAAAACACTCTTCTTCTATAATTGAAATATAGGTATAACATATCGATTAAGATAACAAATGTTACCATAAATTATTATTACAAAGAAAAAACCAATGAATTCTCCTTACATCTATTTTTTATTCTTCAATTGATCCTATACTTTTGGTTTCACCAGACAAAGCAGTATACAAAATCAAACCACTAGTACTAACCACACCAGAGAATTGACAAGAATACATATACCAGTATTAATTACATAATCAGTGTACTTGATTCCCATATTACATATACCAGTACTAATTACATAATCAGTGTACTTGATTCCCATATTACCCTACTACGAAAAATAAAAATTGATTAACAAAATTAAGTCTTTCTACGAACCCAATTCTTAATCATGCAAATCAAAAGCTTAAACATTTCCAATGAACACAGCAATCAATCAATAAGAGAAAACGAAAACCAAATTAACTAACCATCTTGAGGGTTACTGTAGTTAACATAACCATAACCAAGCGACCTCCTAGTGGTCAAATCCCTGCAAACCCTAACAGACACAACCTGACCCAATTGATTAAAAAGGTCATAAAGCTGAGAATCCGTAACATTGACATCAAGATCTCCAACGTAAAGCGAAGTCGTCACAAACTGATTCCCACCAGCCGCAGCCGCAGCCGCCGCCGCCGCGGCACCACCGTTAGGACCCGTCATCGCATTCTGAGGCTGAACCTGAACCTGAGCCATCTCAATTTCTCAACAAAAAAAACGATTTTTTTTCCAAAAAATTCCCTAATTTTTTTCTTTTTTTTTTCTCTTCCCCCTCCTCTGTTATTGATAACAATAAAACCTAGGAAGAACAGAAAAAACCGACGGAACAATAAATAATAATTTTTTAATTTTTGATTTGGGGAAAACGTAAACGAAAACGAGGAGAGGGAAGGGAATGGAGAGATACGATAAAAAGGTACAAAATAAAATAAAAATAAATAAAAATCGAGAAATTGAAGACGACGACGACGGAAGAGGGAGCAGAGCAAGAGCACTGCGGTGAGGAGAGAAGTGAAAATAGAAAAGCGAGAGAGTATAAAAGGGACGGCGAGTTAGGGTAAAGGTAAACCCTAGCACAATCCAACGAGGAGATCTGGGCCGTTGAATGGGAAAGGGTGTGGGGTCAGGATGGATATGGTAGATAAGGATTGGGAAATTTTGGGAAGGAGGAGAAAGGTAAAGGTTGATGAGAGAGTGAAAATGATGAAGTAGTGTGTAAGTAATAACCGGTAAAAATAATCAAGAGATGACAGTTAAAGTACAGCTGTGTGTTTTGTTTACAGTGTTTTATTTTTGTTTTAAATTGTTACATACTATTTATTTTTATCTTTATTTTTAACTTGTTGAAGTAAATAAGGATAAAATTATATAAAATTATTGAAACAATTAATGTGACCAAAAAAAGCTAATAAAAATATAATTAAAAAAAATGGCACAGTCAACTAAGGGATAAGATGGTTAAGACAATTGTTTTGGATTTCCAAAAAATATATTATAACTTATTTAATAAAATACTATTTTAAATTAAATTTAATAAAATATTATCCAAAATCAATATTATTTCAACAAATATTAAAGCACATGAAATCATATATTATGAATGTAGGAATAATATAAAAAATTGTACATATCCATCCAATCAAATGAAATTAAGATATCATTTTATAGATTGACTTTCACTTCACAAATATTTACTTTAAGTGATTTGATAGGTGTATATAACTCTCTTATAAATATAGAGTTTTATTAATTAAATTCAATGATCTTTTTGTATATAACTCTATTATAAATATCAACATTTTGTAAAGATGAGTTAAAACCTCGTGCATCTGGAAAACGTCCCCGTCGCCGAAAGATAAACTTTTACCCACCATTCATTTTCTCCCAAATCCAAGGTTTTTTTGTCACGATGTAACTTCAGAAGGTGGTGGTGTGAAGTCATTCATGGTCGTACCACATCTATCTCCAACAGGGACAGTAGAGTCGTCGACGTTGTAGCCGTCATGGCTATTTTACTCAGATTCCAGTTCGAAACTTCTTATGGGTGCTCTTCTTTCACCCTGTTCGGTTTGGTTGTGATGTTCTTTCGTTTCGTCCGAAACCTGTTTGGGTATGTCCCTCAGCTCGACCGCGGCAGCGTCACTCTGTCGGTCAGCTCTAGTTGTTGGGTTTGGTTTCAAAACATCCGTGAGGATCGTCTTATTCCAGTTTCGACGGTGAATGGTAGTTTCAGTGGATGGCGCTGATTCATTTTTGTTGTTGTTCAGTTGTGCTATTGTTTGTTGTTTGGTGGATCGCTTTTCCATTTTGATTCCTTGGTTTTGCTTCAGATTTTTTTAGATATGCAGGATTCAAAGTTTTGGATTCGCGCCTGCTACAATGGAGTTTTGGTTCGACTAAATCAGCTTCAATGAATTTTGAATGATTTTGGCTAGAAATGGCCATATGCTCGTTGTTTATGTTATTGCGAGTTGTGGATTCGGGAAGTTGTTACCGTGTTGATGGTCAATTTCATTTGTCGTTCCTCGATAGATGAGTTCGCTTGTTTATGGTTTTATGGTGCTTAAAGACGTGTACACACATTTCTTTTGCAAGTACTAGTTTCGTTCCCCCCGCTAGGTTCACTGGTTTGTGTTTCGTATGTATCGTCAGTATATGGTTACATTACACTTTTATGCAATCTATTTTACCACTTTTATGGTTGATTGGTCAGGTTTATGCCTCCTCATCTTTCTTTCTGTACTTCTTTTGTTTTAATATAATTTTCTTTGCTTAAAAAAAATATGATCAAGAAAGAAAAGGTAAGCGTCAGTACATAAAACAATTTGAAGGACCTTGATGAAGTAGAAGAAATCAACACATAAACAAAAACCCTAGGTGCAAAAGTCGGACCACGAACTAAACTCAAAGGCGGTATTAAAGCAACACAAGACAAAGAGACGACGAAGCTATGGGTAGATGTTATAAGTGGAACCCGGTATCTAGCAAATGGGATGGCAATCGAGTTTGTAGGGCGCGCCAAATATGGTTGACGGAGAAATCAAAATTGAGATTGACGAGGAGGACATCAAAGCGAAGGTAAAATATTGTGAATCAACTTTGATTATGTATGTCTTTGGTGGAAATCTAAGTATGAACGCAATTAAACAATACATGGAGAAGTTTTGGAATTTTGTGCAACTACCTGACATGTTCTACAGCGAAAAATAAATAAGTTATGCTTATGAAGGGACCTTTCACGATCCACAACGTGTCGATGTTACTTAGAGAGTGAAAGCCAACTTTTAATTTGATAAGAGACATGCTAAGGATGATTCTGATATGGGTAAAATTGCCATAACTCCCTCTACATCTATGGGGAGCGAGGAGTTTTGAGCAAAATCTAGAGCGCTTTAGGAAAACCGATGGTCACTAATGAATGGCAAACAAACTAAGGGTTTCTTATGCAAGAATATTAGTTGAAATGGACATAACACAAGAGCTAGCTAGGGAGATAACCATTAAAAATAACTAGGGCCAAAGAATGAAACATCAGGTAGAATACGATTAGAAGTCGTTGTATTGTGAGAGATGTCAAAAGGTAGGTCACCAATGCCAACCAACTTCAAAAAAGAATAGTGTGAGACTATGGTAACCACAGATAATGCAAATTGAAAAGGAGAAGAAGGCAAGCTCAGACACTTATACACTAGTTGAAGAAGGACAAGACAATTGAACAATGGTTCACAAGAATGGTAGAAATAAAGGGACGGACTCAATACAAGAAAACTGAACTATGCAGGTAATTTGTCAAAATGGTTTTGAGCCACTAAGAATGTTGAATGAGCCCTTAGTGATTCGAGACAAGGATCCATGATCATTTGTTGGAATGTAAGGGGGTTAGTAAAGCACGTAAGATTATAGAGATTAGCTTTCGTCTCGTAAGTCTTAGACCTAATATTATTTTATTAATTAAAACTAGGATGAAAAATGCTAAAGCCAAGTCAGTTAGAGAAAAAATGAATCTTGGGGGAATGTATTTGGGTAACTACAATAAACATGATAATGGTCATGTATGGATGGAGTAGGATGCTAGCAAAATAGAGACGTGACATGTGAAGAGCACTAACCACATTATTCACCATGGTGTGTATGATTTGGTAATTTCTTGAACTGGTTCACTGCCATATATGCCCTCAACTAGTTAAAACATAGAAGGAAGTTGTGGAAGGTTTGCATCATCAACAAAAAGGGCCTTGGTGCATAATAGGTGATTTTAACAATGTTATGAAAACAAATGATACAATTTGGGGTAAAAATCTAACTGAAGCTGAGTATATTGACTTGATAAGCATGATGGAGAACCAGGGTTATATGAAATAAATAATGAGGGGGACTACTACACATGATCCAATAAGCAGGTTGTAGGGACCATCAACTTTAGAATTGACTGAGTCTTATGGGATGTTGAATGGTTTTAAGGGAATCTTAACACCACTCTAACTATCATGATACCTAGTGTTTCAGATCATGTAATGCTTTGCTTGACAATAAAGGAGAAATACATACAAAAAAAACTCCAAGTTCAAATATATGAATAGTGTAACAGCTGTGGAGGGATTTACAAAAGCAGTAGCAAAGAGTTAGAGGTAACCCTATGTATGTACTTTGGAAGAAGTTATACATGTTATAACCTATACCAAAAAAACTGAGCAAACCTTTATTAGGGCTGAAAGTAGAGGTGGAAAAGGATAGAGGTGAGCTAGCAGATGCATAGGAAAATCTCATCAAATATAGAATGAATATTCTAAATATTGAAAAGGTTAGAGAGTGTATAGCTAATTTAATCAAGTGGAATGTCTTGAGGAGAAAGTGTTGATACAAATGGCCAAGATCAACTGGCTAAGATTGGATGCAAATAGTTCATATTTCCATGCATCTCTTAAAGCATAGTAGATGTATGATAGTAAGAAAATGATCTACAAGGAGGAGGACACTTTTTTACAAACTCATGAGCAGATTGAGAGAGAGATAATAGAGGTTTATGGAAACCTCATGGAAAAAACATACACAAATCCAAAGGGCATATACATTAGTGCCATGAGAGAGGGGGCTCAACTCAATAATGAATAGAGAGAGAATCTGATAGCTCCTATAGCAGGAAAAGAAATAGTTGAAGCTTTGAAGGGAACAGGAAAATTAAAAGGCACCAGGGAGAGATGGTTATGGTGCAAAATTCTTCAAAGCATATTGGAACATTGTGAAATATGTTGTAATAGTTGCAGTAAAGGACTTTTTGATAACGAGAGGATGCACATGGCAGTCAACAACATTATGGTAACTGTTATTCCTAAAAGACCTGAGGCAAAAGCTATCAAAGATTACCTGCCTATATCATGTTATACTACCATATATAAAATTATATAAAAGATTCTCACTATCGGGATGGGGAAAGTTATTGGAAGTATTATATACGTCCTCTCTCTCTCTCTCTCTCTCTCTCTCTCTATATATATATATATATATATATATATATATATATATATATATATATATATATATATATATATATATATATATATATATATATATATATATATATATATATATATATATATATATATATATATATATATATATATATATATATGAGAGATATATTTACTCCAAGGGTGAGTGTAGAAGACTTACTCCAAATCTGAACCATTGATTTTCATTAATCTAATATATATATATATATATATATATATATATGGGACGACTCAAGTGAGAACACTTGGTTATTATGAGAAATGAGAACAATGAATCACGACCATTAAATTTTGATTTTGTTGATTTTAATGGACTGGATTGGTTTCTCTTTCAATGTTGATTTAAAATAAATATTAAGATCATAGAAAGAGAAACCAATCGAGTCCATTAAAATCAACAAAATCAAAATTTAATGGTCATGATTCATTATTCTCATTTTTCATAATAATCAAGTGTTCTCACTTGAGTCGTCCCCATATATATATATATATATATATATATATATATATATATATATATATATATATATATATATATATATATATATATATATATATATATATATATATATATATATATATATATATATATATATATATATATATATATATATATATATATATATATATATATATATATATATGTGTGTGTGTGTGTGTGTGTTTTTTTTTTTTTTTAAATTTATTAATTAAATTAAATGTTCTTTTTGCACTTAAATTAAAAATTCTTATTGAACATTTTTTATAATTACAAATTTATTTGATACTTTAGGCCCTTTTGTTTCAGTTTTTTTTTTTAAATTGATTTTTATAGTTTAATATATTTTTGTTGAAATTGTTTTTTTTTATTAAAAACTTTATGAAAATCAATTTAAATAGTTATTCTTAAAATGTTATTTTAGGTTTTTTTTTTTGCTATAATTTTTTTAAAATATCAATTTTTTTAAAAATCGCATAAATTTGAAGTTTTTTTTAATCAAAAGGAAATTGAATTAATTCAAAACACAGTCATTACATAGCGATCAAAATGATCCAACTCAGAAATTCCAAAAAGACAAAATTTGAAGTTACTTTAAATAGTTTTTCATAAAAATTATTTTTGAAATACATATTTTTTTTTTAAAAATTGTGAATGTATATTTATGTTATAAGATGTCAAAATTAATTTTTCAATTTTTAAAAAATTAATTATTTTTTTTTTAATATTTTAAAATTATTTTTTTTTGTAAAAGTCATTTTTTAAAACCAAAACATTCTGATTCCTTATCTAATAACTCCAATTGGATGCATAAAGAATCGAATTTTTTATATAGTTTCCCTATTCTTTATCTAATCAACTATTTTATTATATATAGAGTGAAGGTCAATTTTAGTCCCTCACAAAAATTGCAGAGGTCAAATTAATATCTAAGAAAAAATAAGTCTCTATTAAACCCCTTATAAAATTAAACCGAGACGTGTAAGTCTCTCTACTGATAATTTTTTTCAAATCAGTTTTTTTCTTAAAAATTAGTCCCTAAGAGAAAAAAGTCCGTATTTAATCCCTAACAAAATTTAACCGAGCCATGTTAGTCCCTCTTTTAATATTTTTTTCAAACGATTGTTTTCCTACTTTTAAACCGTGTCTGGACTTGACAAGATAGACTTGCTTTCGAAAATTGAGTAAGAGTTAGAGGTTAAGTTCCTTTGCACATGGTCTTCAAAGTCTGAGTTTCCAACAAAAGCTGAGTTACCTAGTTGTGAGACATTTGAATCTTATCATTCAAAATTTCAGTCATCAGATTCTGATTTTTCATAATTTGAGTCTCGAGCTTCTCTTCATATGTTCCAATCAGAGTCAGAGCCCGATAAATTCTTTGACTAATGATCCTGCACATAGGGATGACAACGGTCGGGTCGGGTCAGTGCGGGTTTCACACTACCCAAACCCGCACCCGAACCTAAACCCAAATATTGTTCGGTGGCAAAATAACACCTACGCCCACACCCGTTAGGTTTCGAGTTTTTCACCCAAGCCCGAACCAGTAACAAAATACACAAAATACATTTTTCCTACAACTTTCCACAATATTATATATATATATATATATATATATATATATATATATATATATATATATATATATATATATATATATATATATATATATATATATATATATATATATATATATATATATATATATATATATATATATATATATATATATATATATATATATATATATATATATATATATATATATATATATATATATAGGAGTCCATGACTTAGTTAAATTTTGTAGGAGATTAAATAGAGACTTTTTTTTTCTTAAGGACTAATTTGGACTCTCCATTTTTTGTGAGAGACTAAAATGAGTCTTCTCTGACAGTCAACTCACGGTTCAAAAGTAAGAAAAAACCGGTTTGAAAAAAATATTTGTAGAGAGACTAACATAGTTCGGTTAAATTTTGTAAGAGATTTAATAGGAACTTATTTTTTCTTAGGGGCTAATTTGACCTCTACATTTTTTGTGAATGACTAAAATGGACCTTCACTCTTATATAAACTATTTTATTACATAAATACGGATGTCAAATTTAAAATAATATGCAGAGTTCATCAATGCAATAAAACTTTATAGACAACAATTTAATTGATAAAAATATATATTCTATAGACGAGCACATTGTTTTGGTCTAGAAGTCAAACACAATTAAAGTATATAAAATCTTCACGATATTGTCAATGATACAATCTTAAATACATAAATATACATTTGACAACTAATATTTTAGACGTTTACAAATATGTAATTTGATACTAATTAAAATATTATCTATCAAAAATATATATTAGTATTTAATATTTATCACGAGTTTTATTTATGTCTATAAGCAAGAAAATAAAATATTTATTTGTAAATATATAATTAATTGATGTAACTGAATTATTTTTTTACATTTAAGTCTTTATAATTTTATTTTATTTCTTGTAAAATTGATTTATATTAAAATTAAAAAATGATATGTAAAACATTTATCTTTAATCTTTATATCACCAATACTATGAAAAATAAAATTTGTTAAGAAATTATCAGAAACAATATAATATATAATATAAGAGTAGAGATGAAAAAGAGAAATAAAAGAGAAAAATAATATTGTACTTGAAATCTACACTGATAATGAATACAATATTATTTTTTTCTTCTATTTCTCTTCTTCATCTCTACTCTTATATTATATTGTTTATGTTAATTTCATAACAAATTTTATTTTTTATAATAAAATAATTATTTAATATATAGTTTCCGAATAATTTATCAAATGTCCATAAATAATAGAAATATAATACAATTATATTGTTTATGAAGAACATATAAAGCATTCTTAAAAGATTGAAATATATTAAATTTCTTATATAGTTTCTGAAGAACATATAAAGCATCTCTGAAGGATAGCAAAACAAATTATTTATATAGTTTCTGAAGAACTTATTAAGCATTCTTGAAACATAGCAAAACAAATTATTTATATCGTTTCTGAAAAATTTAACAAATATCCTTAAAGGATAGTACTGAGTTTGTTATATAGTTCATGAAGAACTTATCAAGCATTCTTGAAGGACTTAAAAATAATAATTTATTATATAGCTCATAAAAATATTTATCAAGTATCCCAAAAGAATAGAAAAATAATAATTTATATAATTTTTGAAGAACTTATAAAGCATTCTCGGAGGATTGTATGAAAAATATTTATCTTTATAATTGTTTGAAGATCTATGACCTAGCTGTTGAAATATATATATATATATATATATATATATATATATATATATATATATATATATATATATATATATATATATATATATATATATATATATATATATATATATATATATATATATATATATATATATATATATATATATATATATATATATATATATATATATATATATATATATATATATATATATAGAGAGAGAGAGAGAGAGAGAGAGAGAACGATTTATTTTATGTATTATGCATTGTTTAAAGAATTATTATAAATAGTTTTTCTACCGGGTTTTTTCTAGTAAGGTTTTAACGAGGCATATTCTTTATGGACATCCAAGGAGAAATGTTATAAATAGTATGATTCACTCTCAAAATATGCCTAATATAATAAACCCTCTTCTTCTATTTCTCTGTTCTATTGTTTCATTTAGTTTCATAACAAACTTAAATATTTTATAAATTATAATAATTAATTATATTATAAACTAATTTTACGATGACTTAAACCAATGGGCAATGATCAAAAATAATATAATATTCATAAAAATAAAAATTAAAGGGGTCATATCTCATCATTTATTTAGACATTTTATGTTACTCACATGTTTTGTAAAAAAATAAAATTAAATCAATGTTTCACATATAGTTTAACGACACATTATTACTCAAATTTTACTTATCAACTCTATAATCTCTTTAAAATCTTTAAATAAAGACAAAAATAGAATAATGCTAAAAATATTATCATACCAGCCCAATTAAATTTTTTAAAAGAATTGTGATATCGGGGGTTTAATTTAGGGTAACTAAAAAACCATTTTGAACAAATTTTTTGAAAGGCTTTCATAAATTTTTTAAATTCAATTTATGTTGTTATTACGATAATATGGAAATACATTACAACAAATATTTATTTATTGTTTTATACAAAAATACTCTTTTTAAAAGTGGAAATTTATTTACTTTTTTCTCTACTCTCTGTCCTCCCGTTGTTTTAAAGTCATTTTCTCTTCTTGTCCAAACTCTTAAACAAGACATTGGTATTGCTAACATACCCCTCAAAAAGTTCTTTTATCTATGGTGTGTTAGAACAAGGGAAACACCATTTTCCCTAAATAAGTGTGAAGATACACCAAGTGCGGATATAAGAATATTTTGTGCCTTCCAATCATGAAACCACAATTTCTTATCATTATCATCCCATTGTGCTTCCGGTTTAAGTATGACACCATTATCATTGGTCATTATAATTTGATTAGGATCATTGATAATAGTGTTTCATACTCCCTTGTCAGCTGAGTTGAATTGTAAGATTTAAAAAATGATGACACTGAGAGAATAATCATAGCTACTCGTGAGTGTTGGTCGCGGTGAAAGAAAGTGGCGACAGTGAGACCACTGTGTATTTTTATACAATGGTACTTTGATGGATTGCCAATTGCATGAAACACACTTTCACCATTGTACTATCAAATGTATGCCAACAATTTCCTTACCACAACTATATTGCAATATCATCATATATTACTCTGAATGACATTTAATTAAGCTTTTTCCCTATCAAACTCACTGGTGCAACATGTTCCTTCATAGACGACTGCAGCTTTGTAAAGGCATGCTAATAAGCTAAGAAATATAGTTGTCTTAAACAACAAGTCATATGTAGCAAGATGTAGCAATGCAGTGGGAACTAGACACCCAAATATGATTAAACTATATTTTTTAAGGAAAAAATCTAATTATTTCGGTTAGATTAAATATAGAAACAATCATAACTCAACTAATTACATTATGGTATAGAAAAGAAAACTAAGATTTGTAATTATATATTTTCAAGTTACCAATTTCACATTTTAACACTTATAAGGGACTACTTTCTAAATAATCATAACTATTAAAATTTATGTAACATATTATTGTAAACATGTTTAAAGAAATGCTGAATAATTCAATGATGTTGCAGGTTGCTCACATGATTTGAAGGAGATGCTAGAATCATGTTAGGAAGTAATACTTGATTGTGAGATTTGATTTCTTTTTTTTTTCTTCCATTTTGACTAAATTTAAATAAGTTGCACAACTCACTTTGATTGGTAATATAGCTAGAGGATAATGCATAGTTGTATTGTTTATAACATTCTATTATAATATTTGCATGGTGGAATTTAATGTTTTGCTGCCTTGCTATGAAGAATTATAGAAGAGTAATTATTCTATCTTTAAGTGTGTTGAATTATCTTTAAAGCTTATATGATGTTGCAGAGGGTACAATAAAAAAACCATGACAGTGTAACTAATCACTGAAGAATATGTTTGTGTTGGACATTTAGCAAACTAAAGAATAATTAAATATGCTTCGATTTGTGTTGCACATTCATCTACAGTCTCTGTTTTCTTTGGAGATTTATTTTTCTTCTTTTTTTTAGGAAGATTACATATCCTTCATTAGATGAACCTGTAATTTGTATCATTAAACCCATTTCAATTGGTTCTCACTTACATAGTTAGAAGCTAATGATGCAAAGGTTAAGGAATTTATATTGGATTTAATAAAGTATATTTTGTGTCTAACCTATAAAATTATATTATATAACAGATGTAGATGTTTAGATTGGAAACAAAAAAGGATACTGATCTGAACTTGATCAAAAGGATCTTTAGTGGCATGCAACACTCAAAGTGTGGTCGGTCCAAAAGAGAAGGGGGTGTACCTACAAGACACTCCGATGTCAAAGTGAGGTTCAGAGTAGGGGTGTTCATGGTTTATAAACTGCACTGAACTGAACCAAATTAATGGTTCAGCTCAGTTTCTAAAAACCATTTTAAAAAAAAACCAGTTAACTGTTAAAACAATTTCAATTCAGTTTAAATTAGTTCAGAACCAGTTTGTATTTATAAACTAGTTTAAAACCAATTTGTAGTTAAAAACTATTTTTATTTTATAAATTGTTTCAAATATATATATATATATATATATATATATATATATATATATATATATATATATATATATATATATATATATATATATATATATATATATATATATTAATGTGAGTAGAAATTGTTTTACATAAAATTTATACATAAGTAACAAAACTGATTTTGAGAACCATAATAGAAATCTAGTGGAATGGTGCTTTCAACTGTAGTATATAAATTTTATGTAAAACAATTTCTACTGACATTAATATTTTTTTTAATTTTATTTACCACGTAATATCAATTATAACTTGCAAGCTGAAATTCAATTACAATTTTCGTTGGTTCGTGAAATGAATTTTTTCCGATTTTGCAAGCAATACATAATGTATGTGCAATAGTTTATATGTTGATAGATACTTTAGGATAAATTTCTTCTGGCTAGGGCTGGCAATGAACCAAACTAACTCGAAAATAGTTTGAAACTCGATTCGAAAATTAAATCGTTGAACTAGGTCTATGAACCAAATGAGCTGAGTATGAGCTAAAAACTAAGTTCGTTAACTAAATGAGCTGAACTTGAACTATACATAGTTCGACTCGTTAGATTCATGAGTCAACTCGATTATATATGAGATAGATTATATTGTCTTTAAGAGTAGGTTTGAAGATTTGCTCTAAATCTTAATAACATATTTTATTTTAATATAACGGTTATAATTGATAATTTATATTCTCAAGTGAGAAAAATATTTCTACAAATAATTATACAAATACAATTAACATCGTATAAACTCCAATCTTAAACTTTTATTTTATTTCTATATTTTTTATTTAAAAAATATTAATTTAAAATGTCAAATATATATATATATATATATATATATATAAAAGTAGACTTTAAAAAATTATTTTTAAGTCTGTCAAATAGCGAGTTGAATTAACAAGAATAATCTAACGAGTTGAACCGAGATGTTCGTGAACTTCTAACAAGTCGAGTTTGATTTGAAAAAAAGTTCGTGATAAACTCGAACTCGAACTCAAACTCGACCAATTCTTAATGGGTCGAGTTTGAGCTAGAAAAAAAGTTCGTCTTAAACTCAAACTCGAACTCGGCCAATTGTTAACGAGTCAAACTGAGTTGAGGCGAGTTCGACTCGACTCGACTCATTTCCAGCCCTAGTTCTGGCTATGAATCTAATTTTTCAATCGTAGCACGCTTTCTTCTTAACTTCTCCTCGTTAGTGTGTTAGATTTCTATATGAATATTCAATATAAACATTTTTTTTTTATTCTTGAGTCTAATTATCGTTAATTCAACTAAATAATTGATTATAACTATATAATTTTAAATGTAATATAAATTAATTATTTATATTTATTTTGGTATCACATTTGTGGTATTTTACTATATTGGTGTACAAGGAATTGAAATATTATAGCATTATTTTATTTTCAGAAAGAAAAAAAAACAATTTTTTTTTTATATTTTTAGAGAAAGCAATTAACTACTTTCGAAATAAAAAAACTCGAAAAAATTTTACTATTTTTTATTTTTATAAAAAAAAAATTAACTTAATTTTTTTAATTAAAAAATACTTTTTGATGTTATTAAAAAGAATTAGTTAAACGGTTTAAACTGGATTTTAACTTAAATTTGGTTAACTAGATTGTTTGTAATATATGGTTCAGTTCATTAACCATTTAAATGGTTCAAGTTTTTTGTGGTTCAATACAATTCAGATTAGGAATATGGTTCAATTAACCATATTTTTGAACACCCCTAGTTCAGAATGAGGAGCAAGTACAAAGTGGAAAATGAGTTGAATACCTGAGCCTGTAATGAAAGAGGATATTTATAGTGCCCCCAGCACTGGGCCAATGTCTTATATTTTAGGCTGGATTCTCAGGCCCAAAATAAAAGACTTTCAGGATTCTACATGGGTAGGACAAGATCATCACGTAATCTTCGTCTTGGGTCAACTGCCCGTGAACCTCGAAAGGTGGAGGACCGGTTCTTTCGGAAGGCAGTTTGCCACGTGCCCTTGAATGGACATGTGGGTAAGAAGCTTCCCAATGGCTACAACCATTTGAATCGTTAGGCCTTCATTGCAATAACGCTGGACTAGGCCTTGCTCGACGGTGGACCAGCCACATGCCTAATCCAGAACAAATACATTAGATATATGTCTAATGTTTAAATATGTGCATGATAATTACTTCTATAACTCTATAGATACATTTCAAAAGCACTTGCGGATGGATATAAAATACTAGCTGTAGGTCAAAGAATTTCTTATAGTGTTTTTAAAAATGGAAATTTATTAGATACATACTTTCCAAAGGAGAAGGCTATATGAGCACTTACCATAATATAATAATAAATACATTTAAAATTTAAAGTTTATATTTAGAAATAAATGTGTATTAAAAGAGTTTTATTATTAATACAAAGTTTTATTCGAAATATCAAAATGTATAATCATATTTAATTAATATGATTATTTTAATTATACTATAATAGTAAATAACGTAAATATAGATAAAGTTTAAATATAATCACATTTAATTAAGATGAACTATTGAAAAAAAATGTAAACAACACTTAATTATTATAATTGATTGTTTCAATTATAATCAATAAATTTAAATGCATATAAATATGAATAAAATGAGAAACATAACTAATTTTAAAATTTATTAATGCCTGTGAAAATTCGTTAAAGCTGCAACTCTAAGTTTTCATTCAGCCACATCTACTATTCATAGCACTGCATTTACAAGTACATGATTTTAAACTATAATATTTCAAATTTTGTTAACCAGAATTATAATCAATAACCATTAATTTATGGGTGTTGTTAACCAGTGCCCCGGGGCACTGGATAAGAAACATTTAATGGTCATTGATTATACTTCTTTGTTTTGAAAAATAATAATAATTAAATGTTAAATTGATTATGTATCCATAATTAAATACAATATTAAATTATAGGAGTAAATTAATTCATTGACTATTTCTCTCTCTTACGGAATTCATTGTCCAAAGTGTGAAACTACTTGTTTTACTAATTTTTTAAACAAAATAAACTATAAAATGAAATTAAACAATAAAATATAGTATAAAAATAAAATAATACATATAATAAAAAATACATATAATAAAAAATCTATCATATAAGAAAATCAACTCCTCTTTTCCCACAATCTGCCACGTGGCTGCCTCACAGCTCAGATAATTTGTTTTTCTAAATTCTTCGTATTTCTAAAATATGTTTTAGTATAAACCTTTAATTCTCAACCTTAATAGCTATAAATTTTATATCTTAAAATAACAATTTATTTTTATAAAATTATATAGATGATACAAATAATATACATTTTAAAAATGTTTTTAATTAACGTTATGTTATATGTATAATAAAGATGGTCAAACACTCTATATAAATTTTTAGCAAAAAAGAATGTTCATATAAACAAATCTTCTTATAACACATAAAAGTATTTTCCTTTTGATTATTTTATGTTTATTTTTTCTTTGAATAATTATTTACATAAATATTTCATAACTCTCACTTAATTAAAATAATAAATATTATATAAAATAATTAAATAATTTTAAAAAAATATCCTTATAATACTGATAAATAATTTACTTTTAATTATTTTATGTTTAGTTTTGATTTTAAAATAATTACTTTCATAAACGACACATTAATGAAATAAATACGGAATAAATATGTAAATTATATCACATAAATATTCTAAATGTTTTTGTTCTTTCTATTCTATAACTTTTATTCTATTATTTGTTTATGTTCATTAATCCATTTAAACCTCTAAACATCTTCCTTACCTTATCGTTATTAAGAATTTATAACTATTAATTACTCTTTTAATAATAAAAGACGTTTTATTGACTTTGCAGCTACTGCCATTATTCAGTTTATTCAGTGTAACCATTTGGTATTGGAAACTCCGTACTCTTTAGTATATAAGAGAAATCAAAACAAACTAATTACCATATAAACAGGGGCGACGCTAGGGCCCTGCCAGGGTGGGCACTTGCCCAGGCTCGGGCCCAATAGTTTTTTTAGCCCATATGTTTAGAAGAAAAAAAGAGGAAAAGGGTTTCAGCTTGTAGAAAGAAAGACATCATCGCTTACTTACTCCCTCCATCTCTTTCTCTTACTCCCTTCGTCGGTGACATCCCAAGGCGAGCAGCGCTTATTCCCTCCGTCTCTTTCTCTTACTCCCTCCGCCGGCAACATCTCGAACAACACCACCGTAACACCGTCTTTGCCGCCAATACATACAAAGAGCGAAGATCAAACGAAAAAAGTGCGAAAGTTCTGGTACAATTGCTTCTGATTCTCAACTTCTTTCTTCCTTAGTTTCATCTCTTGCTCTGTTCTCTTTCGCCAATTTTTTATTCTCAATTTCTTTGAGTTTTTGTTTCAATATTTATTTGAGGTTAATGAGGAGATTTTATGTTAATGTTTTTGCTTATGATAAATTGGTAATGAAGAGTGTAGTCAGAGTGCTGTTGGAATATTTTCTATTGTTTATAGTGATTTTGGGAGTGCTAGAGAGATAGCTATTGGAGCTGGACAGTTGGTGTTTTGAGTTTGTTCTTGTTTCTTCTGCAGAGTCACTGTGGTACTAAAACTAAGGCAAGAATGTTGTTTAAGTTGTTGAGATCCAAGTGGACTGAGGAAGAAATCCATTAGTGTGTGTTTGTGAATAATAATTTTATTACTAGTACATTATTATTAATCAATATTTATTTGTTGCTGTGTAGAAATTTCATAATAAACAAATCAACTAATACACATTCAAATGTTAATCCAAGCAATTTTAACGCCTCTAACTTGGCTTAATAAATTAGTTTAATTAACAATAACAGCTAGTTTAATTTAATTTGACAAAATCAATTATCAAATTTTCTATCAAGTTAGTGGTTGACAGGTAATTAACTTGAACAAGGCTACTCAAAATAATTTCTTTTTTTCAAAATCACTTCCATGAATTAACAACTTAACTTTAGCTTCTACTTTCTTTTTGTCTTTTTTTATCAGTCCCTTTAGATCATAATTTATATTAGATGAACTTTCAATAGCTAATAACAGTGTCTTATACCATGGTTTTATAACTTTTGATCATAATTCGTGTTAGTCTTAATTTTTGCCCAGGCTTTATAATTTTTCTGACTTCGCCACTGCATATAAATGAGGTAAACTAATATGTCTAATGTGTTCAACTGAAAGTGAGGGCTACTTCTAGATAAAAAGTATCCACTTGCACAATCTCTACTTCTTACATGAATGGTTTTGCATACTTGATCGTTTAACCGTCTAAACTCCAAAATCACTTCTCTCCTCCCTTACATATGTCATCTAATGACATTTCCATTCGTCTTCTAAAATTTATTTCTTTCTCTCTTTCATTTTAACTATTATTTCTTCTAATTTTAAGTAGTTAGATTTAAATTAAAATTTCATGCGCATTATAATTATAATATGCAGTGAAGATTTCATAATGCATATTGTAACTTCTTTTTTGGATAACATTCAAAGGTCTAAGCATGTGAAAGCCAACAACAATTTGATAGTTCTAACAGGTTTTGAAGGCATATGAGTGGTGGTGTTTTGCTTGAAAATATGTTCGAAAATTTTTGTTGTATTGCTGTTACAAGTCATGAAAGACAAACAAGGCTATTATATTGAACTTTCTCATCCTTAGTAGTAATTTTTTTATATATTTAAAAATGCACCAAAAACTTCTATGAATAATTTTATTTATTTTTTTTCTTATATGAAAGAACATGCTAATATGTTAAAGTATGTACAAATTTTAATTATTTTAGATGGGTGACGTGATTTTTATTACCATTTGATACTAAAAAATCACATCAAATATTTCATTTAAAATAAATATAATTGTTTTAGAATTTAAATATATACAACTAAGTTATAACATTCCTATTTGTTAATGGTGACAAACGAAGCTGCAGAAGAGGTGTAGGAATCAACCATGGTGATGCTATCACGTACAATATCATGGTGAAATGGAGAAAGAAGAGAATCATATTGGCAAAATGTAGATGAACATAACAGAATTCTGTTATGATAAGATAGAATCTTTATTGGTATATCAAAGTAGTACAAGTGTTGTTTATATATCTACAAGATGATGATGTGGCACTAGTGTATATAGTACTATCCTAAAGTAAATGAAATACAGTATAGAAAGAGTACAAATATACACTATACTAACAGCCGCCCTCAAGTTGGACTTTGGATACGCCAAAGGCCTAACTTGGCCAATGTTCTCTTGAGTGCTGGAGAGTGCAAGGGCTTTGTTAACATGTCTGCCAGCTGATCATGAGTGGAAATGGGAAGCAAGTGAATCAACTTGGACTAAAGTCTCTCTCTAACAACATGACAGTCCAGTTCTATATGCTTACTTCTTTCATGGAAGGTGGGGTTATGTGCCAAGTAGATTGTTGATTTACTATCACAAAAGATTGAAGCAGGTTGGGTGAATTCAATTTGAAGGTCACGAAACAAATACTGCAGCCATTGAATCTCGCAGGTTATAGAGGCCAAGGCTCTATATTCAGCTTCAGTAAAAGATCTAGAAGCAGTGTGTTGCTTTTTGGACTTCCAACTCAAAAGGGATGAACCAAGCATTACACAAAAACCTGTAATAGATTTCCTTGTATCCGGGCACCTTGCCCAATCTGAATAAGCAAAACCAAGCAACTTTAATTCACTAGACACATAGAAAAGAATACCAGTTGTGGGAACAGATTTCAAATATCTGAGCACTCTAATGGCAGCTTGATAATGAGGCTGTCTTGGCTTAGACATATATTGACTTAGGTGTTGGACAACATAAGATATGCCAGGCCTGGAATTTGTTAAATATATGAGTCTCCCTATTAACCTTCAATATGATGAAGGATCTTCTAAAGGAGTACCTTCCTCAGCAAGCAACTTAATGTTGGGATCAAAGGGAATTGAGGATGGTTTGGCTGCAAGCACACCAGCATCATGTAACAACTCAAGAGTATACTTTCTTTGATTTAAGAATATGCCTTCTGTGGACCTGGAAATTTCTAAGCCTATAAAGTATTTGAGCTGGCCAAGATCTTTAATCTTGAATTGCTGATGCAAGAGATGTTTAACCTGTTTTATTTCATCCAAACAGTTGCCTGCCATAACAACATCATCAACATACACTAAAAGAACAGTAAAGTGAGGAGAGTTATGTTTGACATAGAGAGAGTAGTCAGCCTGAGATTGATGATAGCCAAGAGAAATCAGAAAGCCAGATAACTTGGAATACCACTGACGACTTGCTTGTTTTAAACCATATAGAGATTTTTGCAGTTTACAAACCTTGGATGAATCATAACCAGATAGGCCAGGTGAAAGAGTCATATAAACCTCTTCATTGAGATCTCCATGCAAGAATGTGTTATTAACATCTAACTGTTCAAGGTGCCATCCCTTAATGGCTGCAAGAGATAGAAGTACCCTAACTGTAGTAAGTTTGGCCACAGGGGAAAAGGTATCAAAATAATCAATACCTTCCATTTGAGTGTAGCCTTTGGCTACTAATCTAGCCTTGTATCTCTCGACTGATCCATCAGCTTTATGCTTGACTTTGTAAACCCAACGACAGCCTATTGGTACCTTACCAGGTGGCAAATCCACAACAGTCCATGTATGATTTTCTGCAAGAGCTTTAAGCTCCGTATCCATGGCTTTAATCCAACAATCCTGTGTTATGGCTTGTTTATAGGTGGTTGGTTCAGAAATGGAAGAGATGGCACAACAAAAGGTTTTGTAAGTAGGGGAGCATTTGTCATAAGAAATGATATCAGAAAGGGGATAGGAGATATTTGAAGAAGAGGATTTTGGTTGTGATTTGTTGTTGGTAGCAAGGTAACAATGGTAGTCAGCCAAGTAGCTAGGGGGATTTGAAGTTCTATTTGACTGTCTAACAGGGGGATTTGTGGAGACATCTTGGTTTGATGATGTTCTAGATGTAGGGGGAGTTATGAGGCACAGAAGTAGAGAGCGGATTTAGGGAATCTCTTTCTGTGCTAGAAAGGTCACTATCAGAATTGGTAGGTGGCTGTATTGGCTGGTCATTAGCAGACTCAATGTGTACCTGTGTTGAATGGTCACTATCACTAGTGACAGGACTTTGGTTAAAGGGCTGAGATGGAAGGCTAGGAGAAGAGCTAGTATCAGGGAAATGGGAAATATCAGTAGAGTTAGGATGTGGATAAGACAAAATATTATCTTCATATGTAGGAAATTGATTAGATAGGGATGTGGGTGGTGAGTGATGTGAGGTATTAGCAATATTAAAGGGGAAGATATTTTCATAGAATGTCACATGCCTAGAAACAAAAATGTTATTGTGGTGAAGGTCATATAAAATGTATCCTTTTGTTCCATCTTTGAACCCTAAAAACACAGTTTTTCTAGCTCTTTGGTCAAACTTACTTTTGTGAGGTTGGTTAGATATAGCATAACCTAAACATCCAAAAACCTTGAGATGTATTAAGGTAGGAGGTTGACTGCGTAAGACTTCATAAGGACTTTTAAGAGATAGGAGGGGAGAAGGCAATCTGTTAATGAGATGCACAGCATGCTGGACACAGAAATTCCATAAAGAAAGAGGAACTTTGGAATGAAAATACAGAGTTCTAGCCACATTTAGAATGTGCTGATGTTTTCTTTCTACCACCCCATTTTGTTGGGGTGTGTAAGGACAAGACTTTTGGTGGACAACTCCTTTGGAGGAAACAAATTTTGATAGTGTGAGGAACTCAGTCCCATTATCAGACCTAAAACACTTTAGTGTGGTGTTAAATTGATTTTCAATATAGGCTAATAATTGGATAATGCTATGTTTAGTTTGATCCTTTGTTTTTTAAATATTATCCAAGTATATCTAGTATGGTCATCTACTAGAGTAAGAAAGTACCTATGGCCTAACATTGATATAGTAGAAAAGGAGCCCCATATGTCAGCATGTAAAAGCTCAAAGGGGGCTTTAGTTTTAGTAGTGCTATGTGGAAAAGATAAACGTTTCTGTTTACCAAAATGACATGGATCACAAGGAAAAGAAATATTATTTCTGAATGGAATAAAAGGAAACAGTTTAGATACATGTTGTAAACCTACAGTGGGAATATGTCCCAATCTTAAATGCCAAAGAAAAGAAACATCTTGTATAGAAGCATTACAAGTATGATTGTGTTGAGAGGAATCAAGCACATACAAGCCTCTCTGAAGACTAGCTGAACCAATCACTTCCTTGGAATGGTTCTGCAAAATTTTGCAAGAACTATCAGTAAAATGAACAAGACAGTCATTGGTTTGAACTAATTTGGCAATAAAAACTAAGTTGACATGAAAACTAGGGATATACAAAACATTATGAAGCACTAAGGTAGGTGAAATAGGGATACTACCAGAAATAGAAGCAGTGACATGGGAGCCATTAGGTAAACTAACATGAATAGGGACAATGGATTTGTGTGAAGTGAATTTAGTTAAATCAAAGGCAATGTGATCAGTAGCACCTGTGTCAAGTATCCATAAGGAGTTGTTCTTACCATTGTCATTATTTGAGTGAGAGTTGAGGACAAAGGGGGAGGTGGAGATGGAGTTGGCTTTGGAATTGGTCTTGGATTGTTGGATTAACTCCAAGATACTTTGATATTGCTCTTGAGTGAAGCCAAGCATGGATTGAGTGGATTGCTGCCCAGGAGATCCATGTCCCTGTCCTGCTTCAACAGAAGCCACATATTGAGATTGATTACTAGAAGTAATAGACTTGCCTTTACCTTTAAAACCAGGAGGGTATCCATGTTTGAGAAAACATGTCTCAACTGTGTGGTTGGTTCTACCACAATGAGTGCACACTCTTTGCTGTCCCTTATTGCCTCCATAACCATTATTTTTGCCCTTGTAGTTGTTACCAGCTTTGTAGGAATTAGGACCGGATGCAGAATTGATATGAAGAGCAGTGGACTCTTCAGAACCAGTGTTGTTAGAAATAGCAACCTGTGAACTATTAAGTTCTCTTTCTTGTTGAATAGTCAAGGAAAAGGCTTGATCAATATTGGGAAGGGGACTCATCATCATGATCTGAGTTTTTGACTGTGTGAATTTTTCATTCAACCCCTTCAAAAATCTGATCACATAATCTTGCTCTCGATATTTTCTAACAGAGCCAAGTGCCCCACATGAGCAAGGAATGGCGCAGGAGCAAGAGATAATTGGTCTGTAGGCCTCCAATTCATCCCACATGACCTTCATTTGGGTAAAGTAATTTGACACATAAAGGCTACCCTGTCTAAATTTGTACAGATCCTCTTGTATATCAGAGACGCGAAAGATGTCACCTTGGGAAAAACGAGTTTGCAGGTTTCTCCACACGTCAAAGGCAGTATCAATCCACAAAACCGACTTAGCTATAGACTCTGAGATAGAACGATGAATCCATGCTAAGACCATTGTATTACACCTAATCCACGGGGCATACAACACGTCAGAAACAGGAGGCTTAGGAAGAGTGCCATCAATGAATCTTTCCTTGTTCTTTGATATCAATGCAATGTTCATTGATCTGGCCCAAGTATGATAATTTTTATCATCAAGGAGAGGGGTAACAAGGACAAGAGAAGGGTTTTCGTTTGGATGTAGGTAATATGGATTTGAAGAGTTGGTGGAGAAATCTGTAAAGCTCTGGAATGCCATCAAGAAAGATCACACGCAAAAAAATTGCGATTGTGAAAGAAAAGAAAGGAAACGATTCTCCAAGAAGATGAATGATGAAGAAGAAAACAAAGAAGTATATGAACGCTATCGGAAACAAAGGAAAAATGCGAAAGCGGTGAAACCAAATCAATCGAAGACAAAACTCAGTAAATCGATTGAAGAGAAAAGCGCGAACATATAGAAATGAAGAATCGAAATCAAGAAGAAGAAGAACCTGAATAACGATGGCTACCAGAGCTCAAAAGCTCTGATACCATGTTAATGGTGACAAACGAAGCTGCAGAAGAGGTGTAGGAATCAACCACGGTGATGCTATCACATACAATATCATGGTGAAATGGAGAAAGAAGAGAATCATATTGGCAAAATGTAGATGAACATAACAGAATTCTGTTATGATAAGATAGAATCTTTATTGGTATATCAAAGTAGTACAAGTGTTGTTTATATATCTACAAGATGATGATGTGGCACTAGTGTATATAGTACTATCCTAAAGTAAATGAAATACAGTATAGAAAGAGTACAAATACACACTATACTAACACTATTCATATTCTTTATATCTATAAAACAAATATGTGTGAAGTCCTACTTAGTATAGAAAGAAACTCACACACTTATAAAATGTAAAATAATTGTGAGTTCGAGTACCCACTAATCACGTATGGAAATTTATAGTGTCACTTATTGTGATTTATCTTATACAACTCTCTTAATATGATATCTACGTATGTGACTACTCAGATAATGTGATGTATACTATTTTTAATTTTGTAATTAAAATTTCAAGTATTATCACCATCATATTAATGACCTTGTATTTGCAAATGTATTTGTAAATTCATTTTTAGAGGTTAATGAGAAAAAAGATGCTATTCATTCACAAATAGTCATTCTCGACTCTGTTGAACACTTCCATGAGGAGTCTGTTTCAAATAAATCAAGATTTAAGACTATTGTGTATGCATCTAATGAAAATCAGTAGTTACTTTTGCATATCTCTTAATGCTATGATGATATAATATTTTACTAATACTATTATTAAAAAAATATAAATAAATAATATGTACTGAATACGTTTTACTAATATTATTATTAAAAAAATTATAAATGAATAATATTTACTAAAAAATTATTAATGAATTAATTGAATAGAAAAAGAGTTTTTTTTTAATACATTTTTTAATACGTTAAAATAATAAAGTTTCTTTTAAATTTTAATGAGATTTTTAATATGTTATAATTCTTCATGAAAAATTAATAGTTACTTTTGCATATCTCTTAATGGTATTATAATATAATAATTTGTTTACTTTATTTTATTCCAATGTTAGTGATTTGTGTTGTTCATGATTTGGGTTTTTACGTGTCTAATTATGTTTGTTATAATATGATAATGCTATCATGAGGATGCTATGTTAATTCCTTGCATTTTCATTAGATTTTTTTTCTTTACTTTGTTGCTATCTTACATTTATTATACATTTAATAGAAAATAAAATGTATTTAAGTACAAAGAATTTTTTTTTCGATAAAAGTAATAATTAATTTTTGGTAAATTCTTATCTACCCAACTCAAAAAGTTGGGTAAAGTTACCTTCAATGTAAAATGTCTTGGAAATAACCAAAAAGTATATTATTTAATAATTAATTAAATAAGATAAAACTAAATGATGCAATGTGATTGGTGGAAGGTACACTACCCAACTTTTTGAGATGTGTAGAGAAGTTGTCCTCTTAATTTTTTTCTTATACATTCGCAATTAAATAAATAATTCACTCATTAACTCAATAAAGTTTAGATTTTTAAAATTATATTGCATTTAACATAAATTAGTATCATAATTAAAATATAAAATAATAATAATAATATAGTCATTGATATATGATATAGGGTTATTACTTATTAATGAATTAATTAAATAGCAAATGAAATGTTTTTAATATATTGAATATTTATATTATCTAATATTGTTATTAAAATAAATAAATAAATAACATGTATATTATTGTTAAAAATATTATAAACGAATAATAAGTACTAAAATGTTATTAATGAATTAATTGAATATGAAAAAAAGTGTTTTTTAATACATTATAACAAGAAAGTTTCTTTTAAAATTTAATGAGATTTTTAATATGTATAATTTCTCATTTATTTAGCTAATTAATTTATTAATTCCTTTTGTGGAAAATTATGAAATATTACTATTCAATTTAACAAAACCATTATATGTGGAATATTTTAGTAATAAGTTTGTACTATTTTAAGTTGTACTATTCAATTTAACAAAACCATTATATATGTGAAATTTGAATTCCTATACCCTTCCTAAATATCTTCCACATTACAACAAATATACTCAATTAAATCATTACTTTCAATTTTCAAAATGATTATGACACAAAATTATTTTAAATTGACCAACAAAAATATTCACATCCATTTAAAACATTTATGTTTATTCACATTTTTCTTATAAATAATCCAATATAAATATGTAAAATATTAAATTTTGATGTTTGTTTGAAGCTTTAATAGATAATAGGAAAAATTCTATTTATTAAAATTTTTAATAAAATTTGTTTTATCCTAATATGAAAATCATA